>NC_045501.1:3925341-4235413 GCF_009650955.1 Corvus moneduloides | reverse complement strand
TTGATTCCTCCAGTGCTGTGTGCTTGAGGCACTCCATGCTCATCTGCCAGGCAGGACCCGGGCACCCTGAGAGGAACCATCAGTTACTGCTCACCCAGCCCCAGGAACGCCCTCCCCCAGGGAGATCAGGCCCCTCCTGCAGTGCAGGGTGTTTGCAGCCCTTGCTCAGGAGCAGGGAAGGAATTTTAGCCTGGTGAGGCTTAGAATGACTCTGCTGCTGGCAGAGATGGGCAGCACAAGGGATCTCAGCCTCCTCACCCCAGAGCCCAGGCACAGGGGGGCTACAGAGCAGCTGGGTTTGAGTCAGACACAGGGACAGAAGAGGTGGGCTCAGTTGCCCTTTCTAGTTTAGGAGGCACTAGGCGAGCACACCATGGGGTTTCCTGAAGGAGAAAACCCACGGAAATGCAGGAACATCTCCCATGGTTAGTCTAAGCTTTGCCTGGCAGGTGCCACGTCGGTCCTGCTCCGATCCCCTGGCACACGGACCCCATTCCATGAATGCACCGTGCAGCACCCTGCTGCCTTTGGGCTCCAGGTTCCCAGACTTACTTGGCTGACCGCTCCACAAAGCTGCTGGTGAGCTGGGAGATGACACGATCCACAGGGATGTACTGGGAGCTGTCCTGGGCAAACCGCTGGTGCTGGGGGCTCTGGAGATGCTGGAAGGTGGCAGAGGCCCTTTAACAACACTTAAAGCTTTGCCAGGAGGGGAATTTGCAATACCACTTGCAAATTCCCACAGCCTAACAGACCAGAGGGCAAAGGGACAGAGCCAATGTTGGGCAGCAGGTTTGGGAACACACAGAGAGAGTGTCCTGTTCCCAGCTCCTGCTGATGAGGAGGCTGTGACTGGATCCACGGGCAGCCCACAGCCTCCCCAGCAGCAGGAAATAGACTCCACCACCACTGTCTGGCACTCACAGCTGGGCTCTGAAAAAGCCCCCTTGCTTGGCACCTTCCAGGAGATAAAAAACCTCCTCCCACCTTTTCAATCCTGTTCCCCATGGCTACCATGGAACAGCCTCTTCACCTTATGGATCCTGTAACAGGATGGTCCCTGAGGCTCTCCCAGCCTACGGGATGAGCGTGTCATGCTCCAGCCTTCAAACCCCCGTGCTCTGACCTGCTGGTGTGGGCACACAGATACACCCCGCTCCCATCTCAGAGGCAGCTCCTGCTGGATACAGCAATTCCTCCCGAAGGAGTTCACAGTGCTAACGGGCATGCCATGATTAATGAAGCCTCTGAGTGACCCCCATAACTCTTGCAAGGAATCAGGTCCCAGGGGAACCTTTACCTTCTGCAGCTCTTCAAAGGTCTCTTGGCAGCACTCACAAAACCCCCTCCTTTTCCTGGGCACGGTGACAGGCGTGGAGCGGGGGCTCTTCCCGCCGGCGCTGTGCGGGGCACAGCCTTCGGCAGCCCTGCAAGGGACAGCACACGGGTCACCCTGCCTGGCAGCACCTGCAGGGACCCAGGACAGGGCTCCTTGTGCCCACACCCAAAGGCAGGTGGTTCCCAGATCCCAGGGGTGAGCAGGAGTGCGGTTAAACACTTGCACAGAAGGAGCTACAGCCTACCTGGCTTGGCAGGAATTGGAGAGGCTTTTCAGAGGTTCAAATGGGCTGGAGCTTTTGGGTGCCAGGAAGTTGAGGTCAGGAAAGCTTTGGAACTGGTGATGGAAGGGCCGGAATTGCCTGAAAGCAGTGCATCAGGACATCAGACTTGTGGCAGTGCTGGCAAGGGTTCAGAGCTGTCCCTCCTGCAGAGAGGCTCAAGGTGCCACCTCATTTATGGAGATGCTGCCCAGTGCTCTCCTTTGGCTGTGCCAGAGTTCCCATTTCTCATGGAAAGTGCTAAACCCAGTTCCCAGTAACAGCCCCAGTGGGGCATGTTTTGGACAGAAGGCAAGTTTGCCTGCTCAGCCCAAAGCCCACCCAGGGCACAGCAGTGCAGTATTTCCAGCTACCCCACAGCACAGGAGGGTTTTGGTTCCCAGGCCACATCTCTCCCTTCACACTTCATTGCATGCAGCATGTAAACCCCAATATTTGACTCTGAGCTGCCTTAAATGTTGCCTTTGGAATAATTAATTGTCCCTGTGGATGCTGGTAGAGTTACAGACTCCTCAGAAACACCACAGGGATCATGTCCCCTGTGCCCAAGGCTGTCATCAAATTACAGGCCCTGACCTCCTGTGCTTCAATCTCATTCCTTGCTGCCGAGGGCTCGGGTGGATTAAGTGACCTGCTGAGGATCACACACGGAATCCGAGCAAGGAAGGAAACGGCTGTCAAGTCTCGTTTAACACCTTTTTTCTCCCTGACACATAAGATACCTGGATTGTTTCTCTAAACTCCATTTGCCTCCCTCTAGGAGAGAGTCAACTTCCCAGGGCGGAACAGGGTCTGCATGGAAACCAGGCTCTGCCTCGTGGGCAGAACAGTCACTGGGAATGGAACCAGTGAAGGAGAGACCCCAGGTTTTAAGGCTGGATATTTAGAAAAGTCTCATTTACCTGCTCTGGTCTTCAACCTTCAGAAAAGGGGGCTTCAATTTTCCTGCCAGAAAGAAACCTGGTTAGAAGTTTTCCTGGCCAAATTCCCTACTCATTCCCCAACAGAACTGGGCTTCAGAGCTGAGTGCATCAGAACTTCTGGCACTGGTGAATGCCAAGTGGTGGCCAAGCACAGCCAAAACAGCTCTTTAGGTGATCTTCAACAGCCCTTGCCCCAAGTGTGCAGTGGGGTGACCAAACCCCAGGCAGCCAAGCCATGGGACACTTCTACCTTTGAAAGAGTATTCAGCCATCCCCTCACATCTTTAATGCCTCCTCAGTCTTACAGCCACTGGCCTAACCCTGAGCCTTCTGACTCCAATCCCAAGAACTGCCACACATATCCCCCCCACAACGTGCCAGTGAGGATGAGAAGGGAGCTCAGGAACTGCAGCAGCTGCTGCACAGGCTCAGAGCTCTGCATCGACTTCCAGCACCGTTTCCTCCATTCACCCTGCCTCAAGAGCCTGAAGTGCAGAACCTGGCTCAGACCAGGATGGTGATGTTAAAACAGCAAGAGCTGCTGGAGACAAACCAAGGTGCTGCCCAGCCAAGCCTGGCACCAGGACACTACTCGAGAGCAGTGTCTGGCCTCTACTCAGCTCCCGAGGAGGGCAAACAGCAGCTTTGCTTCCTACAGAGGCATTAAATAGATGAAGGCAGCAAAAGAGTCTCAGCAGTGCATTGAAGGAAAAGATTTTCAGAGCCAGGCTGGGAGGGGAGGCTCCAAGGTCCCTCCTGTCCTGCAGGTACATTCCACTCACATTCCACTCACCTTGGAAATCCAAGTCCGGATCTGGCTAAGAAACAAATGAACACCAAGGTGTTTCCACAGGGCATCTGCCTGACCCTGAAACCAAGACTCTCCTGCCTCCCTCATGGCCTCTGAAGGGCCAGGAGTTTTGTTTTCTTGTGATCCTGGCACTCAATGCTATTTTTTTCCAAAGATATTTCACCCTCCTTCCCCAGCAAGGCTGAGCCCACCTGTCCTCACCAGCCTCACCCTCTGCTTGCCTCAAATGTGCTGCTACGTCACTGAAGCAGCTATTTCAGTACAGGATCAAGTTTTTTTCCATGTAAACACTGCCAAATGCTCAGCACTTCCAAGAGAGAGGCCACGTGCAGGCCCCAGATCCAGCTCAGAAGGGTGCACAGGTCCCGAGCGATGCCAGCAGTGACAAACGGCTCCGATGTCACTGCGAGACCCCAGGCCAGGCTCGGAGCGTGCCCAGCGCAGAGCTCAGAGCTGGCAGACACAATCTGCCTCAGCCAACAGCTTCTTGAGCCTTTCTTCAGCACCTTCCCCCCACCCCAAACTGGGAAATAACTCCCAAGTGTCTCACACACAATCCAGGCTGGAGTCTGCTCCAAACCATTCCCAAGCGTTCGCTCTCCGACGTGGGCAGTCAAACAAGTCACAGATCAACTGACGTCACCAGTGCCAACTTCAGCACCACAATTGGCTCTTGTCTAATTGCAGATGAGAACCTGGCTGCTCCCCCCTCCCTGGGAAGCGCTCTCCCCGGATCAGCGTCTCAGCAGCACATCTCAGCCCAACAGAAGTGAGTGGGCTGGGAGGAACACGCTCTCCTCTGCAGGATGCATTATTCCTCAAAACCTCCTTTAAGCTGCTGGATTCAATGTGCAGCAGCACAGTTCTCAGGTGCCTTGGGATTCTGGGAGCTGGCAGCAAAGGGTTTTTAGGATTTTTAAACACAGTGTGAAATCAAAGGTCCTCAGCTGTCCTGGGAGGCTGCAGCCAGACTCCAACAAGGAGTAACAGAACCCATTCAAGGGGAACTGCCTAAAGAGTTGGCATATCTTGGGATTGCCAAAGGTTTTGATGTATTTCAAATTCTAAATGAGGCTTCTCCGAGCAGCTCCACATCTGAGCATAAACAGCAGCACAACTTCCAGGCCTACCTTTGTGAATTTTGGATCTGGAGGCAGGGCATTTCACCTAGAGGAAAAAGGGACATATTTTGCATGGGAGCAGCACAAGGCAGAGCTGCAGTTACTGATCCCAGAGCAGCAGCAGCCTCACCCACCACTTCAGAGCTCCTGTACCACCCATAGCACCTCCCCTCATTTTGTCTCCCAAGTCACACAGGGTTAGCTGAAATACAACACAAAGGCTGCCACGCCCTGTCCCTACATCCCAGTTCCCCCTGGCCTCTCCAGTGCATTAACCAACCCTTTGGTGAGCCACTGTACCAGCCACATCATCACCTTACTTTGCTTTGCTTCTGTGTGTGGTTTTTGCTTTCCCTACTATATCATCTTTATCTCAATTCATGAGCTTTCTCACTTTTCCTCTCCCAGTTCTCTCCCCATCCCAGGGGGCTGTGTGGGGCTCAGTTGCCTGGGGTTAAACCATGAGCCTTAGTCCCTTAGGGTCAAAGTCAGTATTAGCTGTGCTATGGATGCTGATAGTTATCAACAGCTGCCTCATTCTCATCTGGATTTACCCCCAGCTTTATAAAAGGAAAAATTCTTTGAATTTTGTCATCTCCATCACTAAGAGAAGCATCAGATTGCCTCGTGCTGGATAGGATCCAGCACCCCCTGACTGGCCCACTGGCACTGAAGCTGCTACAAGAACTGTTCAGGAACCCTGAACTCCTGAAGCTGGCTGCAGTTGTTACCTCTGTCTTCTGGCACCGCTTCCTTGCTCCCGAGATGGCTCGCAGCAGCTGCTGGGCATAGGACAACATTTCTGCGCAGGTGGGATGTCAAAGAGCCAAAGCTCAGCCAGGGCAGGGAGCTGTTCCCCTCCAGACTGCAGCACACCCCCCGTGGCACTGGGAAAAGCTGGGGCCTGCAGCCCCTGGCAGAGCATCACCCCCAGGGAATGGTCCAAGATGAAGCCAAGAAAACATTTTGAGGGACAGCCCCCCTGTTTGCTCTCTAGCAGAGCTGGAGGCTGCTGGGGCTCTGCAGGAAGGAGACACTGGCAGGAGCTCTGCAGCACATAGAGCAGAGCCCGAGGTCTGGCAGCCCCAGAGGCTGAGCAGAGCCCAGGGACATGATCCAGACAGGCTCAGCCACAGCTGTATGTCACTGTCATCAGACACTCAGGAACCTTTTACTCCAGACCTATTATTAGTATCAGAGTTCCACCATCTGTCTTTCCCATCACCCCCTCCCCATCCATCATGGGGATGGGAGGTGCCTTCCAGCACAGGTCCTCAAACACCAGCACTTCCTAATTAAACCCGACCAAATCCTGCCCTTATCATTATCTGTACTTCCAGGTTAATCAGTAAAAACGGTCTTTTTGGAACAAATTGATGTCCTGACCAAGATAATGACATTTCTTAATGTCCCACCTTCAGTACATTCCAGTGCACCCTGTGTTTGCTGTTGCAAATGTGACAGTGGCACGTTCTGTACACACAAATAAATCTGGTGTTTGAGGGCAGACCTGGCCTCGGCCGGGATGGCATCACTGCAGGATATTTGCTTGCAATTTCTTCCTTCTGTTCTACTCTCCTTACATCACTTCTGCTCCACCTGTCTCCGAAATCCCTCATTACCAGCAGCCTCACTGCACCCCACAGCGAAGGATACCATCCACATGCAGGATCTGGACTCCCCACAGGCGAGCGTTGACGAGGATGCTGCTGCCACTGCAGGAGTCCTGTACAGAGAGGTTTGAAAAACACAGCTCAAAGCAGGGCCACGTGCAGCTCTAAACCGAGCTCAGAGCCCTTCCTGCTGCCCAACTGACAGACCACTGCATGGCTGTTACTGAAATCAGGGCACAGCAGAAACGGATCGAACTCCTGCTTCATCTATCCCAAATTAACAGCAGCATCTCAGGCAAGTGTTTTAATTCCTGCTACAGCATGAGCTTCTAAGTGGGGACGGAGATTTATCTGGCCACTTGTGACCTCAGGGAAAGGACTGCAGGGGAGCCTTTTGCCCCAGCTACATTGCTTTAGCTCTTCTTAGGCTAAAAACTCATCTAACAGAGGCCTCGTGCTCGTAATTCTTGTGTTGAGCACCCAGATGGCTGGGACAGGCCTTACAGGTACAACATTGGATGACATGGCTCCATAAACAGCAGTGACCAGGAGCACTGCACAACATCCTGCAGGCCACAAGCAATTGCTTTGTGCCCTTCCCAGCCCCAGGATCTGCTCTGTCAGCAGGGCAGGGGCTGTGCAGGGGGGCTGGCACTGGTTCTGCTCTTCTCAGCAGAACTCTGAGCACACCCAGCCCCAGCAGAGACCATCCAAGGCTGCTCACCTGGTTCTTAATGGCCTTGTGCAGCAGCTCCTTCCCCCGGCTCAGCAGTGCCTGTGGAGAGAGGAGACATGGACAGGTCATGGCAAAGAGCTGGAGAGCAACGATCCCTGGGGATCCCCACACTCTGCTGGGATCATCTCTGCCAGTGGAGAGAGCCTTTCCAGGGGATGCAAACTGCAGAGAGCACCTCTCACTCTGCACCACCAGCACCAGCCAAGGCTTGGAGTTATCGACCGGCAGTGAAATGAAGGCTCCAGAGTGAGCCAAGAGGCAGCAGCAATTTAGCTTGGAAACTGCCTGCTGCATCATGGAATTGTTCAGGCTGGAAAAGCCCTGTAAGGTCATCGAGTCCAACCCTTTCCCAGCACAGCCAAGGTCACCGCTGACCCATGTCCCCAAGTGCCAAATCCACATGGTTTTTAAATCCCTCCAGGGTGAAACCCCTCCACCACTGCCCAGGGCAGCCTCTGCCAGAGCTGGACAGCCTTTCCATGAAGAAGTTTTCCCTAACATCCAATCTAAACCTGCCCAGCACAACTTGAGGCTATTTCCTCTTGTCCTGTCACTTGTTACTTGGGAGAAGCGACCAAACCCCTTCGGGCTATAAACCTCCTGTCAGGGAGTTGTAGATAGATCAGGTCCCCCTGAGCCTCCTGTTCTCCAGGCACCCCAACATGCTGGCCAGGGTTAGGAACAACCTGGGAACCAAGCTTTATTTTCAAGGCAACAGCCTCAGCAGGTCGGGTCAGCTCTTTGTAAGACAAGGGGACAGTGCTGGGAGCCAGGACAGCGGACAAAACTGGGAGAAACCTCTGCAGCTCAGGTTCCCCACTGCAGATGGTTCAGCTCCAGCTGGCAGAGATTCCCCAGGCCTGGACTGGGGCAGCTGCCTTTCCCCAGTCCCAGCTTCCAGCAGACACCACGCTCAAGGTGGGATGTTGGAATTTGGCCACAAGCATTTGTGAGCAGAAAACCCAGCTCCAACAGGCAAATGGGACCAGGAGGCCCTCATGGATCTCCTCCCAGGGTACAGGGGCCTTGCCCTGTGGCTGTGAGTACCCAGAGACTGCAATGGTTTTCTCAGGTCTACATTTCTCTGGCTTTTCTCTGCCTGTTCCCTCAGGAAGTCAGCCAAGGCCTCCACCTGCCCTGCCATTCCAGCAGATTTCCTTGATTACAGCCCAAAGCTGTGACATGCACGTTTGAGTAGACAGTGAGGGCAGACAAAGGGAACATGAGTATGAATAGGAACAGACAGGGAAATAGGAATAGAGCAGGGAAAAAAATCACACAGAATATTTGCTCAGAGCAGGAACAACTTCACCTTCCAAAACTGGCCCCAGATTCTACCCTACAGACCCCTTGGGCCAAACTTTGAGGTGGCCAAAACCTTTGTAGCTCTTACAGTGGATGGTGGCTTCTGGTGAGGTGTGGCTGGGTTCCCTTTGGGGGCAGCAGGCACCGAGCTCGTGGATTTTGTGCCTTCTGAAGTTGGGCTGCTCCGCTTCTCCTCCCGAGTCCTGGCCAGGCCTCGCTTGGCCTCTCTGTTGCTGGACACCACACAGGTGACTTCTTTGCTGAGGAAGCCTTCGGTCACCTGCAGTGAGACAGAACAGAGCAGCTCTACAAGTGTCTGACCCTGAGCTGACAGAGCCTTGCTAAACAAAGCTACTGCCCCTGGCTCAACCCCCACACAGTGAGGAGCTGCTGGAAGCAATCACGTTCCTTCTTTCATTCCACACTGCCGTCTCCCAAAAGGAGATCCTGTGATGCCCGAGAGATTCACTGCAAATAGTCACCAGAACCTCAGATCCAGAAATCCACGACTCTGTCACCACCACCTACTCCTCAAGCAGTGCTTTCAAAAAAAGCCAGCAACTGAGGAAAAGGCCCTGGACATCATGGATCAGCCTGGAGGAGCTCCGTCCTCAGGAGACCATAACAGGTTTTAGAAAAATAAAGGAGAAAGTGAACAGCTGGACAAGCAGCTGCACAGAGAACAGGGCAGGAGGGAACCACAGAGATGAAACACATACACACACCCTTGCACAGCAGCTACCAGGCGGAGAAAGACGTGGAAGCCCAAAAGTTGGGACACTAATGGTGTTATAAGCCCATAAGGACTTGGCTTCTCAGAATCTGTGCAGGAGGCAGAGTCACAGGGCTCAGGTGTGAAGCCCTCAGGAAGATAAAGATCTGGGCAGCTGCTGAACAAACTGGTTCTCCTCCCTTACAGAATCCTTGTGGATGGAGATTCCAAAACCATGAAGTGCATGTGGCCACTGCAAGGCCGTGCTGCACAGAAGAGAGGAAATCGCAACGTTCACACCCAAATCGCACCCCAGAATGTCACCAGCCCTATGCCAAGGGCGAGTTCAAGGTGCCACACGCAAGTCCAAGGCCACAGGGTGTCCTTACCTGTGTCCTGAACCACACACAGGACTTGGGCTTGGATACTGCTGCCAAAGAGCTCCTTTACAGACAGTGGCTGGGGTGTAGTTCAGTATCTCTACAGGAGCAAGAGGAATGAGAGCTCTACTGCCAGTGGACCTCATTTCAGAGGGGGAGGGCCAGGATGGTGTTTGACAGGCATCAGAAGGATGCTCAAAGTCTAAAATTATTTCCAAGTAACACAGCAGCCACGTAGAGAAAGAACTGTCTGCTGGGAGCATGGGGTTCTCAGATTTGAGGATGCCCAGCTAGGAAAGAGGTGTCCCAAGTGTGGGTGGCACATCCAGGGGAGGGCAGAGAGAAACCAGCAAGTTCAGGATGAACATGAATTTCATGAAAGGGAAAACAGTGCAAGTCACCTTCCCCACACGTCTATGCAGCCAACACCCGGTCAGGGCTGAGGGGATACAGCGGCAACAAGAATGTAAAGATTTTACACCTGTGTGCATATTGTAGGACTTAAGTTTTGAAGTTACATGAGATGATCACCTCAGAGAGATTAAAGAGTTTGAAAACAAATAGTAACAACTTGTAGAACCAAACTGTGCACAAGAGTAATAATGAAATGGAAAGATGAACGACCAGGTACAACCCCATGCTCAGTTCCAGCTCGAGGAACTGAGGTGATGCTACTTTTTGAAGGGTCTTGGGACACAATATAAGGAATTGATGAGGATTATCAGCAGCAAGGAAGCCTGGAGGCCATGAAGGATGCCATAGAGATCCACCCAAACAACAGCTTCCCAGGGAAAAGGGTCCAGATGGCTTTTCTGGGAAAACCATGATAAGAACATTGGTTGGCATTTTCTTGCTTTACCCAATGTTGAATTCCATTTGGAAGTTCCACAACTTCCCTAAAAAATTAAACTGCCACAGGCTGTTGTCAGCGATGAGGGGGAACCACGCACCAGTTACAGCCACCTGGAAAATGTGTCCCTGGCCAGGCAACCACTTATCACTGCCTGGAAGGGGCACCCAGCACCTCACAACCAGTTATCACCTCTGGGAGGTGCCCCTATGCGTGGGCAGTCAGTTCTCACCCCCTGGGAAGCGCTCCCAGGACGAAGTGACCAGTCACCCCTGCCTGGAGCACCCCCATGGCCAGGCAGCCGGTCACCACCATCTGGGGGTTGCTCCCGTGGTGGTCACCAGCACTGGCCGGACCAGGCAGCCGGGAACCACGCGGAATGTTGGGAGGGAGAGGTTGGTCCCGAGCCGGCCGGCGCTGCCAAGGGACCCCCGAGGGGCCGGAGCGCGGGGATGGGGGCGGCCTCCACCAGCCCCCAGGGCTCCGGCTGCCGGGGGACCAGGGCAGGGAACCGGGCTCGCCGGGAAAAGCAAGAAAATCAGGAAACGTTAAAATATGAGCAGAGGGAGAAAAGGGGCGAAGCCCCCCACAAGACACCCCCCTTCCCCCACTGCCAGGGACCCCCCAGTCCCCGTCACCCCCAGACCCGGGGCCTCCCGCCGGCCCGGGCCGCTCCCGGCCCTCACGACCCCCGGCGCCCGCGCTCACCCCGCCGAGCCGCGCGATGGCCTCGGCCAGGTCTCGGGCGCTGCGGCCGCTCGGCAGGTCGAGGTAGAAGGACTGTCCGCGGAGGGGCCGTGGGGAGGCCGTGCCGGCCATGGCACTGCCCAGGCTCAGAGCCGCCGGGAGCCCGCCGCTTGCCCGGGTTTAAATTCCGCCGCCCGCCCCGCCCCGCACGGCGGCCGCGCAGGGACGCGCCGCTCCCCGCGATGCCGTTCTCTGGAGGAAGTAGAAGCTGTGCCAGGGGCGCAGGGGGCACCCAGGGCACACCGAGCACACCAGGCCACCCGTCCGGTCCCGCCGCTCCCGTCCGGGCACGGCCGCGCTGACCCTGACCCCGAACCCCGCTCCCACCGCTCCCGCCGGCGCCATAATTTTGTCCCGCCGCGGCCATCGTCCCCCCCTCCCTCTGAAGGCCCAAGATGGCGGCGCCCGGCGGGGCGGGCGCGGCCCCGATCCCGATCCCGGCCCCGATCCTGGTCCCGGCCCCGGCCCCGCCGCCTTTCCCGGCCTGGCTCGCAGCGCGGCTGGACGCGCTGGGGCTGGACCGCGCCGTGTACGGCGCCTACATCGAGGGGCTGCTGCGGGAGGAGGAGAGCGATGAGGAGCGGCTGGAGGCGCTGCAGGCCGTCCTAGCTGCCTGCCTGGTGAGGGGCGGGGGTCCCTCCGCGGCCCCCGGGGTCTCGCCGTCCGCTCCGCGCCGATGAGCGCGCCGAGCTCCCGCCGGGGCTCCCCTGCAGCCCACAAGGCGACGGGGGGTCTGCGGCCTCGATGGGCGGCGGTGTCGGTGGGTCCGGCGGGGAGGACAGGCGGGCGGCTCCCCGAGGCCTGGGGTGCATCGCCCCCTTCCCGGGGCGGATCACCCCCTTACTGGGAGGACACAAACCTCCAGGGGCTTTTCTTGCTCCCACCCGGGACCCTGCAGGGGTTTTTGGTGCATTGTTTGGGGTGCTGTTGGCTGGGGAGGGGATTTGTTCGTGGGGCACGCAGGGATCCCCTTGGTTCGTGTGCAGGGCTCAGCGTTCACCAGCGAGCTGGGCGGCCTGGCAGCGCCAGGTGGGGTTCGAGAGGTGACTTGAATGATAAATCCTGTGGCAGAAATGTGTTGGGCGGTGCTCTCGTGCCTCACACGCGCGTTGGCTGCCAGGAATGAGATCCGGCTGGAGCTGGGACGGACAGGAACAGCCGTGGGTGAACTTGGGTGGTGGGCAGGGCTTGCCTCTGCCCCTGCCAGATTCCTGGGAGCCAGGAGAGTGCCGGGAGGGATTTCTCTTCGGTAATCCTCCTTGTAGGATTTTTACAGTGTCTGTGTCTCGGGATTTTTCATCAATAGATGTTTCATAGTGTAAAATGTTAAATTATGAGTGGTGCTGGGGTTGGTAACTGTCTGCTCAGTGGCTGTCGCTGATTTCCTCCCAAAGTATCAGTGTGGGAGCACAAAACCCAGGGTGGGTACAATCGGCTTTTTGTTACCACAGGTCACTGTGTGACACCATTCCTTCTGTACACTGACCGTGCCATTCCAGATGGGTTTCCTAGAAATTAGAGCACCCTCCCCTGCCGTCCCTGTCCCCTCCCTACCTTGGGGCACCAGCAGTGAGCTCGTTCAGCTGTGGCAGTGCAGCTTTGAGCCGAAAAAGAACCGGACAGGCAAACGGTGCATCCCTCCGGTGGGAGGGAGGGAGCCAGACCTCTTTACAAAGTGCTGCTCTGCAGTGGGTGAGGTTAATTAACCTCCCTGTAATTACCAGACTTCATTCCATCACCATCAGTGTGCCTGGCCCTCTCCAGGCCTGGGAAGTGTGTCCTGTCTGAGCAGTGCTGGCTGGCCCTGCCACTGATATTCCCCTTTCCTGATATTGAGGTTTTCTGCTGTTTCCCCTTTTCTCCTCGGTGCTGAGTTCCCTTCTGAGCACCTGTGGGGCTCCCATGTCCCTCCAGTCCAGGGCTGTCCCTGTCACACCACAGCCTGTTCCTTCTCTGCCACAGCTGAGTTGAGCCTCATTTGCAGTTTCTAGCTCAGTTTGATTTTTCTGCCATTCCTGTAAAACATTTTTATCTCTTGAACCCTCAGACTTTGTAATTACTCTTTGTAGTCTGTTCTTTTAATTTTTTTTTATTTTTAGACTCTGTGCTTATTTCTGTATTGTATTGACTTTTGAAACAGTCTTTTATTTGCTGAATTTGGGGCTTTTCTTGCCAAGTCTCTTCTCCTAGTTCCATACACAAATTACAGGGGATTTTTTTTTGTTTACTTGTTTGTATTTCACAAACCTTATTAAAATAAGGTGACATCTCAGGTGACATCTGCTGTCATGTCCATGGTTCTTCAGTCCTGATCATGTCTTGCACTAGTGGGTTTATTCAGATGTCACCATTTCTAATCAAGAAACTTAAAACTGAGTTCTGTTTCTGTCCAGTTCTTCTCTTTAAACCAGACAGAATCTGCCTCGCTTGTATTTTCCATGGTTACTTTTTCTCTGTATTTACTAAACTGCAAACCAACATCATTTTTTGTTTGTTGGAAATATTTGGTGGTGGCCGCTGAGCTCTGGGACCCCCCATCAGTGGTGTTTGGCTCTCCCATGTTCCGCTGAGCAAATGCCAATCGGCTCCAACACATTGAGCATCTTTAAGTAACAAGTTTAAGCAGGGAAAAAACCACCTGCAGAAGCACAGCTGGAGAGAGAGAGGAGTGAGAAGCTGTGAGAGGAACAGCTCTGCAGGCTCAGTGGAGAAGGAGGGGCAGGAGCTGCTTCAGCCACCAGGGCTGAGATTCCCCTGAGATTCTGTGGTGAGACCATGGTGAGGCAGCTGTGCCCCTGGAGATCCATGCTGGAGCAGAGATTCACCTGCAGCCCCTGGAGGAGCTGCTGCTGGAGCAGGGGGTGCATCCCACTGCCACTTCTAAGTCGTGTTTAATGTTCCAGGCAGGTCAGGGGGACCGGAGTGTCCCTGCTGGTGGGAGGTGATGGTCTGTCAGTACCCCCACAGTGCTCTCAGCTCTCTACTGGCCCTGACCTACGATTTATCCCATGTAATTTATTCCCTTTAGTGAGCTTGCTGTGGAGGTGGCACTGAGTTGCTTCCCTGTGGCCTTGCTCAGGAAGAGAGAGGATGCTGGGCAGGAGGATTCAGGAGCAAAGATCCCCAACGGCCTCCTGGGTGTGGGCAGGGCCGTGGCACCTGCATAGCCACTGCTGTGAAGCCCAGGTGTGTGTGAGAGCTGTTGGTGTGCAAAGTGACCAGGCACGGTGTGACCGTGTCATCCCAGGGAAACCAGAGTTGTGTGTGTTTGACAAGCAGATTTGGGGTGAAAAGCTGTATTCCTGAGCTGACTGCCGGGTGTGCAGGTCTTTTGTAGCTGGTGCTTTTCCTGTCTGACTGGTTTGAAGCAGCCAACTCTATTCCAAGTCTGAGGAATCTCTTTTCACTTACTAGGAAGAAGATCTCCTGAACGATGTGTGCAGGGAGGTCGTGGAGAGGTGGTCTGACTCTCAGGTTGTTGATGCCAAAGAGGAGAAAGAAGGTAGAGTGCTGTGCCTTGGGGTGCTGTGCCCTGGTCCTCAGTGTGGGTGACCTTCAGGGCCTTACCACAACGGGAACTTTGTGTTTGTCCTGGGAGGAGTTCAACCAACGCTGCCCACGTGGCTGCAGGTCTGGCCTGCCTCTTGTTTCCATTGCTGCTCAGTCCTGTTTCACCTGGAACGGGGATGAGCAGTTTCACTTTGGGCGGCCCCAGCATTTGCTGCTCTTTGGGTTCATCATCCTGCAAGGGGAAAGTGTTTTTTGTTTGTTTTCTTGTTTCTGGGGTTTTTGTTTGTTTGAGTTTTTGGCCTTCTGTTGTTTTTTGGTTTGGCATTGGAGTTTTTTGTGGTGTGTGGTTTTGTTTGTTTTGGTTTGTTTGTTTTGGTTTGTTTGTCTGTCTGGGGGTTTTCTTGTTTTTTGGGTTTTTTTTCTATAGGATTTTTTTTTTCTGATGAGATGGTCATTAAGCTGCAACCCAAACCATTCTGTGGTTTTTTCAGAAACCTCCTTTCCCAGCACATCCAGGGCTGTCTCTCTTTAGTGCTCGCACTGCAGCTGTTATGGTATAGAAACCTGTGCTGCTTCTGTTTATGCTGGTCTGGAAAGCAGCTGATTTGTACAACTGCAGCTGCCCCTGTGGAGAGCAGGGCTGTCCCTGCTGAGCTCTGGGCTGTCCCTGCTGCTGCTGCTCACCCCACTCACACATCCGTATTTCCTCTTCCGACATTTTCCCTTCCAACTCTCCTTTTTTTCCAGAAATGCTTGTTGGGGGAAGCTCTGTGAGGCTGCTGATCAACTGTCACTGCTCCTTCCCCAGCCACAGTGGATACAGTCCCACTGTTTCTGTGTCCCCTCCCTGAATCCATCCCTTGTCCTCAGCTGGGAGCCAAGACCTCGCCTTGTCCTTGTTCACTGGGGAGGTTTGTCCTGGTCCCTGTGCAGGGCTCTGGCTGCAGTGGAGCTGTGTGCTGGCAGGATTTGTGCTTCAAGCACGGATCAGTGACATTGCAGTGGCACCAGAGACTGTGACAATGGAACATCCCTTTGGGCTAAATTCTGCTTTTTGTTTGCTTTGCATTTTCTTCTTGCCTCTGGTTGCCAACAGCACATTGTCAGTGCCCAGAGTCACCCAGGAATGGCTCTGGCAGCAAGTCCTCATCACTGGATCAGCCCCAGCATCCCCCTCTCCTCACCCCCTGCATGGACACAGTAGCTCCACCACGCAGTAGCTCAATGGCTTTCCCCAAAAATCGTGGAAGTCTTTTCTTGGCCTGACCTTGCCTTTGGCTGGGGACAGGGAGAAGTTAATGCTGTTCCATGCATTAAATAAAATAAATTCCTCTTGGGGCAAGTGACTGGGATTGCTGGAGCTGCTGCTGGCCTCCTCCTGCTGCTGCCAGTACTCACCCGCAGGGATTTTTCTTGTCATAAAAAGGCAGCACAGTGTGTCTGGGTTCATGGAATTCCAGGGTGTAATTATTTCACTGGGGTTCCATAAAAGGATAAATCCCCACTGAAGTGTGTATCTATTCAGAATAACAAGAGTCCTGAGGATAAATGATTTAACAGACTAAAAAAAAAAAAAAAAAAAAAAAAAACGTGTGTCAAAACTCAGATGTCATTTTAGGAAATGGGCAGCAGAATTTCAGTGTTAAAAGGTAAATCAGCTGTTGGTTTCTCTTGGTTGGAAAGAGAGGGAGAGCATGGAACTGATCCCTCACTTCAGGTTTCCAGAATTTCTCTTTGATGGGGGTTAAGTACATACTAAAATAAACTTATTAAGCTGCTTTGAAGCAGAAGAGAATGTGATTTGGAGTCAAATGGATTTTCATTAGCCAGAGCCTGACCAATTCCAGTTCCATTGTGAAACTTCCCTTACTGCAGGAATAACAGTGTTTGCTCCAGGAATAACAGTGTCTGGTGGTGGCTGGGCACAGAACAGGAACTCCCCCTCAAAGGGAGAAGCCGGTGTCACGTCAGGATGTCAGCCCCATGCTGGCCTTAGCCAGCCCTGTGGTGGCTCCTCAGCAGCTCCATCTCTCCCAGATCCCAGTTGGAATTTCCCAAAGCAGCTGGCTTTGACAGCATCACTTGGGAAGAGCTCGGGGGGTGTTTTTGGGTGAGACCTCTCCCTTTGGGTGGGTGCATTTCCCCCGGGACAATGTCCCTGCAGGACACAGTGGCCGTGGGTGGAGCTGCAGAGGGAGGAGGCAGCGAGTGACACCACGGGCTTGGTGGCCGTATCTGTGGCCTGGGCTGACACTGTCACTCCTCTCCTGCCAGATGAGGTCCAGGCCATCGCCAGCATGATGGAGAAGCAGGCCAGGATCGTGGTGAAGCCCAAGGAGGTGTCCCAGGAGGAGAAGCAGAGGAAGGCTGCGCTCCTGGCCCAGTATGCCAATGTGACCGATGAGGAGGAATATCCTTTTCCTGCACTGCTTAAGGCTCGGGCTGTGAAGGGCAATACCTGTTCTAAACCTGAAACAACAACGCCCTCCCAGCTTTGCAGGGTCTGGTGGGGAGAGCTGGGGAATCTTTGCAGTCTTCCTTCACAATAAAATAACTTCCATGGACAAAGCATGGAAGCTCCTCGTTTGTGGAGGGCTGTGAGCAGATGCTCCTGGGAGGGCGTTTGTCCCACCAACACGTGCCTGTGATGCTTTGCCCAGCCCAGGTGTGTGGCAGGAGAGCAGTGAATGCCCCCATCCCTCAGCAGTTGGTGCTGAGTTTCTCTCCTGCTTTCCCAGGAGAAATCTGCTGAAATAATCCTTTACCGAGAGATTGTATGGAGTGGGAGGGTTAGAAGTTAACTCTTTGTGGTGCTGAAGAACGAGCTCTTCCCTGCCCAGCAGAGTGAATCGTAGGGAACCGCATCTGGCCCTGGAGCAGCAGGAGCTGAGGGTGGGAGTTGTGCCTACCTGGTCTGTGAGAGTCCAGCTGCTTCTTCCTGGCTTTATAAGGTTGTTATTTGAGGTGTTTTGAGTGAAGTGTGGCTGTAGAGAGGCACAAGTTCATTACTGATGTCTTTGTTTCCTTAATTCTCTCACTGGTGGGGATGAACAGGATGGATCGACAACAGCAGTAAATATTGCATCAGAAAAATGTATCCTTTGAATTCCTGGTGACTCAGGCTGTTTGTCAGGCAGGCAACCTCCACGGTGAGTTTCCCATCCTTCTCTCCCTGTGCTGGTCTCCCTCTTTCTTCAGGGCCAGCTTTTAAGCCTGGGGGTTGGTTTTTCTCTCTGTGCACCCTGACCTTGCTCACAGTGACAGTGACAGGTCCATGTGCTCTGTGTGCAGCGCTCACACCAACCCTGCCATTCGTTTTCCTCTCCTCCCCTCCTTCCCTCTTCCACCTTCTTGCAGCTTCACAAGAACATTCTTATTGACAAGGACAATGCTGCCAGAACATCAGGTTAACGTTAACTGGTGTCCAGAGAGGGAAATCGTGTCAAGAATGAAGCTTGTCAGGCCTTGGTGCAGCTGAACACTCAGGTTGGGCAGGACCAAGGGGCCCGTGTCTGTCTCAGAACTGGGACCCTCCTTGAGCTCCCAGCTGGCAAATTTAAGATGGAAGCAGGTTGCTTCACATAATTAAATATGAAACATAAATTATTCTTGTCCCTACTTTAGGGACACACACATACATACATGTATGGATGTGTTCAGACATGTCACACGCAGCTGCAGTGAATCCACTCGAGGCTGTACCCTGTGTGTTTTCTTCCTTTCAGGTTTGTAGAGGTTTGACACGTATTTTACACATCAGTCTTAAGAACCAGTAGGTAACCTCATTTTTCTAGGAAAAAAACATAGTCATTAAGGTTGGAAAAGCCCTCTGAGATCGAGTCCAACCATTCCCCCAGCAATGCCAAGGCCACCACTGACCCCTGTCCCCAAGTGCCACATCTGCACAGCTTTTAAATCCCTCCAAGGATGGGGACTCCACCACTGCCCTGGGGTATCCTGTGCCAATGCCTGACCCTGTCCATGAAGTAGTTTTCCCAATATCCAACCTAAACCTTCCCCGGCATAACTTGAGGCTGTTTCCTCTTGTCCTGTCCCTTGTTCTCTGGGAGCAGAGCCTGACCCCCACCTGGCTGCCCCCTCCTGTCAGGGAGTTGTGCACAGCCAGAGGGTGCCCCCCTGAGCCTCCTTTTCTCCAGGCTGAGCCACCGAGCTCCCTCAGCTGCTCCTCATCAGTCTTGTGCTCCACACCCTTCCTTCTCCAGGAGCGGGTGTCTTTTCAACCTGACTTTTCTATCTGGAAAAGCAATCAGAGATTCCTTCTCCTTTCTGCAGTCCTGATTCCCCAGTTCCTTACCTGCCTGGTGAGGAGGTAGGGAGTCAGAAGGTGAGGGGAGAGGTAGAACAAACTTCCAGTGTGCCACAGACACCGTCTCCCGTGGCCTCAGCCAGAACGTTGTCAGCCCTTATCCCACCGCAGCGCTGTTCCGAAACACCAATGTGGAGGATGTCCTGAACGCCAGGAAGCTGGAGAGGGAGCTGCTGCGGGATGAGTTCCAGAAGAAGAAAGAGCAGGATAAACTGCAGCGGGAGAAAGACAAGCTGGCCAAGCAGGAGCGGAAGGAGAAGGAGAAGAAACGAACACAGAAGGGCGAGCGGAAGCGGTAGCTGGTGATTTCCAGTTGGACTCTCAAAGGATAAAAATTAATTCTGAATATGGTGTGTGTTTAAAAAGCAAGAATTCTGGGCACGTGGCTGGGAGTGGTTCTTGGGAAGTGTTGCCTTTCTTTCTCTTTTTTTTTTGTTTTGTTATATAGCAGAACAGAATCTCTGAGCAGCTCCCGGCCTCAGTGTGTCCTGTGCTTGTGGTGTCAGTGTCCCAGTTGGTGCTCGTGGCCAGTGTCTGTACCAAAGAAGGGTGATTATGTCTGTGTTGTTAAATTGATCCATTTTTACTTCTGACCACCTGGGAGCAGAGCATGGTGTAGGAGCATTCCCTGCACTGGCCGTGGTTTGAGCTGAGCCCATCCTGCCCTGAGCCAGGACACACTGCCCCAGGGCACACACAAGCCTTGAAAACGTCTTTGCAAATCCCTGTGTTTGCACTGCCAAGGACAACGCTCCGGCCCTGCTTGGGCTGGGCCGCAGCAGAGGAGTGAGATGTGTGAAATAGTGGAGTGAGATGTGTGAAACAGAGATGAGCTGCAGCGGTGTGACCGCATCCCCCGTGGCTGTGGGTGAGGGAAACACCACCTGGGCCGGAGCGTTGGCCTCAGCAGCAGCAGCAAACCACACTCCTCATGCAGTTCTAAGACTCCAGATAGCTGTAAAATGGTGCTCCCCGATGTTCTGTGGGGTGAACATGGACTGTTATTTACATGGCTGTTGCCAGGGTGAAGCTCTGAAGCTTGTTTGGCACAAGCAGGGTGAGCCAGGGATGCCTGTTGCTCTCCTTGGGCACAGCTGCCAACAGGAACTGCAGTGCTCCTCCTGCCCTAAAGGGCTCGTCCTGCTGCTCCAGCCTTTTTTGTGATGGTGTTGCCCACCTGGGGAAGGAGAACACTAATCCTGTGAACTGAGGGGGAAGGAGGGGCTGCGAGAGGAACGGGTGTGCCTGGGCTCTGCGCTGCATCTGCTCCAGGTGCCCGTTTGCTGTGAGGTGACCTGTGCTGAACTCCTGTGCTCCAGCACTCCCAGGGTGCCCAACCCAACGCCTGCTTTCAGCACTGCTCTGGCTCCAGGGCCAGGTCTCCCCCTCAAGCTGCTGCTGCGTGTGTGAGTCTCCAACTGCTTTGTCTTTGGACTTGAATAATAAATCTTGTTTGGCCAAGAAGTGGGTTCCTCTGAGTGATGGTGCCATCCATGATGGCAAGCCAGTGGTGTGTCCCGTGTCCTTGCTGGCCCCTTGCCCGGCAGCACCATTTCTGAAGGCTCACCTGTTGCTGCCTTGGTGCAGATTCGACTTCATTCACGCCTTGTTTCCCAGGGCTGTGGTGCCCCCTCTCCTGGGAGCTCACCCAGCTGTGCTACTCCCCAGGGCTCTCTTCCCAGCCTGGCCTGGATCTGCCTGTGACAGATCCTGGCTGGAGCATTGTATTTCAGGTGGCTCAGGCAGCTGCCAGGGTGTGGGACTGTGGTGGAACAGGGCAGGGGGCAGTTGTTGAGGGAGGGGGGTGTCACTTAGCCCCAGCACCATGGGCCAGCTCTCACTTCCTCTAGTGCCCTGGAGCCCTTTGCACCAGCCCTGGGCTGGGGGCTGGGCAAGGCACTGGCTCTGCCTGGGCCCAAGGCAGCCCTGGCCACCCACAGGGCTCAGGAGGCTGGCGTGGGCGATCTCACCTCCCGCTGGCACCCCACTTGCTCTGGCAGCAGCTGCTGCCCATCCTTGTCAGCTGACGTGGCTTTTCCTGGAGCTCTGTGACTGCCCAGCCCTTGGCTTCCAAGGAAAATGCAAGCTGAGGGCTGGAGCTGCCCACCAGCACGGGCACAGCCCACCTCAGCCTGTCACGGCTTCCTGAGAGCTTTGGTTGTGAGGCTCCAGGGAAGGGCAGCATTCAGCTCCTTGGGAGAGGAGGCACTGAGCCACTCTGCCCACTGCTGTGCTCCAGAGCCTGTCCAGGAACAACAGGCTACACGTGTGCACATTCCATAGGAGTCTGTATGGATGTGAGAAGGGCACAGTCACACACACAGATGGTGGCAACTGGCTCCCACAGCCCTGCGGATCCCTCTGCAGGTGCCACTGTCCCCTGCACTCCCAGCCAGGCACAGGGCTGAGCTGTTGTGTCTGTCTGGCCAAACCTTGCTCTGCCACTGGGAAAGGCCCTGTCAGGAGCAAGGGAAGTCCAGCCCTTTGGCTTCCAGTAGCTGTCCTGGGGCAGAGTGGAACCATGGCCACAAGCAGCACCATAGCAGCAGCCAGTGGTGCTGTACACCTGAAGTGAGCTGATGCTTCCCAGCCCATGAGGCTGCAGGGCTGTGCCCACCCCACGGTACTGCCCCTGACCCCAGGACTGTGGGCCCACCCCTTCCCATGCCAGTAGTTTGTGCCATGAATCAGGTGCTCAGGCAGGCAGCAACTCGGCCTCTGGAGCTCCAAGTGCTGCTGCTCCATTCAGGACAGTTATTTATAGAGCAGGAATACTCTGAACTCACCCCTAAGATTCCCAGAATTGCTACATCAGCCTTCCCTGGCAATGCAGAGCTTGGAGACAATGAGACATTTGCAGGGAAGAAACATTTCCTACTCTGGCTCCCCTTGGTGTGTTTGATGTTACGGTCATGGCTCTCTCCAGAGGGATTTCAGGATCCCCTTTGCTTTATCCTGAACACAATTCCTTCATGGACTGAACGCCTCCCCCCGGTACTGGTTGAGGCTCGAGGAGCCCAGCCTGGAAACACACTTGCAGAACTCTTCAACAAAAATGAATTTATTTCTTATAGACAACTCCAGTCAGCAGTCAGTTTTGCTTTAATATCAACACAGCCTGGGTCAAACTGAACAACCCCCAGTGCAGTGACTCTTACGAAGCTGTGCTCGTTCTGCCCCGCTCACCCGGCAGCGCTTCTGCCATTGCCGTGATCACACCCCACCTTCTGCTGAGCCTTCCCCAGCCCTTTCCGCACATCATCTAACGACAATTTATCCGATGCCATCACCCCTTCTGCACATCAGCATTCCCAGCAGCAGGAGGAACAGAGCCATGTCAGTACCAGGGTGTGCAGGCATGGTCAGCTCAGTAACTTTAACCCACTGGTTGTGGGTTTCCCAGGGTCACTCTGTCCCAAGCACCAGCACCGGGTGCTGGTGAATCCATCACTCCTGCTCCTAAAGACTGAGAGCTGCAAGCAAACACCAGTGCTGGGAGCTGCCCAAATGCAGAAGGGAACTAAGAAGTCTAGAAGTCGACAATCAAATTTCAAACCAAACTAGTAACTTTAAGAGAATCCAAATTTCAGAACTTGGCACTACCTTTTCTGAAGTTAAATTAAAAACAATGCTCATTATTGAAGCTCCTTCACAGCTCTGCAGGACAATCCTGTCTGCCTGTCGTAGTTTGATTATGCTTAAATACTTTACAACAGTAGTTCCTTTGTTCCCAAGAGCATTCCAAATATCTGAACACATTCACTAAATTCATGGTTTCACACAGCAATTCTGCTCTACTGGTAATTTAGTGGAACCTGGTGCATATTGCCTTTCCCAAACGTAGACTTTAAAATCTCAAATTCATAAATATTTGTATTTTAAATATCTAGTTTTACATGAATAATGGGTATTCCTAGCCTTTTCTCTTCTTGTTTCCAGGTTTTAGTTCAATAAGGAAACCATTTTACATCACAATCTGATCTGACACCAACCTCATACCCCGTCACACCAGTCTTTAAGAATCATTATTTAAAAACTTATTTCCTAAAGCAAAACTAAAAGGAGTTGTGGGGAGAGTTGGACACCAGGCTGCACCTGCAGGAGTTAAATAATATCTTGGCTGTTAATGAATTAGTCTGATTATTTCTTTAAGTTAACATTCACCAGTTTCGCTTTACAACATTCTGACCATGCCCGTCACGTTAACAGCTTAACCTGAGAGCCCTTAAGGCAAATCCCACTTCTCATCAAGACATAGCTTTAAATATGAACTTTAGCAGTTGAAACTTTGAAATAACTAAAAAGAACCAAAAATTATAAGGAACTCATATCTCCTTTCTCATACACACTGCGGAGCAGGTCCGTGCACGGCCCCAGGGCTCCCTCTGCACCCCCTTCCCTGGGCCCTCGTGGGGCCGCAGCTGCAGCCGGGGGAGTCTCTGCTCGTTTCTCTTCAGGCGCTGCCCCCTCCTGAGGAAGCCTCTCCCGAGCGCGTTTTCCAGCGGAGGGCTTTGGCAGGGTCACCTGGAGCGCGCACCACAGCACGGTGCGGACCTTGCGCGTGGCCAGGCACAGGGCTCGGATCGCCGCAGCCAGAGCCAGCACCACTGCGGGAGGGAGGAAAGGCCCTTTAGTCCTGGAGCACTGCCGGGGCTTCCCTCACCCCACACCTCAGGTCCCCTTAGTGTCTGACCTTATCTGGCCCTTTACAAGTTTATAAAAGCTGGATCTGAATTTCTCTGCCCTCACACAGTGAGGCAGGTGAGTGGCTTTTAGGTTCTGAGCTTGTTACACCAACCTTCCTGCTGCAGCTGCACACCAGGGCTAGGGTGCTCCATGCACACACACACACACACTGATGGCACCTGGGCCCTCCCCTTCTGGGTCACAGGGGGTCCTTCACCTGTCCTGCCAAGAAATCCTTACCATGGGTGAAGAAACAGCTCGTTTGAGGCATTGGATTCAAGCACACAGGTCATGTTCTGTGAATGGCTGTTGAACCACAGAGCTGTAAAGAGTCACCAGGGCTGTGGTCCTGCTATTCTGGCACAGGGTGCCCAGAGAAGCTGTGGATGCCCATCCCTGGAAGTGTCCAAGGCCAGGCTGGACGTGGCTTGGAGCAGCCTGGGACAGTGGAAGGTCCCTGACCATGGCAGGGGTGGAACTGGATGGGCTTTAAGGTCCCTTCCCACCCAAACTATCCTGTGATTCTGTAACAGATGCTTAATATCAGATCAGATGGAATAGAAAGGTGCTGTGGAAACAGGGTTGGGCTAGGGAAGACCTGCTCCCAAAAAACCCAAACAGCTTCAGGCCTTTCCCTCGAGGTTTTGCCCGACACAGCAAATACAGATACTGCCTCCAATAATTTACTGTTCAAAAAAGTCCTCCCCGGTCGCTGCTCCAGGCTCAACACCCCGAGACAGTGATGGGAGGCAGAGGACCAAGCAGAACCCTCCCAGGTAAGTAATCAGATCCCATTGTGCAGAGCCTCCTCTCCTCTGTCAGCAGCTGCACCAAGAAGCTGCATCTCCAGGTCTGACAACTCTTTCCCAGACTACTCTGTTCCAAGGACCTCACAGATCTGGTAGTGTCAGGTAAAGCCAATTATTTTCATGGGCTTCAACACTCAAAAACCCCCCTTCACCTTAACAAGTCCCATAATCTTCAGTCAAGGTAGAGAGAAACAAGAATGATGGGGAACAGGTGAAAAGAAAAAAATGCTGCAGTGTACCTTCCAAGGTAAACTTGAAAATTACAGAACTGCACGATGGGACACCCCAAAGAAGTAAAATAATCCCTGTAGTAAAATAATCAGACGTAGAAAGAAAGGCAGAAGAGATCAGAAGATTCAGAAATGTAAGACAGCTTCTGACACAAGGCAGGAGGTCAGGGAGCAGGAGTTTACCCTGACTCCCACCTCAGAGACAAGGGACCCTGCCATTCTGGCTGTGCACTGGTGAAAGATTAAGCTGAATATTTGGCTTATTTGGGACACCATTAAGAATGAAAACATTCTGCCCAATGTATTTTTGTGCATCCATCCAAAATATGATTTGTAATTATGCCAGTCTATGACAGAAGATGCTTGAAGAGGAAATCCATTTGTAACCCAAGGGCATCTCGGTCACTTTGGGCAGATTCAGCATGGAAGTTCTAGACAAAGATAGAGTTGGAAGGTTCATAGTAACAGGAATATGAAGGACAGGGAGAAGCAAGAGGCAATAGCTTAGTAACATCTTCAATCCCTGAATGTGTTATCAAAAAAACCCACTAATTTTTATTCCTTGCTAGTTTATTAATGGAATAAACTCCTCCAAATTGATTTAAGCTATTTATCTCTAAACCCCAGTTTTAGTGTCTCCTCAAACCCTCATTGAAACCCCACCCAGTCTGCATTTGGCAAAGATCTAACACTGAAAAATAAATTAAAACTTGAATTACAACCCCCCTCACTTATTTCGTACAGCCTTGCAACACGTGTTCAACTTCCCAGCTACCTGACAAATGTACATAAGCACAGCTTGTACCTCTCTCATCCTGGCACCTGGGAGGGCCGTGCCGCTGGCGACTCGAAGCATTTACAATTTCATCCTTCCTCCGTGCCTGCACCACTTGGATCGACTCCAGGTGTTTATCCAGAGCAGTGGAGATGTTTTCGTGGAGTGGAGAACTGCACAGGCGCTCCATCTTCCCCAGTAAAGTCACAACCTAAGGAACAATTCACACCTTACAGGAGCTCACACTGTACTCATCCACACTTACAGGAAAATTAACTAACTAGGGAGAACAGATTAATGATAATCATTACTTTCTTTTGAGAACAGTCCATGAAGTTACAGCTGAGTCAGTCTTAAGTTCTTACCTGGGATTTGTTGATCTCCAAACCCAAAGCTGGGTGTGCAAAGCACAACAGCAAAGCTACAACACCCCAATAAGGACCCCCAGCTTACTGGTTAATAACAGATCTGTACAGCTTAGAGACATCCATGAACAAAAGGTGGTTCCAGGACAACGTGCATTTCCCTGAATTCAGAACACTGGGGTCCTCCCTTCTCACAGCACTGCTGCAATTTCTGGGTGAAAACCCAGACAAGCCCCTTGTGCTGTGCAGGGCAGCCTGGGCCAGTAGCAGTCACAGCTGGACTGGGAAAGGGAAAGCTGCTGTGCAATCACACATGTGGGCTGACTTTTGGGATGAACACTAAGGGAGCTGAGAATAAACATTCAGAAGTAATCTGAATCTATGTTGTCTTATCTTACACCAGTCACATCCCTTGTGGGTTTCCCTGTGGTGAGGGCTTCTCAGCCACAGTCACATAATGCTGAGAACCTGGTTACTGGTCTGCAGAGAGAGAGAAAACTAAAAATCCCCAAACTGGGATGTTCCTCCAGCCATGGCTACACTTAATGTCTTAAAGTAATGCATGTGACTGTCAAGAGGATTTAACCAGGTGCTCCAACTATGAAGAGTTAATCCCAGATTCAGCCAACTCAGCTTCCACTCAAACCTTTGTACCAGGATTCCTCTCTGGCCATCCCCAACTTTCTGATGTTAGAATCCAGGTTTAACAGCCCTGTTCTGCTGTTGAACATCCTTAAAAGTACTTTTCAGTTGCTACCTAACAAGGGTTGGAAGTTCTATAACCCTGAAGTTTGGTTCCTCAAATGGCTGGAGAGGCTTAAGCCCTATTTTGGAGGCAGTTTTAAAGTACAGAACAAGGGCAGGCAAACCTTCTAAACATGGAAAGTAAGGCTGTTCTTTTGGGATTCATAGAGCAGTTCAAAACGTGTACAGTAAGCCCATCCACGTCTTTCAGTTCATCCCTCAGCTGGATGAACAGCACCAGGCACCTTCTGCAGACAGCTCTGTGGATTGTTCCTCCTGTGTGAGGCAGGTAGCACAGGCTGCTGCTTCCCCCTGCTGCTGAGTGGCTGGGCCCAGCACTGCTGCTGCCTCCAAACCCAACATTTCCCAGAACCCCTTCACCTCACAGCCCCTGGCAGGGACAGGTTGGTTTCTGCTTCTCCTCACCCTGCAGCACTGGCACCATGCTTTGCTCTCTGGGCCTCGGGAGGGCCACAGCAGCCCCTCACCATTCTGATGGCAGAGTTTGTGCTCTCTCCTCCTTTCAGCTGTCACCTCTCTATGGACTCTAGGGCTGCCACCAGCACTGCAGTTTGCCCACAGAGCTCAGCAGATCCCAGTTTCCCTTGCCCTACTGGTTATGGCTCTCTCGATTAAACAGCAAACTGGTAACAGAAACTCAGGCTGAAGATGTATCAAATAATCATTCTGCATTAAAACATACCAGACTCTCAAGCAAATGTATGTGTCAACAACTTCCAAACATTAACTAAACCAGTTTGTTCCACAAGTACCTCCTCCAATACCGTGTCTCCAAATCCACAGTGAACATTTCCTTGCTGAACTGCTCTGAATGCAGCACCCCTGAGAGCTGTGCACAGGCCCCAGGACTGGATGCTGCAGCACGTACACGCTCCTGCACCAGAACCACGTCCTCCTGGCACATGGGAATGTAACCGTGAGCCTCAGCCCCTCTGTGGCTCCCTGGAAACAGCACCCTGGAGCTGCAGAAGCTCTAACACAGACTGATGAAATGTTATTCCCAGCACAGCATTGAAGAACAAAGCTATTTTGGGAAAAGCTGCTCTGATCATCTTACCTATCTCACACTGTGCTCTAAGTTCTGTGGGATAAGTTTAATAGATTTTTTTTTAGTCCTACAACTCACTCTGGCTTGTTCCCGTAGCTGATCCACAATTAAGCGATCAACCCTTGATGGATTTGATGTCAGCCTTGGAATTGGAATGTTGTTAGTACTGGAAACCTTCTTCCCTTGGAAATTCTTAGCAAGAGCTGATTCAGTCTGCAGGAAAACAAAAGAACAACTCCCTCAGAATGTACACGCAGAGTGTGCTTCATTACAGAAACAAGAAAAAATATCAGATTCAACTTCTTCCCATCAGGGTTTTGGAGTTTTTTAAAGGAGACAATGAGGATTCAGGCATTTGGGATTTAACCCTTTGGTGAGACAATCACCTGCTTTAAGTGAACAACTGCTTTACTCAAAGCAGTTCAACTAAAGCAATCGTGCCAACACACCGTGTTCCAGCAGTGCTATGTCTGCTCACTCTGACTACAGCCTGTACTGGTTTTGCCTGGAAATAAAATGGAGGCAAGTCAGAATTACAGGGAAAAAAAATGACCAAACAGATGTGGTTCTCACACATAAAGTTAAAATAAAACTGTTTCAGTCAGCAATTACCCTAATTTTTGTACAGATTAAACTACAGAAAGATTTCTTCCTAAGCACCCTGGTCTAGTGGAAGGTGTCCCTGCCCATGGCAGGTGGGTGGAACTGGATGGTCTTTAAGGCCCCTTCCATGGGGCCTTCCATGATTCCAAACCATTCCATGATTCTTTATTTTATTTAGCCATCAGAAAATTATTTTGAAAACTGTTTGCAAGATTCCAAATTTCCATCTCTCTCATCCGCTTGTTATGACAGTCTGAAACACCCATAACAATTAGGAATTAGCGAAATCTGATTTAAAATTGCAATTCTTGGACAGTTTCATAGTGATCCACTATTAACAAGAGCACAGAGCGCCAAGACAAGGGGGAATGGCTTCACACTGAGAGAGCAGGTTTAGACTAGGTATTAGAAAGAAATTGTTCCCTGTGAGGATGGGGAGGCCCTGGCACAGGGTGCCCAGAGCAGCTGTGGCTGCCCCAGCCCTAGAAGTGTCCAAGGCCAGGTTGGATAGCGTTTGGGGCAACCTGGGGATAGTGGAAGGTGTCCCTGCCCATGGCAGGGGGTGGGACTGAGTAAGCTTTAAGGTCCCTTCCAATCCAAACCATTCTGGGATTCTATGATAAAGCTGAATTTCTCCCACCATGGCCCCTGGCCATGCACACGGCAGCTTTTTCTGTTTCACTTTCCATGCACCCCAGACACCAGCTCCCCTCCTTAAGCTGGGCTCACTCTTCCTCAACCCCTCTATTCAAAGCAACCACTGGCTTTTGTCAGGAAACACTGTCAAAAAATCCCTGTTACCTCTTCTTGGAATTGGTTTCTTTGTGGGGGCTGGCACAAGAGAACTCCCAAAGGCCCCACTATTGCCAGGTGACATTTGGCCCAGCTTCCCCCACAGAGTCCCAGGTACTGAAATTCAAACCCCATCTCAACTGGTGAAATGAAGACAGGTTTTCCTACTGACCAAAAAAGGGAACTGCTTTCAGTAAGGCTTCACACAGCACTATCTGAGCCCCTTACTGTAAGGGTTTTAATTAAATGACCCTTCCTTCAGCTTCTGTTTTTGGGGAAAAAACCAAACCCCTTCAAATACACCTCAGGTTTAAACCTTCAGGGAAACAGGAGGTAGGAATTCAATGTAGCTCCTAAAAAATTGAATTGAAAGAATTAAAGATTAGTTCCAATTCAAAATATATTTACTGGATTTGCTTTCAAAGTTCCAGTGGCACTCTTATTTATTGTATTAATAAAAAAGGTATAACACATCTTTGTTCCTCATGAACACATCCTCCCCAACCCTGGGACCAGAAAAGTGCCTGAATTCCTGCTTTTAGTGCAACGTTCCATACAACATTAGTTACACTCCCAGCCAGGCTACAAATCTCCACACTTTTCATTTTCTGTCCCAAAACACACAGAGAAACAAACTTCTAAATTTGAAGCCCCATCAAGCATTTCAACTCCTAACAGCAGAACCACCCATGATCTGTGACTGCACTGAGCAGGATGAGATCTACATCAAATCTGTGATATTATTCTAGTTTGGTTTTCTTACCTTCTTTCTTTCTTTCTCCAAAGCTCTCCACTGCTCGTAACACTCTTCCAGTCTCACATGCAGCTCGCTGGCAGGCCCACTGTGGCTTTTCACCTGCTTTTGAAATCCAAATGCTGACATGAAACCCGAAAGGGCACTGTCACCGTACATCTTCTCCGTGAAGCAGGGGTAGAGGCGTTTGAGATCATCCTGGGAGAACGAGGTGTGAGGCTCCATCAGAGGCGCCACGGAGCGGCCCAAGACGTGAGGAGATCTCATGGGGAAGGTGCTGGGACCCAGCTGCCGGTTCCGCCTGAAGTCGCCCACCATGCAGTTGGGAATGCCTGGAGCCTGCAGGCAGCTCCCAGCACTGATGGCACTGGTGTCCCCGTTCCCTGTCCCAAGATGGAGCTGCCCCTGAGACTCCAGTAACTCCTGGTACATGTCCTGAAACACCCCATCTGCCTGGTTTTGCCCTTCCAGATCACAATGCTCGCTCTGTGGCTTCAGCTGGAAACGCTGTTTGTTCAGACTGTCAATGATCCCCAACTGCTGAGCCAAGTAACTGTCACAGAATCCATTTGGCTGCTTCAGCTTCTTCTCACTGAGGTACTCGATGAGGTTCTCTTCCCCACCCCTAACCAGGGCTTCCATGCACGCAGCCGTCCGAGCTCGTTCTGCAGCGCTGTAGCCAAAGTCAAGGCCGGAGAGGAATGGGTTGTCTTGACAGTACTTGTGAAGTAAATTACTATTTAAAGGCAAATTTGAAGATGGCAACTGAAAAACATCATTAGAATGACGAGAGCTTTTTGGAAAGGCAGCTGACTGATTATTCATTTTCAACAAAGGACTTGGGTTCTGGAAGGGGCCAGAAGCCGTGGGTTTGGTTTGGATGTTCATCCATCCTGGCCTGGCACTAGAGCCTGCCGAGGGGACTGCTGCATTGGGCAACAGTGGGAGTGATTTATAGAATTCAGGATTCTGAAGATCGGCCTTGGAAAACTGCTGCTGTTCCACACCATTATTCCCTGCACAAGCTCCAAAAGATTTCAGTCCATATTCAAATTTTTGCCCAAAATCAGTGCTGAAGGAAGATTCGTTTGCAAATTGTTTTTCTGATACAAGTCCTACAGACTTGGGAAATGTAAAGTCATGCTGATCTGAAATTGTATCTTCAAATTTTTTCTGAGTTCCTGATTTAACTTGAAATAATTTAGCATAGGGCTCTGCATCCAGAGGCGGTGCCTCAGGGGTTCCATTTACCAGCTTTCTATTTTCTTGGAGGCTACAAGTGGTGCTCTTGTTGGGCTTTGCTTTACCAGCACGAGAATATTCAGCGTACCTGGTATAATCTGTGTTCTCACTGTATCTGTGACACTGTGGAAGGAATGTTTCTGCCCGCTTTGGGTGCACCTGTGCATCTGCTCCTTTGGGACACACCTTCTCCCTTCCATAAGAATAAGCATCAGCTCCCGAGTCTTTGATTGCTTCTGAGTACCCAGCCTGGGCTGCAAAGGTGTTTTTCAGGTAGGGGTAGTTCTGATACACAGGTGTTGTCTTCATACTCTCATTAGCCTGCAAGTTGCAGCCGTTGGCACGATCGCTCCTGGCAGAGTACAAGCTCTGCTCTTCCAGGTCCACGCTGGCAAAGCCGCGGTAACAATTGTCTGCCTTCTGCTGTGCCACCAGAGTGGGACTCTGCAGGAACTGCTTGTCAGCAGCAGGCATGGATTCACTGCTATAGAAACCCTGCTGTGGCACAGTTCCAACAACTGCCCTCCTGGTTTCTGGCAACAGCTCATGGGGGTCCATTCTGGTCGTGTTCACTGGCCACATTGACTTCAGGGGGGGAGGGCAACTCCTTGAAAAACAAGAAATATGGTTAGATACTGATCTGTGCTGCTGCTCTTCATTCCCAAACACAAAACAAGGTCTAAGAAACTAATTCTTCCCAAATGATTTCTCTCAAATGATTCCAAGATGTCTGACTTCAACTCCTACCCACTCCTGTCATCTTCAGTTTCCCTCACCTAGCTGAGAAAACCGATTCTGCCTTGTCTAAAACCACCACCACAGCTCAGGAGCTATGGACAGGCCTTCGAGCTGCAAGGGATGCGTACACACCAAATCCTGGTCCGTCAGTCCTGTCAGGAGATTTACTGTCTATCACCACTGAAATACTCCTGGTTCAACACCAAATTCAGGCACCCAGACTGCCCTCAGTCTTCCAAAGCCATGTCCCAGCACTCCAGAGAAAATGCTTCTCTCTCACCTCACTGGTGCCTTACACCGCTTCCTGCAGGTAAAGCCAGAGGCAGCATCCCAGCACACCTAGTTTCCTTCCACTAAGCAGCATGACTTAACACAGGACAATCGATCCCTGACTGCCAAGGAAAACTGTAAACAGACTAAGTAAACAGGAAATTGTGCTTGGAAGTGATTGCAGGCCAGATCTGGGAGTACTGAACCAGCCCTGCCTGTCCAAAGCAAAGGAATTACTGAGTTATCTTGTGGTATCAAAATCGACTCTGAAGTTTTCCCTCATTTCAGCCACATAACTCAGCACACATACAGAAATCACTGGAATTGTTTGGGAAGACAGAAAAGAAAAGCAGTGCCTGGCTTGGGAACCTGAGAGCTGGGCTCCCTGTCTTGTCTTAGACCTGGAAAAGGAAAAGACAGAGAGCTCTGTAAGTATCTCAGGGATGCTGGACCTGCACCCTTCTGTGCCATGTTATGACTATGGAATTGTCTCTTCTGGTGCAGGAATGTAGGCAAAATAAACCTGACATTTAGATACACGAATATTGCTAGGGTAGCACTAACAGCAAGAAACGTTAATTTTGCATGGAATTTTCTCCTTCCAGTTCAGGCAAATGTGAAGGAGTCTGTACTTTGTGTATTCTTTCTGTGAATTGACATTAATTAAGAAAGAAACCTGAAGTCTGAATTCAGTCTTGATTAAAATAAAAAAACAGACCAAGACATACAGCCAGGGGATTTATCTGAATACAGCATGTCCACAACACTTGTTAAGATCTTATTTTAAAAATGCCAATTAACAAGTTCTGTAAATATCAGAGAGCCAGAAGCTGCCATGCAATCTAGGTGCCTTGAGAAAAGCTTCCAAGTATCCCAAGCAAAATGTTGGAAGATCAGGGGAAGGGAGGGAAAGCTCAACAGAGCATGAGGCCTGGCCAGAAGCAGACAAAGCTGACTCAGGAGCACAGCGAGATCAGAGAGGGGAGTTTCTGTCTCCTGCACCTCACTCACCCCTCAGCAAAGGACGGCTGTGGTTTGTCTTGTTCTTCCAAGATGTCTGACACGAGTCCATATAAATCAGTTTCACTGCCATAATCGTTCCTTTCGGGCTGAACCCTGAAAACCAATTGTGTATTAATAAAAACAATTCCTTCATTCAAAGTAATTCCTACATTAAATTAAACAAAAATATATAACCCATCTACTCCTACACACACACACTCCCTGTCAAGGATGACTACCTGGACTTCAGGTTAACCTGAGGAGCAGCAGGCTGCTTGGTGTCATCTGTACATGTAGACCAAGGGGGGTACAAAAGGGAAGGGTCCACGGGTGCAGAGTACTCTGATGTTGAAAGGGAAGAACTGTAGGCCTGAGGTAACTCCACATTTTCTTCATTCTGCATTTAATGTACAATAAAAACATTCATTTAATATGAAACACATCAAATTGTCATTTTGTCATTCTACATGGTCGTAACTGAGTTCTCTCTCAGAGGAACCAGCATATGAGAAGCAAGCAAGCCACACACTTGGAATACAACAATTTCAGGCCACGTTAATGTCTTTAAGAAGAATTCTCTAAATTTTTAAGCAGAATTCTCTGTCCCTTCCCTTGCTCTCTGTTGCAGATGGAAGCTGATGGTATCATTTTCACCTTTCATCCCTCTTTTGAATACAAACAGATGCTCTCAGGTGTGTTAAACAGGTGTTGCTTAAGGCTTATGGAAAGCTTTTGTATTTTTCATCCTGCTTGGCAATTGTTTTAAGAAGAAGGTGCTGGAGCTGCACATCACAATTTCTTTGTCACACAGCCTCGTGTTCTGTGCATCCTAAGCTGACCTTTGGTGGAAACTGAGTAGGGGGCACCTCCCCAACCACCCACCAGTGATCACCAGAGACCCCCCAAAAAGGCCCAGGCAGGCATAGTAACAAGTACTGGTATTGGACTTGTAAGATGCTTTCTTTCGTATCCACTGGACACCAAAGTCAGAAACTGCATTTGAATGAGAGAATCCACAAATGGGGTGAAAGACTCAATTATGCTGGACTGTTTTACCACAGGGATTTAAGAAGAGCACAACGATTTTTGGAAAACAATGTAAAACTGTGTATCCTTGGAACTGGAATGGGAGGCATCACAAAAAGCATAGTGAAGAGATGTGAACCACAGTGTGCATTGACAGATCCAGCCTCAGCCTCCCCCAGGATAAGCCAAAAAAGGAACACACCAGGAAATTATTGGCAAATAGATTTCTCTCCATTGCCATGGCAGAATGCATATCAATACTTATTGGTAATAGTGGATACATTTCCTGGGGGCCTGAAGTTTTTCCCTGTCAAACCAACCAGGCTGAGGAGGTAGGTGAGGTACTACTGAAAGATCATTTATAGGCACAGGATACCCACAGGTGTGTCAGAAAACTGTCCTGGTTCTGGCCAGGACAGGGTTAATTTTTTGCACTGGGAAGGGGCACAGCCAGCACCCAGAAGTTATTTTACACCACCCAACCTCATTGCCTGGGGTGGGGGAAAGGGACTCTTCCAGGGAGAAGGGGATCTTTCCAGTGGAGAAAATGTGCTGGAGGGAGCCATCCAGTATTATTGGGAAATTTTTCCATGTGAATCATTTCTTGTACCCTCTATCATTAGTGTTGTTGCAGTTACCATTCCTTTTTTTCTCTCATTGCTGCTCCCAGTAATTTGCTCTTATCTCAACCTGTGATCTTTGCCTTCAGTGCCTCCAATTCTCCTCACCACTCTGCCACAGCAGGGAGGGGAAGGGGAAAGCAGGGGAGTGAGAGATGAGGGTGTGGTTTGAGAGTCTCAGAGGGAGAAGTGAATTGGGAAGTGCCATACCCAAACCATGACAGCCTTAGTGGCACCCAATAAACAAGTGTTGAGTTAACAACAGATCTGCCCAGAGTGGGCTGGAAACAAATCTGATCCAAGCATTTGTTGTATTGGGTATGGAGCACCAGGATCTGGGAAGATTGAACAGTACAGTGGACTGTTAAAAACCACACTGAAGCAGTAGGTGGTGGGACCTTCAAACATTGGGATCTACATTTAGCAAAGGCCACCTGGTTAGTGAGCACCTGAGGCTCCACCAATCAAGCTGGCCCTGCCCAGTCAAAACCTTCACGTACCACAGAATGAATAAAGGACAAAACAATAAGCCTGGCATGTTGCCACCAGCACTACTGAGGGTCAGAATAACACCTAGATCCAGAGATAAGATCAGTCCTTCTGAAATCTATACAGGAGACCGTATCAGGGAGTCTCTTACAAACCACATTCCATGAATATCTGGGCCAAGAAACTAGTGTAATTATGTTATCTCTCCAGGGAAAGTTTTGTCCTCTATCAACAAGTACCTTCAATGCAGAAATCTGATCGAACTGGACCTTCCTGTTCATGACATCCAGGCAGCAGATTGGGTCTATCTAAGATCATGGAACACTGACCCACCAGAGGAACAGCGGAAAGGACCATACCAGGTTCATTTCACAACATAACCAGCTGTGAAACCTCAAGGACTAGAGCCATGGAACTTCAGGACTGAAGAAAACTACAGGACCAGATAAGTGAGAAACCACCTCCTCTGGACCTTTGAGACTGAAAAAACTAAAAAGTAACTTCATGAACTGTGCCTGGGAAGAAGGCCTGTCTTACATAGAACTTGAATGCCTTCAAGGGGTAGCAGCAATTCTAACTGCAGTAATTATTTTAGACAAACACAATTGCACAGACCAGGATTGCCAAGACAGTGCCAGATGTCAAACTTGCCACAATGTGGGTATAATTTTACATTGGTTAGGACTGTTACTGTGACATGTTTCCCTGAATTGCCTTAACCTTTCTGAATATGAAACTTATATAGGTAATCCTCTTGTTCTTTCTTGCCCAGTCAAAGACTGTAACAAGAAACCAATTGTACAATGGTTTAAGGAGGATGAAAGAGAATTTAAATTATTAATGAATGTTACAACTAGATGGGAATCTGACAACACACACTCTCTAAAATTTCCTTTGATGCTTAAGGAGGGTGAAGGTAAATATCATTGCTGAGCTATAGGAGATAAAGTAGTAGCAGGCGGCCACTGGACACAAGTAAAAGTAAAAGGAAACCCCTTACCATTAACACCTCCCAAAGCGTCTCAAACATGGGAAATCAGCCCGTGCGTAGTGAAGGAGGTAGGGAAACAACAATTACTACTTAACATTGATTATACCTAAAACTATAGTACATGACAGTCATGCTGTTATTGCTCTAGACCTGATCAATAATGGAACCCCAATGTATCCAACAGGACAGAGAGTAGAGGCCCATTAAGAAAGAAGCAGATGACAAACCACAGGTGTCAGCACCTGCATAGCACAGAAACAACAACAGTTGAAGGAAATACAATTGAAATTCAAGATTTTTGCCTAGGTATGGAATAGAACATCTGTAATTTTGAAATTCCACCAGTGATTAATATAAAAACGATACTTAGATACATGGGTAAAAGGTAGGTATGCTTTAGTACTCCTTGTGAAGACCTAGAAATAGATAATCAATTAAATCACATTCTAATTTTTGTGTTTGTAAATCTACCCAGATCACAGGCTGTGATTTTAACTATTCAACCCAGTAGGTTCCTTTGAACTAATAAAAACCCACTACAGCTTAATTTCAACTATACAACCTACCCCTATGAGTATGAGCCCTATGCTAGTAGGGAAATTGCTACAGTGTAAAAATTTGCAAGGGCTGTTAAAAGAAGCTAAAAAGAGTAGCAGAAACACTTTATTACTACCCATCATGACACCAAAGAAACCCATCAGGTAATGGAAGGAGTGAAGAAAGACGGAGATCACCACAGGTGGGATATTTTATTTAAGGCTGCATAAGCTCAGTGAGTGCATTAGGCAGGCAGGAACGGCGGATTAGACAGGCAGGTTTATGCAAACTTTAGTGTCTAAATTCTCTCGCTTTTTACTCCTTGGTGTGCTTGATTTGCGGAAAACTTCCCCCTTGCACCCTGCACAGAATAAACAATGTCTCCTTTCTCAACCTGACCTTTTGTATATGTTTAGAGAGCTCTTAAAACCGGCAACAATGTTAGCCTAAAACACCTGCTCCAGTTTCTACTGGTTGATCCCTGACAGGAGTTAGGAGTTAGAGCCCCTTTCTCCCCATCATTACTGGGTATTAAGGTACTGAAGAAGACTTACAGCCAATTCTTTTCTCGAGAAAAGGCATTATATCCTGATTAAGTGAAAAGGAACATCTCCCTGTTTGGTTTAAACCCAATATGCCCTCTTAGTGCTTAGGAAGTGAAACAATAAATGGTGTTTTTGCAGGGTTAAATGTTAAAGACATACAATACACTCCTCTGTGGAGCAGAGTAGTCTGACAAAATACCAAGTCCTGGATGGAGGAAGTAGCAAGGCTGGTCTTGAAGGTACTGGGAATGAATTTTCATTTGAGTCTTTTACCTCAGTGAAAGTTTATGGCTATGATAGGCAAAAATTCCAAGAGAGCTGACATATTTAACTGTCCTGGCACTTTTTGTTGATCAGACTAAGAACTGGTTCATGTGAATGCTTGGACTACAGAAATATCTGAGGCAATAGCTAAGGTTCTCCTTCTTACCCACTTTCCAGTTTTCCTAAAAAGAGTTGTTTGCTCTTCACTTTGCCTACAATTGTTTATGCCAACAGAACAGCTACCATGAACATTTCACCAGAATAATGGTGAAATACCATTTTAACAAACACCCCCTACAGCTTCATCAGTGACTGCATTAGAAAAGCCACTGTCCTCTCTGATGAAAGTTACAGCAATGAAGATTTATTACAGTTAAATCAAACACTGGGATTTATGTTCACCAGTATAAGCAATCACTTCAGAAACACGTTCTGACCATTTTGTTCACAAGCAACCCGAACTCTTACAGAGCTATAAAAATAATTGAAAACCAACTGAACCTGTAATTTGTAGCAGCCATAGAGCAAGGAAGAGCCCGGCAGGGTGGTGCTGAACACGTCCGTGGGCCTCCCACCCGCTTCCGCACTGCCCCAGCCGCGGCCGCCGCCTCGGAACGCCACGTTGGGCTGTGGGGACACGGAAAACGACAGGGACATCGTTACACACAGTCATAATTACACACAGAGACATAATTATAAACAGAGCTGACAGTTGTGGATTTTATACCAATGTTAACTTCTTCAACACTTCTAACTTACTGGTGGATTCTGTTCCATCTGAGTTGTCAAGGATTTGGTTCTATATATAGATGTAAAACACTTCCATATTTACCCTTAAGGAAAAGCTGAACCTACCAAAGCACAAGAAACTCCAAAGGTGTTCAGAGACAGAGGAGGTGCAGACCAAGAGGAAACCTGCACTCTCCCTCTTTCCACCAGCTGAGCTTCCCAACATCAGAGCCACCACAGAGAAACATCAAACACAGAAGCAGAAGAATGCTCACAGAATCAAGCATGGTTTGGATGAGACCTTAAAGCTCATCCAGTTCCAAACCCTGCCATGGGCAGGGAACCCTTCCTCCAACAGCAGAAGAGGAGTTATTCAGCCTTCCACACATTCCTGGACACCCCTTGTCCTTCCATCACTGCTCCCACTACGCTGTTTAAGTTACATGAAGGCATGGATGTGCATTTCCAGACGTCAGGAGCTGGAAATTTCCTACAATACACACCCTGGGAGCTGTGGTGGAAATCTGCTCTGCTCTGTAACTATGGGAGAAACATCTCCAACTGGAGAGATGCTCCTCCAAGTGCCAGAAATCAGAGACCAGCAGGAGTAAGGAATGAGAACAAACAAAAACTGAGGGCTCTTCTCCTCTTCTCCCAAGGATGAGGCACACAAGGAAAAACTAAACTGGCTAGCTAAAAACCCCTTTAGCCAACAAACAGAAAAGTGAAGTTATTGGCATAATGTTACCATAGCAGGTCATTTGGAATGATGAGTAACTTCAGAAAGGTCAATCCCAGGATTAGGGTTCTGAATAAGCTCTGTCCTCTAAAAACACATCCTTCTACAGTTCCCTGAGGATGCACCAAACCTATGCAACCTATAGCGTGATCTTCATTGTAGCTCACACCACTGTTACACCCAAGTATTTTTCAGGTACATTTTCCAAATAAGTGAACACACTGAGTTATTGTGGAGCTCAGCTCTATGTCCTAAGCTTATTGCGCCATGTTTTCCCCTCAGAGATCGCTGTTCACAGGGACACTGACACTCACATAGTTTGTGATCCCACAGAACAAGGGTGAACCTGTAGGGCCCGAGGCAGCCCTAAGACACCTCCAAACCCACACTTTTCACCATTTTCCCCAAACAAGTGTTTTTCTGGACGCTGAGGGATATTTTCCCCACAGGCCTGAGGTCCATATCTGCTCCCACACGGGAGGGCGCCGGGGCGCGGAGGGGGTAGCGGGGCTCGGACAGCCGCCGGGAGTAGGCGCGATGCTGGCCGGGCCTCGATGCCCCCTCAGCGCCGACGGGGCCAAGCCCGAGACAGCTGCGGCGGCTCGCCGGCTGCGTGACGGGCGGAGGCCCACAGGCGGCCCCTGTACCCACCGCGGTCCCGGTCCCGCTCCCGTCCCTCACCTCCATGGCTCCCGGGCTGCTCTCGGCGCGGGCGCGGGCGCGCGCGCCACCGCCTGAGGCGAATTCCAGCCGTTGCCCTCGCGCCGGCCCAACGGCCGCCCCACCCCGCGCGCCCCCGCCCATTGGCCAGTGCCCGTGGAGCTCGGCCAATCAGCGCTCGCGCGGCCGCCTCGCACCTCCCCGCGCAACGTGAGCGGCTGTGTTCGCCACGCGGCGACCGCCGCCGGGCGAACAAAGCACCGCGCCGTGATTGGGCCCGCCCGCCGGCGCGCAGCCAATCGGAAACCAGCACGCTCGTGCCTGCCGCCAATGAGCGGCCGCGGAGCCGCCGCTCGCCCGGAGACAGCGGCCCCGAGCGGGCCCTGCGGGCCCCGTCACCCCCCGTCCCCGTCACCCCCCGTCCCCGTCACCCCCCGACCCCGACACCCCCTGGTCCCCGACACCCCCCCGTCCCCGTCACCCCCCGACCCCGACAACCCCTGGTCCCCGACACCCCCCCCGTCCCCGTCACCCCCCGTCCCCGTCACCATCCTACCCCGTCACCATCCGTCCCCGTCACCCCCCCCCGGTCCCCGACACCCCCCCGGTCCCCGACACCCCCCCGTCCCCGTCACCATCCGACCCCGTCACCCTCCCCTCCACCCCCCCCCCCCCCCCCCTTCACCCCCGGTCCCCGTCACCCCCCCGTCCATGTCACCCCCCCGTCCATGTCACCCCCCCGTCCATGTCACCCCCCGTCCCCGTCACCCCCCGACCCTGTCACCCCTCCTCACTTTGTCACCCCACTCACACCCCATCGCTGCCCCGGCCCTGTCATCCCTCCAGATCCTTCCACCTCCACACGCTGTCACCCCTCCCGACCCTGTCGGCCCCTCAGCTGCTGCCCTCCCCAGCCCTGACAGCGAATCCATTCAGCCGAGCCGTGGAGCTGCAGGATGAGCTCTGGAGGAGCCTGAGGTCTCGGAAAGCCTTTGCACAACAAAGGGCCCCGGGGACCTGTGGCCCAGTCAGGGGACTGGACACTCAGGACACAGCAGGAGCTGATGACCCCAGACTCTCCTGCACACAGACTGTAAGAGTATATAAGCCCAGGGCTTCCTTTGTTTGGGGTCCCTCCTCAGAGGCACCAGCTTGAGCTGTTACTTTGCTATTTAATTATTGCACCAAGATTAGACAATCTCAAGGATTGAGATGGCCGAGACTCTGCTGTGGGAAGCCCGGTCTGCCTGTGATTGTGTGGGGGGTGCAGCTGCCAGGGGGCTTCGGTGCCAGCTCAGGTGGTGACAGTGACTGCCAGAGTGGCTCCTGCATGGTCGGACAGCAGCCCTGAACCAAGTCCCAGCTATCCCAAAGTCTCCAGTCCTGCTCATCTCCCACAGGAGCAAGAGGAGCCCTCTGCCACCCGTCACTGGTGACAGAGCTGTCACCAAGTGCCTGTGGCAGGGTCTGTGTCCTGCTGGGGAGTCCCAGATCCCAAGGGCTGCTTGGCTGGAAGAGAAGCCACAGGGGAGCTGGGACTTTTCATTGTTGCTGCTGCTTTAGATACTCTGCCAGTGCATGAGTATCACTGTTCTCACTGAAAATGACTAAGGAAAACCCAAAAGCTCTGAAGCCAAACCATACTTGTTTTCACTTCTAAAGATAATTTGTTTTGCACTCCTTGAGCTGTTTTTAAGGCATCTGGAGACAGCATTTTTGCTGCCACCCCTATCTGGGCCACTCAGGGCAGTAGGTGCCCACAGAAGCAGATGTTATTTTATGAACTGTGGTCTTTTGTGCTGCAATACATTTCTCACTTCCTCAGTGTGTGCTGCCAGCCCGCAGGATCATGGGGAGGGCAGTGGGGTGAGCTTGGGGGCCCAGGTCTGCCCAGCCCCTTCCTAAACCCATCCAGGGACTCCAGACAAAGATGTGTCTGCTGGAAGCCGGAGGATTCACTCCAGGAGAGGAGGGGGTCATCAGGGGAGTGTGTCCCAGACCCCAGATCCATTCCCTGCTCCCTGCCCCAGGGAAGGGCTGTGGAGCCGAGCTGTGGGACAGGGATTTGGGGTTGGCTCAGGAGCAGCCACGTGTGGGCTGTGGTTCCCCTTAGTTCTGGATCTGCAGAGAAGCTGATGTGACCTTTGTGCTTGGTTTGGGGGAGCTTTGCTTTGTTTTTCTCCCCCTTTTGAAATGGTGAAAAGTGGGGAAGCACAGCCACTGCCTCACTGTCTCCCTCAGCTATTCCCTACAATTTAATACGTTGCGTTTCCTGCGTTTCTTGCTGCAAGAGACTCCTTCGAGGCCACAGAGCAGAGATTTGGGAAGCTGAGAGCAGTGAGAATCCCCCAGAAAACTCATCATTCAGCCAGAGCTCACTGCTGCGGTGCAGCAGCAGCCTCTGCCAGGGCCTGGCTGGACAGCTTCCAGCTGCACAGGAGAACGGTGTCAGCACACACAGACTGTCACCTGTCGGGGTCTGGCCGCTGCCAGCCCGGAGCACAGGGCTTGTTTGCAATATTTAACAACCACCTCCCAGAGCTGCGTTGCTGGCACAGTGATTTCTGTCAAGGGACAGTGAAACTGCTCAGCTGCGGGCAGGGGAAACAGGGTGTCACTGCAGGAAACAGAATCCTTGCACTGCTGGGATCAGCCCACAGCAGATTTAGGCAGTGACCCCATTTCTTCTTCTCTCCAGGGCTGTGCTGTGCACTGAGGTACATCCACAGTCTGGGGCGCTGACCACTGGCCACTGTGGTAAAGTCTCCTCAGTGCCAGTTTTCCATGGACCTGGCATTCCCCTCTGGGTCCCAGCTGACTCTGGTACTTGTTCAAGGCAGTAACCAGCGGTTACAATCAGTATTAATATTTTATTATGCTGTCAAACCCCATGCAGGAAGCTGCTGGGACAGGTTGCTAATGCATTAAAGCTCCCTGGGTTGACTCCCAGGATGCTGGGGTTGGCTTTGCAGACACCACTGAGCTGTGGGGTTGGAGTGTTTGCCACCGCCTCACTCAGAACACAAACCACAGAGTGCAACTGGGATTTCATCTCTGGCTGAACATCACACAGAGGAATGAGCTCTGTGAAGAAGCCATTGTCACCTCTCAGCACCATTCCTCCAATGTGATCTGCTTCTCCAGAGCAAAGCACTATTTCAAGCGAATCCCATACAGATCCACATCCCGAAATCTGGCTGGAAGCTGTCAGTGCTGAGACAAGACCCGGCTGTGCAGGAGCAGACACCGTGCATGAGTGATGGGCTGGGGATGGGCTGGAGGAGCCCTGAGCATCCTCCCCCAGGAACAAGTCACATCTGGGTGTGACACCTGCGAGGGGCTCGGTGGCAGCTCTGAGCTCCCTTTATCGGCTCTCAGGCTCACACACACCTGGAATTCTTATCACAAATATATAAATAGCCATTAGTGTCAGCCAGATGGTGCTGAACAGGAAGTCCTGTCAGGCAAACAGTTAAGCCATTGGATGTCATCAAAGGAGACCACGATGCCTGGTTTTACAACAGCTGCTGTGCAGCCTCTTTGGAGCAGGAACAGAACCAAAACCAGATTAAAAATTAAATTAAAGCAGAATTAAATTTTTAAAAAATATGTAAAAATTTAAAAAAGATTATTAAATTAATATTATTTTTATATAACATATAAAATTATATCATCATGTATTAATACTACATTATAACATACTATATGCTATACAATATATAATATTATCATTAAAATCACTGCAAAATCATTAACAATTACTATAAAAATTACTAACATTTAATCAAAACTACATTAAGATCGAAATAAATAATTTAAAAGAATTAAAGCAGGGGTCGCCTGGCGGCCCGGCCCTGCTCACCCTCACACCGCGGCGCTCGGCCCATCCCGCTGCACCGCAGGACCGGGACCGGGACCGCGACCGCGACCGGGACCGGGACCAGCTGAGCCCCGCCGGGCCCCCTCCAGGTTGCCATCGCGTTCCCGGCCGGGCACCGCCCGTGTCCCACCCTGACCCCGCGCACGGCGCCCTCAGAGCCCCGGCAGCACCGGGGGCCGCCCGGGACCCTCGGCCCCGCCCACCCCGCCTCACCGACCAATCCCCGCAGCGCTCCCGAAGACTGACAACACAACGCCCCGCCCCTCACCGCCGGGCCGCAGGGCGGGCGGTTCCGTGACGCGACCGTCAGTGCCTTGAGCGGCGGGCAGAACGACCAATGGGAAGCCTCAGTCGCGCAGGGGGCGTGGCCTCCGAGGCCCCTCCCCGGCGCTCCGCGGCGCCTGCGCTGCGCCGCCCCCTGGCGGCCGTGGGGAGGGCCCGTCGGTCGGCGCTGCGGCAACATGGCGGGGCGGGTAAGTGGGGGGGACGCGGACCGGCCGCTATCGCCCATCCTCTGCCCCCTCCTCCGCTCCTGCTCCTCCCTGCGCGGCCGGGCCTTTGGGAGCTTCTCGCAGCCCCGCTGCCAGGAGGCCGTTCAGTCCTGGGGGGGTCCCTCGGGAGTGCTGTGAGGCTGTGGTGACCCCCTCACCCCCAGCGATGTGGCTGTTCCTGAGGGTCCTGCGAGGCTGTGGAGATCCCCCAGTGGTGTTGGGGACTCCGGGGTGATCCCTCTCTCTGTGTTCCCCAGCGGTTTCGAGAGGCTGAGGTGGCCCCTTGCTGATGTGGCATGTGGGACAGGACTGGGGTTCCTTCAGGAGCCGGGGCAAGGGTGACCCGTCTCCCTGTGGGGCAGGATTTTAGGGTCCCCCAGGAGTGCTGTGAGACCCGGGTGGGGCAGGACTGGGGGTTCCCTCAGGAGCACTGTGAGTCCAGGGTCACCCCTCTCCATGCGAGTGTGAGGCAGGTTTTAGGGTTCCCTAAGGGTGCTGTGAGGTTGCAGTGGCCTTGTGGGGTGCAGAGCTGTGTTTGGCGTATACGGGGGGGTGCTCTGAGGCTGTGGTGACCCCTCGGTGCTGTGGGATGAGCGTCTAGGGCTCCTTCAGGAGTTGGGGTGCCCCCTCTCCCTGTGGTATGGGGTAGGATTGTGGGGCCCCTGAGGGTGCAGTGAAGCCCAGGGATGTCTTGGTGCTGCTGTCAGGATTTAGGGTGTCCCGGGGTGCTGTGAGGCTCTGGTCATCCCACAGTCCTGTGGGGTCAACCCTGTGGGCTGTGGGGCAGGGACCTTTAGGGATGCTGTGACAGGGGGTGATGCCTTGGTGCTCTGGGATGTGGGGCAGAATTTTGGCATGTGGGGCCTCCGTGGGGCTGGGGTGCCCCTGTCTCCATGGGGTGTGCAGCAAGATTTTAGGGTCCCGTAAAGGTGCTGTGAGGCCCTGGTGACCCCTTGGTATTGTGGGATAGAGGGAGATTTTTCTCCTGTGGAAACCAACCAGGTGCTGTTTTATAATGTGGATCCACCTTTTGTTGCGTGGAAACACCTCAAGTGTTGTGCGGTGGTTTTATTCTGTATTAATTAAAAAAATAAAAAAAATCCCTTTTTAGTGATAGATCACATCAGCAAGTGGCCAGGAAGGCTTTAATATGTGAAGAAACAGCCTCGTCTGTGAAATCCCTTCTTGTGGTGCCTGTACATCCCCTCTTTTCAGGTGTCCAGGTGCTGCAGGTTGTGTTTGGATTGCTCTGCTCTTTGCCAGGAGCTCAGTCATGCTTTGCTGGGTAGCAGCCTGAGAAAGTCACATTTTTCATTAGTGCTTGCCTTTGGCTGGAATCTTGTCTCTAGGCCAAGTGATTCAGTGTTTGAAATCCTGGGGAATTGGTTTTCCAAGTGTTTTTTGTGTTGTGCTGGGCTGGTGGATGGAGGGCACCTGGTGCAGTGCTGTGGTGCAGAGCAGGGGTGAGGAATGTGGCCTGTGACGTGCTGTGCATCGCAGGTGCTCCAGTGCCACCCCTGAAATGTGCTGAGTAATTGAGAAAAACCCCATGTTTTATGGTCTGTTTCTCGTTAAGAGCTTTTCCTCTGTCCCTGCTCCAGATTCTTGGTCTCACCTCCTTCCTTGCACCTTTTTTCTTCATCTCACCCTTTGCAATAACCCAGGGAGATCTGTGAGCCTTGACTGGCTTTTTTCAGCTTTCTGTTGCCCAGAACAGGAACCCAGTGCTCTGGCCAGTGGTAAGATTGTTTTACCCACACTGGATGTGGTTCTGAAACTCCCTGGGCCTAAATCAACCCAGCTGCAGTGGTCCTGCCTTGCCCCCTGCTCCCCTGAACCCTCCCAGCTGTGTCCTCAGGGAACACCCTCATGCATGTTCTGAGTGCTGGGACTGGGGTGACTGGGGATGTGGGGAGGAAGGAGAAGGATCAACTTCAACTTTGTTCTTCTGCTTTGAGCTTTTCTGCTACTAAAAACCTGAGAAAATGTGCCTTTATTTGACCAGCTTGGAAGCCTGGTGGAGGAAAAGGGGATTTATGTGAGTTTAAAGGAAAGATTGATGCTTAGTTGCCTCCTAATCTGGCAGTTGGATGGGTGATGCTCTCCTTGGGTTACCAGGAAGCTTCTTAGTATTCAGTGTTTTCATGATTTGCCTACAAATGCAGTTGTTGCAGAGTTATCAGGTTATTTAATGCTGTGAAGAGAGTCCTTAAGCTGAGTGTTCCATCTCCCTCCCCAAGCTGGATCTGATCCTTCGAATGCTTTCCATGTGAGTTACCAAGGGAGCTGCCTGCTCCTTCCAGCTGGCCCGTGGGACAGCAGCAGTGCTGGGGAGGATGAGGAGCAGGGAGAGCAGGCAGCAGCATCCGCTCGGGCTGCGACACCGGAGCTGTGTCGGTGTAAATACGGAGCAGATGGTGGGAGGATGGAGGTGTGTGATATCTCCAGGCACAACAGGTGAGTCTGATGCTGGAACACTGGTGCTGCTCTGTTGTCAGCGTTTTTAACAGGTGCTTCAACCTGGAGGATGGGAAGAGGAGCTTCAGTGACTCCTCCTGCCCTGAAAATCTGTCCTGCGATGCCATTTAGAGCTTAATCTCTTTTATTGGACTCATGTGATTCGATTTGTGTGTGTGCAGTCTCACAGGGAGAAATGAAGGGCTGTCCTGGTTTACAAGAGAAACAAAATATTTAAACTTCCAGTAACATTTTGAATAATTCAGGTGAATGATAAGCCAAATCTGATTAATTGTGAGATGCTGTTTCAGGTGTGTTACTCTGCTCCCCTAATTGCACTGGGTCTCTCCATGGCAAGGAAGAGACGGTGATTAGTGGTGATTGAGGTTTACAGGAAAAACAGTTTATGATGATTTGGAATAATGACTGTTTCTGTAATGATTTATTCTGTATCTCTGCATGGGAATCATTAGGCACGCAGGCAGAGCAGTGAGGCATCTGCAGGAGAGGGAATGGTGGGAAGCTGCTGTGTCTGTGCCTGGTTATGGATCCCTTGTACCAAGTGGACCCCTGGAAGTTCACTGGCACTGTCTGTAACTAATTGATTTGAGCTACATCAGGAATTAGTTCCCAAAGGGATCTAGAAAGGCCAGATAATTTCTGTGCCTTGTTCCAGTGAGTGTGAAGCTGTAGATCCAGCACAAGCTGCATTTCTGCCTGTGTCTGCACAGGCTGGAGAGCTCCATGGGACTGGGGTGGGATAGGGAGCAGGTCAGGGTGCTGCTGGCTCCTCTGGCAGCAGGGCTGCTGCTCCCCAGGGCAGCTGTGTGGGTAGGATGCTCATATGGATGTTGGTGAGGATCCCCCAGCAGAGACATTGCTGTGCTTTTCTTTAAGGAATATGAGATTTGTGATGGCTGAACTTGTTAGAAATAATGGCTGTTTCAGGGGGTGTTACTGGTGTAACAGATCCATTTTTGTTCATCTGCTGTTTGGGGCTCCTTTAGGGTGGTATTGCCTTTAGCCCAGTGAGAGCAGACTCTGCCCTGTTGGCTCCTCAGAGGAGACTCCCCTTGTGTTGGGTTGGAAATGGTTTTGGATTCACTCAGGTACTGGATGGTGCCTGACCCTGCAGAGTGGTGCTGTCACTCCTGTCGAGAGCCTGAGACTGAGCACAGGGTCCTGCTGGCATCTGGTGACACCAAGTGTCCAATCCAGAGGTGCAGCAGGAGTGGGAAGATGGGGAAGGAGAGAGTCCCTTGGTGTTCTGTGCTGCCAAAGGCATTGCTGGCCTAACCCTGCTCTCTTGTGCTTCTTGCAGCCATCACAGAATCGTGGAATGGTTTGGGTTGGAAGGACCTTGAAGTCCACTCAGTGCTATCCCCTGCCACAAGCAGGGACACCTTCCACTATCCCAGGCTGCTCCAAGCCCCATCCAGCCTGGCCTTGGATGCTTCCAGGGATTCAGGGGCAGCCACAGCTGCTCTGGGCACCCTGTGCCGGGGCCTCCCCACCCTCACAGGGAAGAATTCCTTCCTAATATTTAATCTATATAATATACTTGAAACAGCACTTTCAATGAATAACATTTGGCTTATTATTTGCTTGAATTATTTACAAATACTTAAAATCTAGACAGAGTGGTTTTAGGTTGGATAGTTTGGTAGGGACTTCGAAATAATGGGGGCTGGGCTTTATGTTTATGGGTTAAAGCTGTAAGGTGATTTTTGATAACATATGGAACCAGCCTTCAGAGATGCAGGCGTTGTCAGGCAACTAAAGAAACGTTTGTGAATCAACTTAGTTCCTTCTTGCAGCCTGGTACTGATCCTGCTGTCGTCACTTAGTTTTTTTTAGTATTTCCTAATGCGTAATACGAAGAAATGGGTTTTTAGCAATGTTTCAGGGAAATGGGAGAAAACTCAATCTGAATCTCTGTTTCTCTGATCACTTCTGCAACCTCGTAACTGTCCTGTGAAATCATCGCAAATCAACTTGTGGCCTGCTTTCAGGACTTCTGCCTTGCTGAATTATTTAAAATAAAGCCACATAGGTTGTTAAAAACTCTAAAATTGTTTAGAATAAAATTCTAATGGCCATGTGAATGTTTGTGGGCATGGGATATCTGGCCCTGTCATCTTTGATTAATTTGTTGCTTGGCTCAGTGCTGCAGAAGCAGTGTGTCCTAAGCTTGTGCTTAAAGAGTCACTGCCAAAGGGAGATGTCAGTGCTGCCTCTCCATCTCCAATTTTTGGGGTGCTGGTGTGCCACACCTCTTCTATTATGTGGACCTGCCAGAATAATTAAACTTAGTTAATAGTGGTTTCTTTAGTAGAAAAAAGTATTTTTAAAAAGTCAGAGAATCTTTTTTAGGATCATTTAAATTGTGAATTTCTTAAGTTTTGCTTTTAAATTTTTTTTTCTCCAGAGCACAGCAAGATCTTCTCTTTTCCCCTCCTGTTCTGGGTTCTCTGTCTCAGAGCACAGAGGTCATTCAGGAGGCTCAGGAAAAACCCTGACTGAATTTGGAAGAAGTTCTGTCATTAAATCAGATCTGCTTGAGTCCACAGAAAAGCAGTCCCTAGAAAGTAGTGGCACTTCTGTTTTGCTGAATTACCCACCAGGCAGAACGTGGTTTCAGTGCAATGAAATCACCACTGATTCCTTTTTTTACATGAAAACAACTAAAATGTAGGTCCCCATGTCATGGAGTGATCTTTTTTTGATCCAGGGTTGGTGGACATGTCCAGGTGCCCTTACAAGTGCAGGAGGGGATGAGCTTTAGGGAGAGCTGGTGCAGTGACACCCCTGAGCAGTGGGACAGAGATCTTGGTAACTGCAGTGGCTTTTGGAAGGGATGAGGTTGAGCCTGGGGGCTCTGCAGGATGTGTTCAGGATGCTGTCTCACATCAGGGAGGCTCTCTGGCAGAGACCAGAGTTTTGTGATGAAATTCCCATATTGACCATCTCTAGAAGGTTCTGGACCCCCCAGAAATTAGAGAGCTGTGTTGGAGAGGGTCTGTGCACAGAAAAAGCCAAACAAGAAACCCAGTTACTAAAATTAATGGAAGAGCTTCCGGCGCAGTGCCCGGGAACTGTGTCTGAGCCAGCTGATTGTGCTGCTGCTCATAAACCAAGGCTGGATATCCAGTTCCTCAGGCACTCCTGCCCTGCTCCTTCCTGTGCAGGCAGATCCTGCCCTCAGGGAGGTCAGAGGTTTGCAGTATGAAAAGATTGAACACTTTTCTCTGCTCTCCTGGGACACAGTAAAGCAATGACCTTCTATCAAAAAATCTGGAATAATTGATGCCCTGGAGTTGGGTCATGTGCTCTTTCTGTCAAAAATAGAGCAATATTTGCAAGCTGCTGCATCTTAAGCTGCTGGTGACTGGGTGCTGTTTGGTACATCAGAGTCAGGGGAAGTTCAGTGCCAGGTGCTGCCTATGTCAGTGCTGGTGTGAGTTGTAAATCCTCAGGGACAGCAGCATCCTGGGCTTTCACTGGGCAGATTCCAAGGGGGATGTTTTGAACATTGACATATATTCACATTGTCCCTGTTGCCGTTGGGTAACTTTTCTAAATAAATGGATGAAATCTGCATCCGTGAGGTGTCCTCACTGCTCATGTGGCAAAATCCTGTGACCTGCATCCCAGGCCCACAACTTACTCTGGTGGGGTGGTGGTTCATTCCCTTGGCATTTTTTAAAGATGTTTAGATGAAACACAACAAACAACAATTCCCTGTAATTAAATTGGTGATCATCCTGGCTTGAGGAAGGAATGTGAGGCAACATCCACTCAAAAAATGGATGTATTAATTACAAATGCACATATCCTGGGTCATTATTGCTTAATGGGAAGGCGGAGCTGCTGTTCCCACTGAACAGTCAGAGAGCAGCTCCCTGGTTCTGAGGCACAGCAGCTCAGGTACAGGTGTATTTCCTAAAATCTCTTACTGATCATGTTGTAAAGAGCTGATCTGGAGAAGGACATCTTTGGGCAGAGCAACCTGTGCAATTTGGCTGTAGATGCTCTGCTTGAAGAAGCTCTCCTTTAGCACTCTTGATTCTTCTGCTCTGGTGGATCAGGCAAACCCTTGGAACTCTTTGTTCTTGGGACTGTAAATTGTCTTTTTCCTGATGTTGGCAAATATTGGCAATAGCAGAGCCAGATTCCCAAAGCTGTGAGCAGGTGAACAGTGTTGGAGTGACGGAGCTGCCCTTGCAGATCTGAGTTCATCTGAACTTTGCAAACAAAGGGAAGCAGCAGTAAAACCCAGTAGTAATTTAATTGTGGGAGAGGCCCTTCTGCCTGATAAAGTGGCTCTGGAGTGCCAGGATGGGCAGTAATTTCCGGACTCAGGCCCAGGGAGCATAGGGCTGCTCTCAGAGAGAGAAACTGGGAGATGCGTTGAGTGTCTGATAAAGGGTGCCCAGTGAAGAGTGTCTGGTGTCTCCTGCTGCCCGTCTGTGCTGGGGCAGAGCTCTCCTGCCAGGCGAGGATAACACAGGGAAAACATTCCCTGTTTCATTTCCAGCCCTGGGTGATGCAGGAGGTGCTGATGGGAGCTCTTCCCTCTCTCCTCTGAGCTGTTTGGGTTTCTGCGTTGCAGGGGTGGCCGTGGCACAGCACGATCACGATCATGGGAGGTGATTCACAGCGTGGGAGTGGCTCGGGGGGCGTGGGAAGGAGGGATCCATCTCATCCAGGGTTCTCTGGACTCTGCAGTAAAGCTGCCTTGGTGGTGGCTCACTCTGTTCCCAGGCTTTGTCAAAAATGTGAATATTAGTTCTGAGATTTTAGCTTCCCAATGTGTTCCTCTTTATTAGGAGAAGAAAAATGATGTTTCTGAGTTTGTTATCGAGAGAGAATGCAGCTCCTTCCTGAGGAGAGTAAAAGCTTCCAGCAAACAAATAGAGGTCAAGTGGAGCAGGTGGAATGGCCAGGCCTGAGCAGGGAGTCAGGGCTGTGTGTTCCAGGGACAGCAGCTTATCCTGCCAGCACAGCCGCTGCAGGTCTGGAAAGGCCTGTCTGGCCAGCCCTGCTGGTCCAAAAAGTTCCTTGTAGGTTGATTTCCTCTTGTGGCTGCAGAAATATGGAAGCTTTATTCAGTATTTTTTGACATGTGCAGGAAAGCCCTCTGCAAGCTACTAAATGTCCTTAGTTAATTTAAAAAATTGTTTAGAACCACAGCATTTAGGACAACTTGTGTTCCTGAGTCTGGTCCCTGATGGTGACAGCATGTTGTCATTCCTTTTACAAATATTACTGAATTGTTCTTTTGAGGAGCCTTGGTTTTGTCTTTACTGTTGCCCTCTGTGACAGAGCCAGCTTCCCCTCCAGGTCAGAAATCCATTCTTACCTGCCAGCCAGGAGCTCTGCTGGTGTTGCTGTTTTATGCCCATTTTTTCTGTCCTTCAGTGTTGAGTTGTTGCTCAGCTCCATGGTGTGTGTGTGGATGTAGAGAGCAGACTCAGTCCTTGGGCTTCCCTGTGCTGGGAGCTTGGTTGGTCTCCTTCTCGCAGGCTGGTGCTGAGCCAGCTCTGCAGCTCCTCCTCCTGCTGCAGCTGCTGGTTGTCACCTGTGTGCAGCCAGAGGTGTTAATGTCCATCTGGGATCTTGGTGTCCCCTGGATCTGTAGATAAAGGCAGGGCTTTGTGTGTGTCTGGTTTCTGTCAGGAGCTTACTCCTGGATAATGTGTAGGATCTATGATTCATCATCTCAGTTCCCTGTTTATTGTCAGAGCTCCTTTGACATCATAATTCTTCCTGTCAGTATTTAAACTTCATTTTATTTGAGACTCGTAGTGGTGAGTGAGTGTTTGACTTGGAGGCAGCCGTGGTTCCTGCAGAGTCGCCTCTGCTCGGGCTCTAGGGAGTGTGGGCTAAACTGCTTCCCAGGAATTACACCTGCACAGGTGGTTCTCTGCCCTCTTTGGGTGATGAGGCTCTGGGCTTGGAGAGACTTTGGTGCCCAACAGCTGTTACAGGAAAGCTTGGGTGCTTTTTGGAGCGGGAGCCCCATCTCAGTGCAGCTGGCAGTGGGCTCTGCTGGGGAAATGGAAATGTCTGGTACCCAGAGTTGTCACATTTCCTAACACTCCTCTGCCAACACCTGTGTGCCAGAAATTCCATCTCTGTGCACCTGCATATACATGGGATTTGTATCTGTGTCTGTTTTACCCAAAGGAGAATGTAAAACATACAATACTTGAACAATATTTGTTCTGTACAAACCATGTGAAAACAGGGCACAGAACAAAACCAGCCTCGGCTTTAGAGGCTGTTTCATAATCTCTTGCTCAGCATTAGGAAATGAAATGAGTTCAGATGTCCTGGATGAGGAGCATCTCCACCTTGGCACTTAATGTTTCAGCTCTTCTCAGTACCAGCTGACAGCAGAGCACTTCAGTCATTGCCACCACCTTATCTCTGTGGGGAGAAACATGTTTTTCCTTGGCTTCCTCTGCCATCAGCCTTCATGATTCACAAGAGGTGAATTGACAAAACACAAAAAGTGTGGTTTATGTCTGTATGAAAATATCCAAATAGCAGCACCACTTTCTGGGCTTTGGCAGGGGCTTGGACTGAATGATCTCCAGAGGGTCCTTCCAACCCCAACTATTCTGTGGTTTTGTGAACAAGTGAGTTTCTTATTTTCGGTGGAGGAAAAGGAGTCCTTGCGGCTTTGGAAAAAAAATCTCTGAAAGATCAGATGTTATGGTGATTGTTTCTATTATGTAGCTGTTTGTTCTTCAGGGCAACTTTTCTTTGTAAAAATAAAATATGCCAATGTCATTGAGCCTCCTGGGTTTTGAGGCAATGTTACTGCTTTGTCACAAACCCAGAGGTGGGGTCCTTCACGTTTGTCTCTGAGTGAGATTTATCAGTGTATCGTATGGTCTTGTTTTTCTCTTGGCAAACAGAAGGGATGATGGAGCAGGCCTCTGCCCAGACCTGGGTTTAATAGCAGGTGCTGCCTGGCTGATGCTGGATGATGGATGCTGTAGCTGGGAATGCTTCAGCAGTGTGCAGTCACCTCCTTAGGACTTCACTGTCCTTGGAGTCTCCTCTTTGCGTAAACCAGAACAATACCTGCAGGCAGGGAAGTTCTTTTGCCTAATTTAACCCTAATTTACCTTCTTTAGGCCAAATGTATCTATGTTGTGGACGTGGGTGTAACAGTAACCTGTGAGGGTGTGTGGGTCACCTCCAGCCTGGCAGTGCCGGGGGTGACTGCGGCACGTCACCCTGCTGTCACCTGCAGGAGCTGCTCTCTGGCTTGTTAGAGCTGTGTCTTGTCTGGTTGCCAGCAGTAATCTGCCAGTTTGCTAAGAATTAGTTTGTGTAAACCTACTTTGAGATTCCTAGGAACACTCACAAGGATTTTTCTCCCCCTGATGTGGTGTGTAAGTGGTGGCAGTGGCGTGGGGTGGCAGAGAAGGGAGAGGGGCAGGTTCTGGGACTCCTTGTGCTGCTGTCCTGGGAAGCTGCAACCCAAAATGCAAGAGCTTGAAGTGTTCCTGACAGTAGCACCACTGCCATATGCCAGCCATGTGTTCCAGCCCTGCACTGCCGCATTTATGCCAGGAAAGCTTCCTCAGGAGCAGCCTGTGCCCCTGTCCTGGCTGTGACAGCTCAGCTGCTTGACAGAGACAGGGATCCATCCCTGTGAGCAGCAGCGCTGGGATATGAGCTCTGTGGGGAGGGCAGGTAAGAGGAAGCCCCTGCAGCTCCCCACAACAGTGTGTTTCTCCTGGGTGATTTCCAGTTTAATCATCACCTCTTCTGTGACCAGATTCCCTCAAGCTGTCCCTTGCACCCTTGTGGAGCTCCATGCCCGGGAGTGACACCCCTGTCTTGCAGCTGTGTGATGTTAAAACTTTTTCAGAATATAGATAATGTTCTGAAGAGCTGCAAAATCTTGGATCTTGAGGACGGTGTGTACTGGAGGGCTGGGAGCAGAGATGTTGCCTGAAATGTTGGTCATTGCCAGGGAGAAATGGGCTCCTGCCAGACAGCCCAGGAGGAGGAGCTGGGCTCTGGGATGGCTGGCATGGTTGGTGCTGCTGCTGCAACAGCCACGTTATTTCACGTGTCAGACACCCAAGGGTGTTTTGCCATCATCTCTCCTCTGCTGCAGAGCTTGCAAAGGGAGCAGTTGTTGCTGGATTTGGAATGCATTCCTTGCTATTCCTGCATTTCCTAAAGCACAGTGTTCCAAGTGCAGACAGCAACGGCGGCTTGGCCGGGCGCTTGCTGCGTGTAGGAAGCAGTTTGTCACTGAGGATTAAAAATGCAGCTGAGGACTAGTGCTGTAAAAAGGCTTAATCCAGGAGCTCCATGTCCACTTTTCTCCAGAAATATCCCCTGTAATGCGTTTTATCAGGGCGCGTCCTTCCCAAAACCGTGCCCTGCAGATGGGAGAAGTGATAAAATGGTGAATGTTTGCTGTGAAGTGCCCCAGGCCAAGGGGCCTCAGCAGACAGATTGTGTATCTCATAAATCCACCGATGTCATACATTTTATTACAGGAACATTTGAGTCTTTTATCACACTCAGCATTCAGGTAGATAAATCTGCTTCTGGTCTGAAAATGGAATCTTTTTTGGTTGTCACATATGTCAAGGGCAATTGAGCATTATTCAGTAAAAGTAATGAATTGGTCCTTTTCTAAATAGCAAGTACTTGAGACAAATCACATTGTGCCATAAAAGTTGATCTGAGCTTTAGAGCAGGCTGGCTGCAGGGCACACCGGGGGGAATTTCTCTGACTCTTGTCCCAGAGGGGCTGGGGGAGGAAGGCTGAGCAGGACAATAACTCCTGGGAAATGATTTAGCTGTGTGTGTTGGGATCAGTGCGTTTCCTGTGCTTGCTGTTGGGATTTAAGGGTGTCTTAAGAGAAAATCCATCCTGAATTGCTTTTAGCAATAGGCTGACAGTGTCAAATAGTTTCTGTTGCGCTGCCTGCAAATTTGTATCTGACCGAGGTGGCTGTGCTTTGATTCTGAAAATGACACCTTGGGGGGCAAGTTAAGCTTTTCCCCAAATGAAATTTCTTCAGTCCATAGCTAATGATAGAAACATCCTGCCTTTTCCATCCCTTTCTCCACTTCTGGAGGCATTTTGATCCCAATTTTCATCGTTCAGCCATTGTTTTGTGGTATAATTCTGCAGGAGCAGGTGGGGTGAGGGTGTAGGATGGGGCTGAGGTCCCTCTGCTGTGCTTCCCCCGTGCTCCATCCTGCCTCGTGATGGGGATGGGCAGCCTGGGCTGGGAGTGCTGCTATTTCAGTTTTTAATTGCTGATTGATGAGTAACAGTAGAAGGGACAAAAATGAACAGATACTCTTGAAATAAGATTGGTCCTCTGACATTAGAAAATAGAGGGGGAGAACTCCCCCACAAAATTTGTTGCAGTATTTTTTTTCATAGTGATAGGCTGGAATTAACTATTTTACCTAATTTTCTTCTCTGTGTTACGGATCTGGGATGTTTCCTACAGAGTAGAAAATATTCACATGTGATATTTCTTTTGAGAAGTGGTACAAAGGGGTTGTGGGGTTGGATAGCAGCTGGCTGAGGTTAAACCTTCCTGTGGACTCTCAGTGCTGCCCTGCACTGCACTGGGTGAAGGGGTTTATGCAGGACGGATATGCTGAAATTTCAGTTTTCTGAGTGATGTTCAGGGAACAGGGAAGGTCACGTCTTTATCCCACCCTTTCTCCCTTCATGGTCTCTGACCCCGCCCAGCACGATGAAACAGGGTTACCCAGGGCTGCAGGGGAACTGCTGCTTTCCCTTAGCAGCTTTCAGAATATCCCAGTGTCCTGTCACTGGGCAGGAAATACCTTCCAGGGAATGCAGGTTACTGCTGCCTTGTGGCAACATTCAGGGAAGCTTCAGCGTGCCAGGGTTCACTTGCAAGTTAACAGGGTTTGCCTTGCAAGCTTCCTCCCAGGTAATTTTAAAGGATTTATGTAGGTAGGGTGGAAAATACAAAGTACATGATAGGCCCAAAATGCTGAGCTTTAGGATACACGTACCTGTGACCCATGGAAGTGTTTGGAGAAACCTGGAAGAGGAGCTGGTTGATCCCAGTGGGCTCTCAGAGTGTGCCAGGACTCACAAGACCTGTTTTGTGCTTTGTGGTTTTGCAGAAGACTTGAGGCTTGGCTTAGTAAAGGAAAATCAGAATTTTATTTGACTTTTTCCCTCCTCTTTCTTGTAGCCTATGCAAGCAGCGAGATGTCCCACGGATGAGCTGTCCTTAACCAACTGTGCTGTGGTGAACGAGAAGGACTTCCAGTCTGGGCAGTAAGTGTGCACTGTTGCTCTTTCAGCTTTTAACCAAAAAGGAATTGTTTTCAAAATTCGGATGGAGGGGGAATGACATTTCAGGTTTGGAAAGCTGAACACAGCAGTTTGATTAAGAAAACTTGTGTCTTTAGAGATCAGAACTTTAAATGTGGCTCTTTCTGGAAATAGGAGGTGCTGGAAGAAGGGTGACAGTTTCTCTGTAGCGTTTCTTTCTTGGGAACTGCATCTGCTTAACTAATAGAATCATTTTAGTTAAGGACCGTCTGTGATCATTTTTGTTTGTTTTGGTTTTGCTTTTGTTCCTGTTACATAGTGAGAATATTTGAACTATTTTAAAAACGTTTTTATCATTTTGTTGCATTACTCAGGGCATCTTCTCACTTTCACATGATATGGGAGTGCTGAGCAGAGCCAGGAGGACTCTCTCTTGTTCTCGGGGTTTTCATGCACAAGAACAAAAGGGAGAAGCAGCCAGAGTGTGGGCACAACAAGTTGGATTCTTTAATTGCAGTTCTGGGGTGGCTTATAGAACCTGACTCTGGGATTTACTTCTGTTAGGTGGAAAACACATGAATTTTTCAGCTCAGCCCACACAGAAGGGTTTTATATTACAAGAAGCCAATTCACATACTCAGTTTCCTTGCTTTGCTGCAGCTTTAGGGAAGCTCTGGCAGATTTTAGTATGTAGGTTGTAGACAGAAGTCATTAATTTCAGCTGAAAGGGAATATCATGTGCAGCACAAGGCTGAAGGGCTTGGGTTTGAAAAATGGGAAAAAATGTTCAAGGAGATACTGAATCATATGCCCAGGCCTTAGATAAAAATACCTGCCCCAGGTGAACTCTGCTAAGGATGGAGAACACAGTGGTGCTGAACTGCAGGGATGCAGGGATGTGTTTAAGATTTGCCTCTCTGTGCTGTCAGTTAGCTCTGCTGCCCTGGGACCTGTCCTGGCCCTGCAGCGATGAACTGAACTGAGATTTTATGAGCCTAACCTGAGTATAAAATGCCAAAACCAAACAAAACCACCCCCCAGCAAGCAGAACTTTTACGCTCAGAAGCAGGCAAAAGTGTCTGCTTGGTCTTTTTTGAAAAGACACTGGTCTTTTCAAAGGATGGTTTTCCCCAGGTAGATTTTTTCCCTAAGTAATTGAGTTACAAAAATACCTGAACTGAGCATTGTACCTCATGCATTATAAAAACTTTAATTTCCTCCAGTATGGATATCCTAGAGGGACCCAGCTGCCAGACCTGCAGCCGGCTGCGTTCCTTTCGCTTCCAGAACCCTCTCTCCTGGCATTTGTGGCAGCTTGCAGGAAGCAATGCCCCGGGATGTGGTTCTGGCTGTTCCCATTCTCCTGGGAGCTGTTTATTTCTAGCAGTTGGTGCTCACACACCAGCAGCGTGTTTGGTTGGGAGCAGATGCTGCAGATGGCTTTGCAGTGTCAGATGGAGCACAGGGAAGCTCCTGGTGTTCGGCAGTGCTGGGCTGGAGTCGGTGCTGCATTGCAGATCTCTGGAGCCCTCCCTGGCTGCAGCTCCTGCCCCTGCCTCGGGTCCCTCACCACGGCTGCCTGCTCAGGGGGGCTTTTGGTCACACCTCTACAAAGGGCTCTCTGCTCTAGCACTGCTGGGGATGTAGAGCTGGAGTTTGCCCTTGCATCAAGGAGATGATTTAGCCCCAGGGTGCTGCTGAACATCTTCTCATGCTTCGCTTTCTGCACCCCGTGAGCTGGGCAGGGATGAGTCAGTGCTTGGTGCCGCAGGAGTTCACAGGAGGCCACGCGCTGTGTGATCCCAGTGTATGCTGTGTCGTGGTTTGGGGAGCGGCACCATCTTGAGGTCCTGTGTCCTGCTTCTACCTTGAGGAGGCCCAGTGCAGTTGGGAGAGAGAAACCAGTTCTGAACGCAGCCAGGCTGCGAGGGCACAGCAGTCAGGGCAGGCTGTCTGAATGGCAGGTTTGTGTTCGTGTTAAGAACTGGTTGTGCTTATCTTTCTCATGGGAAGCCCATCCCTCCTAGGCCAGTTTAGTTTCCTGAGGAGCCCTTGCTGAATGATTGCTGTGGATTCCCGAACATGCACTGTATGGGATGAGATCCCTGCTGGCACCTCTGCACAGGTACCTGAGTCATCCCCTCCCTCACAGGAGCCCCACCCCTGCTTCAGCAACATAAAAACTGATGCACTCGCAGGTTAATTCATGTCTGGTGGAGTTTCTCTTAGTTTGCTCAGCCTGGCCAGCAAACTTACCAGCAGTTTACTGGGCCCAGTTTCCTGGAGCCCCTCCTAAGAGCTGGCATCACACGCATTGGATCTGACAGTTCCAGGCGAGGATTTACACATGGAGTAGAGCAGCAATTCCGCCTGGGAGAGCTCTGGGAGCTGTCAGGCCCTGGTGATTCGTTGTTCCTTTTGTTCGTGTATAAGCTGAAGCTCTTAATGAGGTTGAGATTTCCCCCATGTGTCTCCATGAGCTCTCTGAGCTCATTCCTGGTGAACATCAGTGTAGGAAAATGCATTTAGTTTTTCTGCTATTGCCTTATTTTGAGCATTTGTGGTACTTAGGTTGCTTACAGCCTGTTGGAAGCTGCCTGCTCCTGCTGTCTTTGAGAAGAGACATGGTTGTCCCTGTGCTTTATGCAGATTTTTCTCACAGAACCTGTCAGGATTTGACCTTTCCTAGTATTTTCTTTCAGAAAGCTGATTTTTTTTTTCATTTTTCCTCTTTGCTTTTTCTTCCTGGCATCTCTTTGTCTGTTGTCAAGCTCTGCTGTCTTTCTGCTTTGCTGGAGATGTTTTTGGTGAATGGAATACTCCAGCACAGTAATTGGTATGAAGTCTTTGTGGATACTCCTCCCCAGTATTTTTACCAAGTATTATCATTTTCCTGCATTTTGGGTCTTTGAAGTGAAGCCCAGCAGTGGTGGAGTTTGTTCTTCCTGCAGAGATGCTGAATCTTTACATGTTGAAGTCACTGTTGTGTACGCTGGGGCTTTAAAAAGCTTTAATTTTGGGTCTTTTCCTGTCTCATGAGCTGCTTCCTGTCAGGTGTTAGTTCTCATCAAGTGCATTTTGTGATGAAGTATTCCAGAATTGTAGCTGGAACTTGTGTGTTGCCTCCAGGTGTGTTTCTCTCTTGCTCTGCAGTGTCACACCTTCCTTTCCAGTTCGTTGTGTGTCGATACTAATTTGGATTTCTCAGGGTGATTCTGTGCTGGAAAACTCCTGATTTCAGTCCTGGCCTCCTGGACAGTTCTCTGCTTTATCTCTCTCTTTCTCTCAGTTTGAAATGAGCTGTCCTTGGAGCAGTGTTCCATCTGGGGAGGATCACTGCTCGTCCCTGCTGCTGGTGCTCTCCCAAATCATGGAATCATACAATGGTTTGGGCTGCAAGGGGACCTTGAAGACCATCCAGTGCCACCCCCTGCCATGGGCAGGGACACCTTCTACTGTCTCAGGATACTCCAAGTCCCATCCAACCTGGCCTTGGACACTTCCCAGGGATGTGGCAGCCACAGTTTCTGTGGGCAGCCTGTGCCAGTGCAGCCTGTTCCTGGCTAATGCACCTCGAGGGGATGTTACCCACCTTTGCTGCAGGGATGTGTTGCTGGCTCCTGTTGAGCTCATTGTCCACCTGGATTCCAGGGCTTCTTAGCCCCCAGTTGGCCCCCAACCTGCACTGGTGCATGGGATTGTTCCCCTGCGTGGAGGACTTTGCATTTTCCCTTATTGAGCTTGATGGGATCTGTCAAGGTCCCTGTGAGCAGCAGCACACCCAGGTGTGTCCCGTGTGGGCTGGCTGAGGAGCTCTGTCCCTTCAGCTGCTCAGGAATGAAGGGGTTAAATAGTTTTGGCCCCATGTGGACACATGTGTGGTGAGCACAGGCCAGTGCTCTCCTGCAGTGGGATTGGCACACCCAGTGCTCTCCTGCAGTGGGATTGGCACACCCAGTGATCTCCAGCAGTGGGATTTGCACACCCAGTGATCTCCAGCAATGGGATTTGCACACCCAGTGCTCTCCTGCAGTGGGATTGGCACACCCAGTGCTCTCCTGCAGTGGGATTGGCACACCCAGTGCTCTCCTGCAGTGGGATTGGCACACCCAGTGCTCTCCTGCAGTGGGATTGGCACACCCAGTGCTCTCCTGCAGTGGGATTGGCACACCCAGTGCTCTCCAGCAGTGGGATTTGCACACCCAGTGCTCTCCAGCAGTGGGATTGGCACACCCAGTGCTCTCCTGCAGTGGGATTGGCACACCCAGTGCTCTCCAGCAGTGGGATTTACACACCCAGTGCTCTCCAGCAGTGGGATTTACACACCCAGTGCTCTCCTGCAGTGGGATTGGCACACCCAGTGCTCTCCTGCAGTGGGATTGGCACACCCAGTGCTCTCCTGCAGTGGGATTTGCACACCCAGTGATCTCCAGCAGTGGGATTTGCACACCCAGTGCTCTCCTGCAGTGGGATTGGCACACCCAGTGCTCTCCAGCAGTGGGATTTGCACACCCAGTGCTCTCCAGCAGTGGGATTTACACACCCAGTGATCTCCTGCAGTGGGATTTGCACACCCAGTGCTCTCCAGCAGTGGGATTTGCACACCCAGTGCTCTCCAGCAGTGGGATTTGCACACCCAGTGCTCTCCAGCAGTGGGATTTACACACCCAGTGCTCTCCAGCAGTGGGATTTACACACCCAGTGATCTCCTGCAGTGGGATTTGCACACCCAGTGCTCTCCAGCAGTGGGATTTGGTGCCGTTGGCCGCAGCCCCAAGTGCAGCAGTTCAGCCTCCAGCCCCCCTCCCTGCCCAGTCTGTATCACAGCAGTGTCTGAGGATGGTTGTGCCAGGAGTGTGGAAAGTTTGCTAATGTTGGAATAAATCCAGCTCTCCCTTCAGCCCCAGAGCTCACCATTTCATTGGAGAAAGCCGTTGTGCTGGTCAGGATGGATTTTCCTTTGTAAATCCACGCTGACCACTCCTAAATCCATGCTCAGAGTGACTCCCAGTCACTTTCTCGTGCTTTAATATGCTTGGCTTCCTGGATTAGTTGCTCTGTCACTTCCCTAGGGTGTAAGGTGAGGCTGACCAGCCTGTAATTCCTTGGATCCTCCTACCTGAAGGCAGGAGTGACATCTGCTGTCTTTCAATCTCCATAAATCTTCCCTGGCTGCCACGCAGCACTAATAAATGCCTTGTTCTCCCCTGTAACATTTGTATGGAACTTCACCACCTATACCAGTTTCCTGGATTTATGCCTGGGGCAGAAGGAGGAGGAGAGGGAGGGGTGTCTTGGCAGCTGATGGGTGATTTTGGGTCAGAATCAGTGAGGACTCAGCTCAGTGTTTGCCTGAGTTGGGAGCTCTGTTGTCACTTTGGTGTGTTGAAAATGCTTCTGTCCCTGCCAGGCCACCAAGTGCCAGCAGTGCCTGGGAAGGATTTGCAGGTGGCAGTTGGCCATGGCTCCTGGTTTGGGCTGCCATGGCTCCTGGTTTGGGCTGCATTTCCTCTTGTCTCCAAGGGCCATAAGTTCCTTCCTGCCTGTGGCTGGAGCTGTTCTGCTCACAGGATGGAGCCAGTGCAGATCCTCACTTGGATGGTGCTGGCTTGGCTGTGCAAATGAAAGTACAGGGAGCATATGTGCACGGAAAACATGGACTGCAGGGAGGGAGGAGGGCCAGGAGTGTGGGCCTTGGCTGCCAGCACAGCTCATCCTGCCCTTCCTGACTGTGGGGTTGGTGAGGGGTAAAATCCCATGGAGCTGGTGCCTTGTGTACCCCAGTGTGTGACAGTGCCAGCAGTGGGAGAGGAAGATGAGGTGAACCCTGATTCCACCATCACCCTGCTGCCAGAGCACACAAATCCCAGCCTCCTTTGGTTTTGCTTTCTCGAGCCAGCAAGCTGTCTGCCTATCACATGATAAGAGCTATCAGGCATAGTCTGAGGAGAGCTAGAAGCAGCTTTTGAGTATCTTTGTTGCTGACAGCTTCAATTCTGAGTGTGACAGACAGGCACATGCCGTGGCTGCTGCTGTGTCTGCTCCTGACTGCTTGTATTGCTCTGGTTTTATAACTGTTCTATAATGGAATCTTAGAATCATTGAGGAAAAGGCCTCCCAGATCATCGAGTCAAGTCTGTGGCCAATCCCCACCTTGTCACCCAGCCCAGAGCACTGAGTGCCATGTCCAGGCATTCCTTGGACCCCTCCAGGGATGGGCACTCCACCACCTCCCCGGGCAGCCCCTTCCATGATGTTCTTCCTGATGTTCAATCCAAACCTCCCCTGGCACAGCTTGAGGCCATTTCCTCTTGTCCTGTCCCTTGTTCCCTGGGAGCAGAGGCCAACCCCGCCCCCAGCTGCTCCCTCCTGTCAGGGAGTTGTGGAGAGTGAGAAGGTCCAGGCTGAGCCCCCCCAGCTCCCTCCTGGTGCTCCAGACCCTTCCACAGCTCCGTTCCCTTCCCTGGACAGGCTCCAGCCCCTCAATGTCTTCCTTGCAGTGAGGAGCCAGAACTGACCCGAGTGCTCAAGGTGTGGCCTCACCACTGCCCAGCACAGGGAACGGTCACTGCCCTGGGCCTGCTGGCCACACTCTTTCTGATACAGGCCAGGTGCCCTTGGCCTTTTTGCCCACCTGGGCACACGCCAGCTCCTGTTCAGCTGCTGTTGATCAGCACCCCCAGGTCCTTTCCCACTGGCCCTCCTTCCAACACTGTGATGCTGTTTTTCCAGCCACTCGGATGCTGTCTGAGTTCAAGATCAGTTGGTCACTTGTGCCAGGAGGAACAGCTGCAGGGCCTGTGTGATTTTACTTTTTGTACAGAAATTCCTCCCATTATTTCCTGCTGTCAAACTTCTAAACAATACACTCAGATCCCTGTATGGGCTTTGCATCTACTTGTTGGCATCACAGCTGGGGACAGTGCTTGTTGGGGGTAAGATACTGATGCTTTGGTGTTAATGCTTGAGATGTGAAACCAGCGTTGATTTTTAGCTGTAGCAGCCTCAGTTTGTGGTTGTGGTTTGGTTCTCTCATTTCTACAGTGCAGTCCTGAAGTTAAGGGCTACTGGGGGGGATGTAAATAGTAATTTTTGGTGCAAAGTCTTGCAGTTGGGCTTTGAGATGCCACTGTACCAGCGAGGGTGATGGGCTCTGTCACCCTGCTGCGCGCCTGCGTCGGGCTGTGGTTTTCCTGTGCAGCCCCAGAGATAAGCTGGGTGTTTCTTTTGAGCTCTCACAGCGCTGTGAACAATGCAAAACCCTCCTGGTACACACCAGAGTAAAATACTGATCTCTTTTCTAGGCATGTTGTGGTGAAGACCTCTCCCAACCACAAATACATCTTCACACTGAGAACCCACCCCTCGGTCATCCCTGGCAGCATCGCCTTCAGCTTGCCCCAGGTACGGCGTGGTTGGACTTTCTACTCTTCTACAGAATAAGCAAAATCTCTTTTGGGATCAGGATTGAAGATAAGTTCTCTAGTTGGAGTAAATGTATGCTGCAAATTTGATTTCTGCCAGCAAAAGTTCAAGGAGACTTGTACTACAACTGAAGTGACTGTGCTTACATTACTTTGATATATTTTTAGTGCATGGTGGGATAAAGATACCTGAAAAGGTGTAATTTAACCTTTTAAAAATCCATCAGAAATAAACGATTTGAAAAAGAAAAGCCGAAGCAATATCTGCCCTTTCCTGTGAATCTTTATTGTTCCCTGTTTTCCCTTGGCTTTACAGGGTTTCTTTGCTGTGTTTTTTAAGACCTGCCAGAAGTTTTATTGACTACATTCAGTCATTGGTAGTGTTTTTAGATGAAAAGTGCAAGGAAATGCATAAAAGAACCTCAAAACCCCTTTGTCTTGGCTTTCTTAATTAAGTCATCATCAGATGTTAAGTGATGGTTAGAATAAATAATGAATATAATTAACTTCTAAATCAAAAAATGAAGCTTGTAGCTTTTAACTCTCAGCCTGAGTGTCATCCCATGAACCTGCAGCAATCATTGTCTCTGACTCAGTGCTTTCATATCTCCCTGCCAGTGACTGCTCCAAAGCCCAGTCTCTGTGCTGCAAATGCAGGAGGTTTTTTTTTCCTCAGCACATCTTGGCACAAGCCCCCAGATGACATTTTGCCTTTTGATGTGCTGTTGGAACTGGGTCTGTCTGGAGGAGTGGGTAGGGGATGTTATGTTGACCAGTGTCTGGCTGTGGTTTGTGATGCCCAAACTGCCCAGCAGTGACCTGAGTGCACTGACTTTAACAGCATAAGCATCTCCTGCTGGTCACTGTGTTGATTTTTATATGTTGCAGTTGTTGTTGTGCAGCCAGGAGAGCCCCTCTGCCAAGGGGTGAGGCCTGGTGCTCCCTATGGAGAAGGGGCTGTGTAGGGAATGTTGCAGTTTTTGGGAGGTGAGTGCTTGATTTGTAGGATTATAGAGCTGTTTGGGTTCGACAGGGCCTTTAAAGGCTGAATGAACAGGGACGTTTCCCACTAGACCAGTTTGTTCACAGCCCTTGTTCAATATGACCTTGAATGTTCCCTGGAACCTCTCTGGGCAACCTGGCCCAGGGTTTTACCATTTTCACCATATGAAATGTCTGAATTTACCCTCTTTTAGTTTAAAGCCACTTCCCCTTGTACTATTGCTGCAGTCCCTACTTAAAAGTCTGTCCCCAGATTTAAGTCCTCTTTAGGTATCGAAAGGCCACAATGAGATCCCCCCAGAGCCTTCTCCAGGCTGAACAACCCCCATTCCCTCAGCCTGTCTCCATAGCAGAGCTGTTCCAGCCCTCTGAGCACTGGGGTGTTCCTCATGCTGGGTGTTAATTCCCAGGGTTTCCCAGAGCCTTGGATGGTTGCAGTCAGTCTCACACCAAGCGCGTGTTCACTGTTCCTGTTCAGGGATGGTGATGTCTGTGCTCTGAGGCCTCCAGAACATCTGCTTGTCGTTCATTCACTATTCTTGTGGAGTTCTTGACCACCTTTGCTCTGTGGTAATCTTTGGTGTGACAAATTTTGTATCCTGAGAGCCTAAAATCTGAACTGCTGCACAGTGATGAGAAACCTTTAGCAGAAACCAGCCAAGTGAACATGGGAGTTGAGCTGTATCTCTTGCCTCACAGAAGATCCTCACTAATCTTCCCCCAGAGGGTGCTGGGCACTGCCCAGGCTCCCCAGGGAATGGTCCCGGCCCCGAGGCTGCCAGAGCTGCAGGAGCGCTGGGACAGCGCTGCCAGGGATGCCCAGGGTGGGGCTGTTGGGGTGTCTGTGCAGGGCAGGAGTTGGACTCAATGATCCTTTGTGGTTCCTTCCAACTCAGGAGATTCTGTGGACATTGGAGAGGGTGTAAAGGGGGAAATGTTCACTTTGTGAACAAAGTCATTGTGTTCCTTCTCCCAGACAAAAAGGCAAATACAAATGACCATAAATTACAACTTTTCAAATGTGAGCTCCCTGGAGCTGTGTGTAATGACACCTACACGTGTCCGTGACTGGTGCCTCTATTTGATATCTGAGGGACTGTGAGCGTGGCATAGCCTGTGATGAGGGCTGTGAACACACTGCAGCCAATCTGTAATGCAGCAGCAGCCACTGGGAAAACCCCATTTTTGCAATCATCAAGCCAGAACTGGTGGAATTGTAAAGGTTATAGATTTTTTGTGTCACATAATTTGTAAACCATTTCCCACTTCTGCAGTTCCGTACAGCACGAATCTTTTTAAAGGAATTTGAAGGGACCTAAAGGATTTGAACAGTTTCATTCTTACTGGTTCTCTTGGTTCAGGTAATATTGTAGCTTGGAGCACATTAGAACAAGCTTTTAAAATGCCCACGGGGTGTGTAACAGCCATTCTGGCACCTGTGGAGTGCTCAGAACCTGGGCTTTGCTAGGAAATTAGCAGAAGGACAAAAAGCCCTGTCCAGCAGCACAACTTCTGCCTCCAGGATGGTGGGGAGACCAGTAACCTGAAGGAGGTTGGGCAGAACAACCTTCTGAGGTCACAAGATAGAATTATTTAAAGAGATTATTCAATGTTTTTGACTTGTTTCCTGTTAATTTGGGGGTGTTTGGGATAGTCCATTCTGCCCCTTTTTTCTGCTGCTGAAGGTTCTCCCGGGAATCCTGCTCCTCTGGGTGAGGAGGCTGCCTTTGAGAGGACAGATGTTCTGCAGGACAGGTGTTCTGACATTTTTGTCTTGTTTTACAGAGAAAATGGGCCGGCCTTTCCATCGGACAGGAGATCGATGGTGAGTGGATCAGCAGAGGGATTGTGATGTGTTTATAAAGCTGAATTCATGTTTCTATCCTGAAGGGAAACTGAATTGGGAACTCTCAGATCTCCAGCCCTTCTCCAGGTGATGTGAGACCCTTGTTAGTGAAGGAACTGCTCTCCTCTCTGCAGCCTTTCTGCATTTAATGTTTTCCAGACCTGGAGGACTTTTGGCAGTTTCTCCAGACACCTGTTGGTATCTCAGCCTGGCTCTGTGTGGGACATCAGTGTCCTGGACAGCCTGTTCCTGGGTCTCTGGAGAACACTCCCACTAACTCTTGTCCTTGGGGAACTTCTTGGCATCAGCACTGGAATGAATGGGGACATTTTAGTGCCAGGAGCTGCCAGGAGCAGCAGTGTTCCCTGCAGTGCTGAGCTCTGGGAGCAGCACTGGTGTTTGCACCAATAACTGACCAGAACATTCTGCAGCAAGGTGAAGGGCTGAGGTGAATTTCCTGTTTCACATCTTCCTCGAGCCTTCCAAGCCTTGGCCAATGTTTGGAGGAGACCAGTTGGCTCTTTTGTGACTTGGTGCTGTATGTCACTGTTCCCTCTGCTTTGGATCACTGTCAGGTACAGGTGCAGCTGCTGAACCTGTCTGTAGCTGCTGGAATGTTGACCAGACTCCTGGCAGCAGCTTCTTACAGGAGGGTCTATGTGTTCTTTGCTACAGCAGGTCCAGGTAATGGATCAGGTTTGTTCTTTGGACCATCAGAAGTCACCTCTGTGCTCCTGGGGAGGGCAGCTCATCCTCTCCCTTGCTGTGACCTGCTCTGTGCTTGGCTGGCTCGTGCTCTCTGCACTGGAGCACGCTGCTCATGAGGCCGCTGCTTTGCCTCTGGAGCTGCTTCCAGTGATTCCAGGGAATTCAATTCCTCCTTGGGGATTGTGGGCAGAGCTGATGGCTGCATCCTGTGTCAGAATGAGGAGGACTGAGCCTGGGAAGCGGTGCAGCTGTGGGTGTGAGGTGCTCCTGGGGAGGCTCCCTTCTGGCTGTTTGTTTTCCCAGCGCCTGTGGTCTCTGCAGGTCCATGAGCATGGATCAGTACTCAGATGTGAAGTCTGCTGTGTTTGTAGGGACAGGCTGGAGTGGGTGTCTCTGCCTCTCTGCACAACTGGATATTTCACAGACCTTGCTTGAAAGCCAGGATTTTAACCTGGACACTGAGGGCAGACCTTCCTACTCCATACAATGACCTGGAAGGAGCTTGGTCTCTTCTCCCAGGGAACAAGGGACAGGATGAAAGGAAACAGCCTCAAGTTGTGCCAGAGGAGGTGCAGGTTGGATATTAGGGAAAATTTCTTCACAGAATGGGTTGTAAAGGCTTGGAACAGGCTGCCCAGGGCAGTGGTGGAGTCACCATCCCTGGAAATATTCGAAGAACCAGTGGATGTGGTACTTGAGGACATGGTTTAGTGGTGACCATGGTGGTGGTGCTGGGTTGATGGTTGGACTTGGTGATCTTTGGGGCCTTTTCCAACCTTGGTGATTCTGTTAACCTGTGACTTTTTTGCTAGCTGGTCTTGTTTTAACTGAAAAATGACCTATAATGGGGGGAGACCCATAAATTAATTTGTTTCTCACCCTTGTTTGCCTGCTGATCGTGTGCCAACTCACTTATAGATCAGTGCTTTTCAGTACTCAGGTCTTTTGGGGAAAGAAGCACCAATATTCTGTGTGATCAGCTCTTAGAGCAGTCTGTGGCTGTCCTTGTCCTGGGCTTTACTGTAAACCTCCCAGCTACGTGGGAGCCTGTGTTAACAAAAATAATGCAGTGATTCTGTGCAGAGTGACTAAATGTCATCTGACTCCCTGCTGGGTGGAAGGGATTTGTAAAGGCATTCTGCAGGTAGGGAGAAATGCTCACAAACCCAGTGATTTACCGGGGTTCGTGCTTTGTCCTGGTCCCCTGATAATGTGGAAGCTGCATTTTAAATATCAGCTGTAACTGCAGCCCACTGTGGAGCAGTGATGTGAGTCCTGCTGAGCCCCTGATGATACACTAAGGGTTTTCCATGTGAGTGGTTTTCCTGGTGGGAAGGGAGAGTGCCCTGGGTGGATGTGGCCGTCCTGCCTTAATGCAGCTCAGCTGCACCAGCTCCGTGTTCCATTAGAGATGCACAGCTGGAGCCAGGCGGGCTGTCTCAGGTGCCTTCCCATCCCAGGGAGGTCCCTGCTGCCCTCCTGGAGCCAGGAGGTTCCTGCTGCGTTGCTGGCCTCTCTCTGGGACATTCCAGGCTCTTGGAGCTGGTGCTGTGCACTGCTGGCTGGGCTGCAGCCCCACGCTGGGGGTTCCCCTCTGTCCTGGATGTAAGAGCTGCTCGTGTGCAGCTGACACCTCAGGCCTGTGATGTGACCAAATCCAGACACTGATATTCCAGAAGCTTTTATTTGACAAAGCCGTGAGGTTCAGCAAGAAAAAGGAAACTGCCCAGAGGTGACCTGTAAGGTGAGAGGAGCTCCTGGTGTTTGCTTGCAAGACCAAAGGGATAACCCTGCTGCCACATCCCTTTTGAAAGAACTGGCAGTAGATCAGGAAGTAGTTTGGAGTTTTCATCTTCATCCCTGTTTCCTGGAAGATCTGTCCTTGGCAGCTCATCCCAGGAAGGATGTTTGGTGTGTGTGCTGTGTCTTCTGGTAACTCTTTCAGCAAGAGACAGGCTCTCCTTGGTCCCTTCACGTGAACAAGTCCTGCAGCAGACCATGCTGGGGGCTTGTTCTGCCCTCACACCTCAGCATCTGCAGGTTTATTCTGGAGCAGTTCTGCTGCCAAGGGCTGGACAGGAAATCACAGATTGAGTGGAGCACCTTCCCCACATTCCCCTCCTGCTGCTTCATCCTTAGCCATGACCTCTGTAGCAGAGGAGACTTTGTTCTCCGGATTCAAAGCAAACCTTTAATGTTCCTCAGTCTTCTGGAGAGTCACTGGCTTCTGCTGCAGCCTGGTTTGTGGATTGCTGGGCCTGCCTGTTTGTGGGGTCCTGCCCTCTGGTCCCCCATGCTGAGCAGTGTCCCTGGAGTTGTGGATTTTGTTGCTCTTCCCTTTCCCATCCTCTTCCCCTCTTTCCACTCCTGTTTCTGACGTGCTGTACCTGTGGGATCACGTTGGCAGTGACTGTTCAGTGCCTTCCCTGCCCCTTGGCTTTCTGTTCAGGTGATTCTGCATCACTGAAGGTAACCTGGAAATGTCAGGATAGGCCCAAGGGCACCTCTGGGGTGGGGGCTGCTTCCTCAGGGTCAGGGATGAGGGGCAGTTGATGATGTGCTTTGTTTTAGGCTGACAGATTGCATTGCTGCACTTGAACGTGCAGTAATTCACTTTCTGCTGCCTCACCTGGAGAAAAGCTCGGCAGCCTGCTGCCACAGAAGACCAGTGATGGCCTCTTGTCACTGCTTTTGGGCAAGACTACCCTTAATGCTGCTTTTGGGCTTCCCAGAGATGCGTCCAAACCCTTGGGTGGAGATACAGATGCGTGGGACCACAGCATGTCTGGATTTGCTTTCATTGTCCTCATCCTCCAAAGTCTGTGTGGTGTTTTAAAGGTTTATTAAGAGTTTTTATAGCAATGCAGGGATTTTCAGTGGAAAATCTCCTGTATTTTTTACCTTGTAGTTGAACATGGATATAAGAGAAATAAGGGTCTCTATCAGAAATAATATATTCAGTTTTACTCACTCTCAAGGGAAGGATGTGTATTGCCAGACGTGTTTCATACACTGTGGGGACCTTGCTGTCCTGAAGTGTGCTGTTTCTTGTTTTTTCCCACAGTTTCCCTGTACACTTTCGACAAGACCAAGCAGTGCATTGGCACCATGACCATCGAGATTGACTTCCTGCAGAAGAAGAACATCGACTCCAACCCCTACGACACAGATAAGATGGCTGCAGAGTTCATCCAGCAGTTCAACAGCCAGGCCTTCTCCGTGGGCCAGCAGGTGGGCTTTGCTCTGGGGCTTTGAGGCTGAACTGGGCTAAAACACCACGTGTGGGCTTGAGAGGGACATCTGAGGGTGCCAAGGGCTCTGCAAAGGCCGGGTCAGGGGCAGGAATTGTTCTTTGTGTGAAGGGTGTCTTAGTGAAAAGTCAAACCATTGTGATCTGAGAGCATGGGCAGAGGGGTTTAGAATCTGCCCTATCCTAAATCTGTGAGGAAAATCCCAGGGCTTGGGAGAGCTCAGGTCTCTCTTCATTGTGGCCTGGTTGGATGTGGGCATGGCAACTCCTGGAATCTTTTGGGGAGTCACTTTTGCCTCCTTCTCTATAAGATCAAGACAAACACCTTTGATTAATTCTCAGTGGCACCTCCCAAGTACAGGGTATTTTCTTGTTCTGGAAGTGTCCAAGGCCAGGTTGGATGGGGCTGGGAGCAGCCTGGTGTGGTGGAAGGTGTCCCTGCCCATGGCAGAGGTGGAACCTGATGAGCTTTAGGGTCCTTTCCAACCCAAACTGTTCTGGGATTCTCTGATTTATTGCTACTGTATGGACTTAAATAGTGAAACAGGGATGAAGTATTTTCCTTGGGGACCTTGGAAAGCTGATGTCCCTGTGATTGAGCCTGCAGAGGTCTGCAGCAGATGGGCTTCAGCCCCTGCAAAGCCCTGTGTGATAACCTCTGCTTTGCCTTGTTCTCAAAACAGGTGGAGGGTGGTCTCTCACAGTATTTACAACTTGCAGGGTCTGAATCTTAAGGCAGTTGGAAATACAAACTCAAGGAAAGGAATTGTGCAGACCCAGCTTGGTTTTCTGTGGATTGGACCCTACCTCTCGTTGCATTCATTCTCTCTCTCGTTAGCACTATTCCTAAAGTGTCCTTGTCAAACTGAAATGCAGAAGGTCTGAAAGTTTTGAGCTAAATTGTTCTCTATGACTAGCACCAATTATTGAAGTGAGAGGAAAATGTCATGAGATGATACAGAACATTGAGCTGGGGAGAAGGGGGAGGGGAAATTGGTGCTTTTCTTGGAAGGAAATTTTTTCTTTGAGTTTCTTCAGCTGACTTCATGTTCTGCAACTTTAGGTCTGTTACTTTTACATTGGAGCAGGGAAAGCACAAGGTCAGCATCCCAGAGCTTTACAGGGAAAAAACTCCAGGGGAGTTGCTGGGTGGTTAACTCAGTCTTCAGGCCTCTTTTCCTTCAAATCTTGGAAGTCTTGTCAGAATCCTTTTTAGCTTTTTTTAATGAGATGTTTTTTCCTCTTTCCACAGCTGGTGTTCAGCTTTAATGACAAGCTTTTTGGGCTCTTGGTGAAGGACATGGAAGCCATGGACCCCAGCATTCTCAAAGGGGAGTCTGGAACAAGCAAAAAGCAGAAGGTGGGCTCCCAGGAACTCCTGTCCATTCCTTGGGGACTGCAGAGCTTCAAGTCTTGACCAGATCATGTACCAGGAGCAGTTTAGGTGTTCTGCCTTTGGAGGAGTCACACATCTGGCTCATCTGGCTGTGTCTGCTGTGTCAGAGAAGACAAAGAGCATCGTTTGCAGTTCAGTGCAGTCTCCACTAAACTACAGAGCTGGGGAGGATGCAAGGAGTAGCTTTTGATCTCTAAGTACTAATTCATGGAAACTGCCTCTCTTGAGCTTTTTTGTCTTCCAGATATGTCCAGTTTTGACTTTCCCTTCTGTAGAAAGGACATGATTTTATTTTCTCCTTTACTTGCTAGATATTGCTGAAATAAAATACTTGGGTTTGAACTACACCAGTAACTTTTAAAAGCCAGGTTGTTGTACCTGGTGAGCTTCTGCATTCAATGATGTTTGTTTTAGAGGAGGGGTTGGTATTTTTCATTCTTCACAGTGACTTTTGAAGTAGAGCTTTTGCTGCTTTTTCCTGCCTTCTGAGATGTGCTTGGGGCACATCTGGAGCAATCTGAAGCTGAGTCTGATAGTAATTAATGTAATTATTTCTTTGCCTTCCCTTTGCAGATCGAGGTTGGTTTGGTTCTCGGAAACAGTCAAGTTGCCTTTGAGAAAGCTGAGAACTCCTCTCTCAATCTGATTGGTGAGTTCCTGCACCCAAACAGAGAAATAATGCTTGAGATCTGCTGCTTTTCAGGCCTGGGAGACTTCATTGCCTCAAGGTTGTTTCTTTTTTTCTTCACTCCCAGGCTTAGATTAGCAAGGCCAAATGGACCAGCAGACAGCAGCTGGTTGAAATATTTTAACTCTTCAAACATCAGAGAATGATGTTTTCAGAGACAGTAACAAGCCAACAGCTCTCCCATTAAATTTAATTAAAAGAGAAGAGATTAGGAAATGGAGAGCTTTTCTAAATGTTTAGTCAGAATGTCAAAGTCCTGCTCTTGGGAAGGCCATGGGAGCTGCAGAACAGCACAGGGGGCACTGTGTGTGTAACTGCTCACACGAGTTTGTTCGCACAACTGGGAACTTTGATTTGAAGAGACACTTTCTGAAACCTCAACAAAACAAATCTCTGTGTACAATATCACACTTGGCTATCAACGAAATTGGGGAATAATTGGCGTGTCCTCCACACATTCCTTTGGAAAGAAAGTGGTGTGGGGGTCGGGCTGGATCTGGAGTGTTCCCACAGAGCCACCAGTTTGAATGGTGGGACCTGGGCCCCAGAGTGGGCACTGAAGCCCTTCCCTGCAGTGGCTCTGTGTGCCCTGGGACTGTGGGGGCTTCCTGGGGAGCAGGGACTGCGCTGAATTCTGGGGATCAGGGACACCTGCTATTCCTTTGGCTGTTCCTTTGCTTACCAGTGGGATGAGGTGGGTGACTCTTTCCAAGCTCCAGCTGCAGATCCTTCCCTTGCTGGTGGTGTGGCTCTGGCTGTTCTTTCCTGCCTGTGATTCAAGGCTGAACAGACACTTTTATTTTTCTTTTTTCTTGTTTCTCTTCCCTGTTTTGTTCCTTTCTCCCAGAGTCCATGAGCTAAGGAAGCTCCTCCTTTTGCTGCTGCTCTTGCACAGATCAGGAGTGGCTGGGGCAGCTGCTGGGTGGGGGCTCAGGGAGCCACGAGGTTTATTTTTGCGGTAGGCTTCAAAGCACAGCTCTGCTTGGCTGGGAGTGCTCAGTGCTGTGAGTACTTATTACAGGAAAAAACCATCTGAGGGTAGCAGCCACTTAGGAAAGGAGAATTCAGCTCATGCAGCACTGCAGGAGCTTGTGGCAGGGGCTGAGGTCTGGTGCTGCCCTGTAGGGCCACATTCCCTCCCGTGTGGGGCTGGGACTTTGTGCCACGGTCACTCCAGAGAGAGGGAAGATGTGAGGCTGTTGTGTAACCACACCTTGCACCTCATCAGAGTTTTGATCTGAACACTCAGCCTGTGCTGAAACCCCAACACAGCTCTGTAGGCTGGGTTGTAGATGGCTGTAATTAAGCATCTTAACGAGGATACAGCTGTTAATAGCACCAAATGAAACTTGCAGGGGCAGGGCAGTGAGTTCCCAGCTGTGACTGGGGGATTACACCCGTTCAGGACAGCTGGGGGTGTGTTAAATAACCCTGCTCACTGAGTCACAGCAGCAGGGGGATTGTACCTGGTTAATATTCAGAGTCATACAATGACCTGTGATCTCCCTCCTGGCACGTGTGGGTGTGAGGAGTGGTCCTGTGGGAGAGCTGGTGGGTTGGGAATAGGGGCCCTTCCCCAGGATTTGGTTTCATTGTCTGCAGATAAGACAAAAGAGCTTCTTGTGCCTCGATTTACTTCTGTCAAATTGGTACTTCATTTAATCTCCTCATTGATCTGAGGCAGAGCTGCTTAATGTGCTTTGTTGTCTCTGGGGAATTGTAAAGTTCTGAATAATTGAATTGTGAGAGAGGAGATGAAAGTGAAGTGAGTGTCACTGAGCTCTGCCTTCAGTAAAGGGCCTGCATTGTTTCAATGGAGAAGAATTGTAATAATTTTTTTAAAAAGCCAATTCTGTTTCTTCTGTTTAGCATAAAATTGTGTTATGAAACCAGTGGATGAGGTTTTAATCCAAGCTGCAAGAATTTTACCGTGCTGAGGTGCAGCCAGAAGAGGGGAGTGTAGGCCAAGCTCTGTGGGAGCAGGAACAGCCCTGGCTGAGGGGTCTGACCTAAAAGCTGGAGTGCAGCACTGGGATGATAAACACAGGGGAACTGTGGATTCCCTGCAGGGCTGTAGGTGCTCTGTGTCCCAGGTGCTGCTGGGCTGTCCCTGGCGTGTTACCCAGAGGCACGTTCCTGTTTGTTTGTTTTGCTGCCCTTGGAATTGAAATATTGATTCCAGATGTGTTTAGACCAGCATTAAAGAGTCTGGTTGAGCTCACACAGAGCTGCTGTTTGCTGTGCTTCTTGGACTCTTGGTGCTCATTCATTATCTGGCTGAACTTGAAGCACCTCTTAGAAGAGCTTGTGGAACAGAGCAGCAAAATGCACACTTGTTGTTTGCAGGATTGGGTATTGGGAAGAAATTCCTCCCTGGGAGGGTGGGCAGGCCCTGGCACAGGGTGCCCAGAGCAGCTGGGGCTGCCCCTGGATCCCTGGCAGTGTCCAAGGCCAGGTTGGATGGGGCTTGGAGCATCCTGGGATAGTGGGAGGTGTCCCTGCCATGGCAGGGGTGGCACTGGGTGACCTTTGGGGTCTCTTCCAACCCACAGGAACCTGTGGCTCTGTAATCTCTGTGGTTCTGTGGTGTTCTAGGATGGGAATGGCCTCCACTGGGGAAACCATTAAGGGGCAACCCTTAAAGCACTGGAATTCTAAGGAAACATCCTATTTCTGCAGGAGTTAAAGATACTTGTCAGTGCCTTTGCTTTTCCCCTGGGTTGTCAGATCTCTGTGTGTTTCCCTGGTAGCTGAGGATGCTGGAAGCCCTGTGGAAGGTTGATCTAACTGACAGAAGTGCTTGTTTGTAGGCTCCCTTGAATAAACCCAAGGTGAGACTCCGTGGATTTGCCAGCATCCTTCCAGGAGCATTTGTGTTTGTCTTCTGCTTCCTGAACACTCTGAGTACTTCCAAGCTCCTCTGCAGAGGGAGTGAGGAGCTCTGTGAGGCTGTAACGCCAGTGGCTTGTCAGCAGCAGGGAAAGGAGGTGGTTAAAGGGCTGCAAACCTGTGCTCAGGGGTCTGGCTGCACTTGGAGTGCCTCTGGAAGTGGTTATGGAACAGACAGGGAACCGTGGTGGTTTGCCAGGGCTAGCCTTTGTTCTTCTGAGTTGTAAAGTAATTATTTCGTGTAACTTTCCTGCAAATTGCTGCAGTATCTGGGGACCAAGAGTGGTGAGTGTGCTGTTCCTTTCCAAAGGATTCTGGAAAAGGTCTGGAGAGGTGCCGATCTTTGAACCTGAGGTCTGTACAGAAGAAATCAACAGAAACTATAATAAACCATTAAATTAGAGTATGCCTTAATGAAAGTGATACACTGGGAAGGGGCAGCCTGTCTTGTCTAAGGGCAGTCCTGCCTCATGATCCCACTGGAGTTCATTACAGGAATCAGAAAGCACTGGCACAGGGGCTGACGTGGGCTGGTGGTTTGTCAAAGCTCCTCCAGCAAAGTTCTTTGTCAAAGTTTCTTAAAAAAGAATCAAAACAGATCGATGAGAGAGAAGGTCCTTGCATGAGTCAGTGAGGGATGAAAGGGAAGGAGGAAATAGCTGATGTCAGTGGAGTTCAGTGGGAATCTCCTCTGGGCCTTTGCTGCTCGCTGTAATTACTGAATAAATGGGGAAAAGCCGGAGCAATGAGGTGCCCAAGCTGGCTCTGGCTGAGCTCAGTGACTGAGGCAGGAAATGGCAGAGGAGATTCAATACAAGTAACTGTGAATGATGTGTGGGAGGAAGAGCTCTCCTGACCTCAGTAAAACTGATGGCTGTGGTGGGCCCAGATCCCAGGTAGGATCAAGGGAATGCTGGACCCAGCTCGTGCAGCCTGGGCCCTGTTAGGAATTGATAAATGTGGCTGTTAAGAGTGATCACATGTTGTTATAGAGGGATATGAACAAAGCAGAGCATCCATCATTCTGTGCCTGTACTGAAGGTACAACCAAGCTGCAGCACCTGCAGGTCCATCTGCCCATCAGAGGGTGTGGGAGGAAGAGAGGAGACAGAGAGGAACAAGGGCTCCAGTGTGGAGCTGCTGCTGTGCAAGGAAGAACAGGTGGGGCCTGGAAAAGGCAGGACTGAGGAGGATGCAGGACAAACCTGTTCTCATCCCAGGTGGCCTGGAAAAGGGTGGATGCTGGTTCTGGGAGCAGCCATGGGAGCTGGGTGCTGAGGGCACTCTTGGTGCTGGGGTTACGTGGGTCCAGGGGCACCTGGGTGAATCTGTGGCAGAGAAATCTACTGTGGATTCTTCAGTACAGGGGAGCAGCACCTGGCTGGAGAAACCCCTGAAATGGGCTGTTGGAAGGCTGGGAAAATCAGTTACTAAGCTGTGTCTCTGGTGTCCTGTCCTCGTGTCCTTGTCACAGTGTGTCTTCCTGGCCAACATTTGGAACTGAGCACGGAGTTCATGGGCTGGGGTCTGACCTGCAGAGCTGTTCTGGTGTCTGTGTGTGCTGGGATTCTGCTGGGCTGTGTTTGAAACCTTTTCTTGGGTTTTGCAGGTAAATCAAAGACCAAGGAGAACCGGCAGTCAATCATCAACCCAGACTGGAATTTTGAGAAAATGGGCATTGGAGGCCTGGACAAAGAATTCTCAGATATTTTCCGAAGAGCTTTTGCTTCCCGGGTTTTCCCACCTGAAATTGTGGAGCAAATGGGTGAGTGTAACCTGGAGAAGTGTGGCTGGGCCACAGGGTGCAGGCCTGGCCCTGGCATGTGAGGGCTGGACACAGCTGACACCCTTGTGGTGCTGCAGTTTCTGGGGGATCCAACAGAGTCTCCTCTTCCCCTGGTGCTCCCAAATGTATTTTGAACTCTTGTCACTTGGCTGGGGAAGGGGGACAAATCCAACAGAAACACTCAACCCTGCACATGGAATGTCTGAAGGAATGGGACACGTGGTTTAACTGGATACTGTTCTGGTGGTGCTGAAACTGGGGCTCTGAGCAGCCTGGTCTGGTGGAAGGTGTCCCTGCTCATGGCAGGGGGTTGGAATGAGATGAGCTTTAAGGCCCCTTCCAACCCAAACCATTCCATGATTCTGTGAAACGCTCCCTCCTTGAATGCTTCATTTACCCCTAGCAGTGACACTGCTCCTCTTCCTGACTGCCTGGCCATGATCGGTCCATACAGCTCAGAGTAAATTCTGTCTTAATGCTCCTGCCATCACCTCTTTTACCTCCCAGTTCTCCTGGCAGCTGCACCATGAGCCCTGTCCTCCCCCAGCCTGAGCCCAGTAAACCCAGCATAGGGTATGAGTTCTGCTGGTCAGGTTGGAAATGCTGGGGAGGATGCACAGGCCGTGGCACGTCCTGGAGTCTGGGAAATAAAAGCACAGATCCTAAATAGAACTTCTCTTTTTGGGTCGAGGGAAGGAAAGGCAGTCCTAGTACTTGGTAAACATGTGCTGGCAGGCAGATAAATGGTGCAGGGTTTAATTTTTAGTAAGCAGTGTGCAGCTGCAGGTGTCTGATTCTGTCACAGAACGTGGCTGGGGATGTTCTGGCTGCTCCTTGTTCTCGGAATATAATCTCTGTGGGTTCATATTTGAACTTGAAATCCATAGCTGTATAATTTCTGTATGTTTATGTTTCTGATCCACCTTCCCTCTCCCCACAAATGAAGCAATCAAGATTTTGATTACAAAACAGATTTCCATCAGGAGATACATCCTGTTTGTGCGGGGGTGTGTGGAGCGTGTCTGCTTCCAGGGCCTGTGCAATTGATGCAAAGTAAACTTCCCTGGGATGTGCCTTCAGTCTTGTCTTGGGGACTTGGACACGTATGGAGGAACTGTGGAGAAACCCCAGGGCTGGCTCCAGCCTGTGCCTGATTCTCTCTCTCCTGCCTTTCAATTCCTGTCGATCTGAGAGCTGAGGCCTTTTGGGGGGATGCTCTTGGGTCCTGTGGGTTTTGTGGCTGTGAGCGAGATACAGCTTCTCTGCTTCTGCTCGGGAACATAAAATGCTTAAATTTGTTAAATATTTAACTGCTCTGCAGAGAGGAGAAGTCAGAGAAATGGTGCTGGCTGTGGAAAGAACAGCTTTTACCCAGAGGCACTGGTGTCCAGCTCAGCACTGTTGCTGACAGCCAGCCTCTTGTACTTGAAATATTTTTACCTTTTGAAGCAACTATTGTGTGTATTCATGAAATCTTCCCGTGGAGACAGGCTGGGAGAGCTGGGGCTGTTCAGCCTGGAGAAGAGAAGGCTCTGGGAAGATCTTAGAGCCCCTTCCAGTGCCTAAGGGGGCTTTTATAAAACAGAGGAGAGTGATTTTTTTACATGGACAGATAATGATAGAACAAGAATGGGAATGGTTTTAAACTATAAGAGGAGAGATTTGGGTTAGATATCAGGAAGAAATTCTTCCCTGGGAGGGTGGGGAGGCCCTGGCACAGGGTGCTCAGAGAAGCTGTAGCTGCCCCTGGATCCCTGGCAGTGTCCCAGGCCAGATTGGATGGGGTTTGGGGAAACTTGGGGACAGTGGGAGGTGTCCCTGCCCATGGCAGGGGTGGCACTGGGTGGGCTTTGAGATTCCTTCCAACCCAAACATGGTTCTCTGATTCTGTGGCTGCAGTACAGAGTCCTTGGCTGTTACCACATGTGAAGGTAAAAGATAATTGGTGTTGCTTAATAAAGAAAGACAAAGATTCTGTGAAGGACCAGTGGTATTTGGATTAGCTTGGGCAATGAATTAAAGGTGTGCCCCATTAAATTGCATTAAATATAAATACCCTTACTGTGCATGTTTACACCCAGGCTGCACACAGAGGCATTTTTCAAGGAAGAAGTTGGGCTGGGAGCAAGTGCTCCCGAGCTCTGATTAACCCCAGGGCTAAAGAGCTTATCTGAAATTTGAAAAAACAAAAACTTTCTGACATTCATTTTCTTTGCCTTAGTTATAACTTGCTCTTAACTATATTTCAGATCTGAAATGTCAGTGTGACAGCTGTTCACCTTGGTGAATAATTTATTGGGAAAGGAAAAGAAGGAATTTGCTTGCTCCCTGGTGCTGCAGTGCTCACCCAGTTGAGTTCTTTGCCCAGTGCTCCCAGACTGCAGCTTCCACGCCAAACGCAATAAATATTTCTGTCCATAACTACACAGAGCCTCTACAGACCCTTCCAGCATTACTTGCAATTTGTGTGTGGTTTATCTAACTTCCAAGGAATGCTCTGGGTTTGGAGCACATAAATCAATGTTAGTTAACCATATCATCCAAAGGGGGAAATACTGCTCTGATGGTTCAAGCTTTGGTTTATCCAAGAGCAGAAATGTTTCATCAGCCCCAGCTGGGCACTAACCCTGCCTGAGTTCCCTCCTGGAAGGGGCAGTTGGCTTTTCCCATCTGTGGATGTCCCAGCCCTGCTGTGGTGGCTTTGGGCGTGCATGGCTCTGTAGGGAGCTAATACAGTTGGAAGCAAAAAATACTATTAATAAAAACAGTTTATAGGGTCAGTATTCAGCTGGATCAGCTCCCTGGTTGGTGTGATGTGACACAGAATCCCAGACTGGTTTGGGTTGGAAGGGACCTTAAAGCCCCTCCAGTGCCACCCCTGCCATGGGCAGGGACACCTCCCACTGTCCCCAGGCTGCTCCAAACCCCATCCAGCCTGGCCTTGGGCACTGCCAGGGATCCAGGGGCAGCCCCAGCTGCTCTGGGCACCCTGTGCCAGGGCCTCCCCACCCTCCCAGGGAAGGTTGACTAATGCCTGACTCCTGATAATCTTGTGGCTGCCAAATGGAATTAAATCCTCACCTGGATGAGGCTTGAGGAAGATCTGTGGAAACATTTTGGTGCCTCACTCGTAGGAATGACACTTCTGAGGAGGGAACTTCACACCTGGGGGCACTGGTGGAGGGAGATACCAGGCACGTTCTCCCTGAGGGACAGCCCTCCAAAGCCCTGTTTCCAGGGAATCCTCCTCCTTTCCAAGCCCTTTCAGGATGCCTGTGCCATCCAGCTGTGTCACTCTGGTCTGAAGGGAATCTGGCTTTGGTTACTCTCTGCTGCAGTTCAGAGCAGCCTCTTGCTCCAGCTGAAGCTCTTCTGTTTATTTGACAAATGTTGTGTTTTCTTCCCATCCATGGTAAATGCTGGTTTTTCTGCTGAGACTTCAACTCCAGCTCATTCAGCACCTCGTGCTCTTGCCTAGAACAGTGTTCTCTCTTCTTGTTTTTTTTTCTTTCCCCCTCACTCCAACTGGTATTTAGTCACTTGGAGCAATGTTTTTGATATTTGGTGCCTGGAGCTGTAACTTGTAACAAAACTGTGAAGTCCCTTCTCAGACTTGAAAAGAAAACACTCCTGCTGACCTTCTTTTCCTTCACTTTGGTGTCCCCAAGCTTTGAAGCAGAGTCGTGACTTGCAGCAGGGAGGGGATTTCTCTAACTCCTGTGGCACATTATTTGTTGTAGAGGCCTCAAAGAGCAAATTCTGTATGGACACGTTGTTATGGTTTAATAACAGATACAGAAAAGTTTGGTGTTACAGGTCACGTTCCTTCTAAGACACTGAGATGGAACTCAAATTTCCCACCCTCTCCTGCTACCACAAATAAACTAAATCAGATTTTTTTGCAGGTGGTTTCTGTTTCCTGGGAACCATCTTAACCTGTGCTCTTGACCTGCCCTCTCGGGATCAGTTGGTCTCAGAGCTCTGTTATTTTGAAGTACAGCTCATGATGGAGGAGTGAAGTATCAACAGAAGACAAAGGGACCACTGAAATGAGCAGACACTCAGATTATTTTGTTCCTCAGATTCTGTCTGAAGTGGAGGCTTGTCTGTTAAGCTGCCTTAAAAAATTAATGCATTAATGTTCTCAAAGTACTCAGATACTGTAAGAGAAGAGTAATGATGGAAATGATCCAGCTGTTCTGAGAATAGGGTAATTTTAATGAAAAATCAATGTCAGGTATGTCTCACCTTACCTGGGGTGCAGGGAATGCCCGGCCCTGCTGGGCAGCGTGTCCCAGTGCTGGCTGCTGCTCTCAGCCTTTGCATTCAGTCTGGTCCTGTCTCTCCAGCATTCTCCAGGCCAGCTCTGGGATTCTGAGGCCATTTCCCATAACCTCTACGTCACTCATCATTATTTCTCCTCCCTTGGCCTCCCGTCCCTGCTCAGGACCGTGGTGACCCACCCCGGAATGGATCCATTCTGGATCAGCCGGCAGGCTCTGGCTGTGCCTCGCGGTCTGGGCCTGCCTGGAATCCTTGCTGGGATGATCTTTTGTGTTTTGCAACATGCAGTTCATTATTCCTCCCCAATTTAGAAACTTGTGCATCAGGTTGCATAGATTTCAGATGAATTTGATCCTGCCTGTCAGTGTGTTTGTAGCTCTTGGCTTTGCAGTGTGCAGATTTAATTGGAGCATTCTGTTCTGTTCCATCTCCCAGGCACCACATGCCACTAAATTCAGGATGGATCATTTCTTGCTGTGCTTTAAAGTTTGTGGGGTTTAATCTACTTTTCATTCACCTCTAACTTCATTCAGGCTGTGCTTTTCCTGCATGTCTAGGAGGATGTCTAACACCTATTTATAGCTTCAGGAAAGTCTAAAGGTTCCTCTCTTGCTTTCTTTGTTTCCTCAAACCCTCTGTGTGGGACCCCCACGTTTACCTTGAGGGAAGTTGTCTCAGACTGATCTAGTAAAGTTGTTCTGGCTACTTCTTGTATTTCTTGTTTTCTTCTACCTACTTAAAAAGACCAGAATTACGCCAGAATTTTCAATTTTCCAGCAATCAGGTTAGTGCTAGGTCTGTATCACACCATCAGAAAACAGCTGAGGTTGAAAGGGACCTCTCAATTTAGTACAACCCCACAGTTCCCTCCCTTTTCTGTTTATAACATCAGGGATGACATTCTCCATCTTCACCCACCCTGTTCAGGTTCTCACTGAGATGATTTCATGCACCCTGAGTTCCCTTGGGTGAAGTCCATGTCCATGTGATCTGCTGCTATCCAACAGTTGTGGGCTCTTGTGTCCCTTGTTCTTTTTCTGCTTCTGTTTCCTGTTCCTGCCCGTTTGTCACTTCTATTGACATCAGCTGTCACATAGAATGTCAAATCTTCACTGGTGTAAAAAGGTATTTAACAGCTTGAACTCAGCATTTGCTGTTGTTAACTCTTCCTCCTTGCTGAGAATGGACCAGTGCTTTCCTGGTCTTCTCCTCCTGATGGGATTTAACACAAAGTGCTCTGCTCACCCTGAGGCACCTGGATCCAGGGCCAGCCAGGCTGAGTCTGGGCACTGAACTCTTCCTGCACACGTCTAAGGGCTCTGTGCCCTTCCTTTGGGGAGGACAGCGAAGAAGTCCCTGACATCTGTCACTTCTCTCCCCTTCTCAGAACCAGAGATTGACTTAGACCCCCCAGGTGTCCCCCAGGGATGGGGAAGGAAGTGAAGGAGCTGATGTGCAATTTGTTTGTGTGTTGGGTTGCTGGATGCAGCCTTTGTATCAAAAGGGATGCAGTAAAGCTGGAAAAGCTTCCGAGGAGGGCATCAGGGTGGTGAGAAAGGAAAGCTTCTGGACACAGAGGGAACTGCCTTGAAGGACTTCAGTCTTGGGAGGGGTGTGAGAGAGGGGGCTTCTAAATTCTGCAAAGCTGCCAAAGAAATTGACTCCCTTTTAACACGGGCATGTGGAAATGGGAATGTGGCAGCTGGTTTGGAGGGAAGGGAAGGGAAGGGAAGGGGCTCTACACCAAACGTGCAGCAAGGGATTTCTGCAGGGATGGCCAGAGCCATCACTGGGTACTGGGAGGGCTTTGCTCCTGCTCTGGGTGGCTGCAGGGCTGTTGGTTGGTGGTACCACCATGGCCTGGCATCCCCAGTTTGTGTCTAGCTGGGAGCCTGGAGCTGTCCCCGTGCCCCAGGGTGTCCATACATGTTCACAAGGCAGGAAGTGATTCCCAAATGCCATTCCCAAATGCCAGTGTGTTGGCTTTCTAAGCAGGTGGAAATGATCCAGCTTTGTCCCAGAAAGTAGGGAATGCTGGTGGGATTTGTGTTACTGGCATCCAAGAGGGATGGGGCTGTGAACATCCTGGCTGTGTTCAGCCATCCCCCTGGCTTCCCACAGACCCTGCCTCTGGAATTAGGGATGTTTCTGCAGCTCTGTTAGGAGACTTTTACTCTTTGCTACTGTGCTGGCTCCCCTTAGTGCTTGGTTTTGTTTGTTTATACTCTTACCAAAATCCCTTTTCCTGAGTGTCCTGATTCTGTTTTTGTAGCCAAAGGCATTCCGTTGGGAGCGTCTCTCAAGCTGATTTATTTTCATTTCTAGCACATCCCCTCAGAAATGGATAAATGCCCTTGTCATAAATCTCATTATTGCCTCCCGATAGATGTGTGCACTGAACTCCTCAGAGCCAGTGGGATGTGGTGAGGAATCAGTTTCCAAAGGTCCATGGAGAACTTTACTTTGTTTTCTCTTTCCAGAGGCAAAGGATTTGACAAATCAAAACTCTGGCCATTGAGAAAATAAAAATTCTGGTTCAGGTGTGACCCTTTCCCTGCCCCAGCTGTGAATTCAGAGCAGACACCAGTTCCTTCAGTCTCACTCCGTGTTGGATTGTCAATCCCATGGGAGGATTAATGGGATGCTGGAGTAACTCTGGGCTTGCAGCATGAGAGGAGAGGGAAATTCCACCCAGCTCTACTTTCAGGGAAATTTTGCCTGTGTGGCAGGTGAAGTCTGGGAACCCTGAACTTCCTGTAACCTGCCCCAAGATGAATGTGCAGAGATAAACATCTCCCTGCTGTGCTGGGGCCTTACCATCTATGCAGGTTCCTGGTGGTGCATCCGAGTGATCCAATCACACCAGAATGCTTTGATTTTAATTAAAAGGGGAATTACACTCCCAAGTAGAAAATCCCTGTTACACAAAATCAGTTCTTCTGATCTCTCCAATAAATTGAAGAGGGAGAATTGAACAAATAAACTTTATCTTGTCTTTGGGCAGGTGATGTTCTGGGTCAAAACAGAGTTTGACTTCCATTGGTAACGCCAGTAACTCTCCCATTCTCACCAGTTTTTATGAATTTTCCCTCATATTTTGTTTCCCATATTTGTATGTTTGAGTTCCTGTTAATGTCCCTATTCAGCCTCTAACTGTCATTGAATGGCATAATTTAAGGATCAGGTTACAGCAATGACCTTTTTTTGGAGCCCTAATGATAAGATGAACTGGCTGGAGATGTCTGCACTGCTGTAATTTGTGTTTAGAAAGATTCTCATAAGAGTATTGACATTTGGGCCACATTGGTGAAATCAGCAGAGGGGAGATAAACTTAATCAAAATTCCTGTGTGGTGCAGAGGATCCCACTGTGATTTGAGAGGTAACATTTGTGATTTGTCATCACCTGTCTATTTTAATAAAGTCCTGCTTATGCTTAAAACTTTGATTTTAGCCAGCTGAACGTGGCTGTAAAGGGAAATGTCTGCTGGAGTCGCTTGTGGCAGTTTTATTTGAAGAGAAACTAATTGCTTTGGGTTCAGGAATGTTCTGCCACCTGACTCTCACCCTGCTCTCAATGTTGCCCATTCAGTGGCAACCAAGTCTTGCAGCAGGTGGTCAGTGATGGGTTCAGGGAGGGGGAGCACGGATTGTCCAGCACGGGCTGAGCTCATCTGGGTGAGGCTGGGGAATTGTCTCAGGGAACCTGCTGGGCCCAGGGCTGGGATTTCTCTTAGGAAGACTCCAGGACCCGAGGGAGCAGCTGGGGCTGTGCCAGGGCAGGGTTAGGGTGGATCTCAGGGAGAGGTTCTTCCCCCAGAGGGTGCTGGCACTGCCCAGGCTCCCCAGGGAATGGTCCCGGCCCCGAGGCTGCCAGAGCTGCAGGAGCGCTGGGACAGCGCTGCCAGGGATGCCCAGGGTGGGGTTGTTGGGGTGTCTGTGCAGGGCAGGAGTTGGACTGGGTGATCCTTGTGGGTCCCTTCCCACTCAGAGTATTCTAGGATTCCTTTCCTTTTCCCTTTCCCCTTGAACAGGAAGAGGGTGAACATTCTGGGAGGTTTCTAAGCAGGTTTGTCCAGGCCAGTTTGTCTGTTGCCTTCCAAGCACTGCCACTCTCACTGGGGAGATGAGATTCTGGGTGTGGGGTGTTACAGGCTGAGCCTCTGCTCTGGCTGAGGCAGCTCATGCAGAAGAGGGGAATGTTTGTGCTTTTCAAGAAGTTCAAATTTTTTGGGCTGTAGAAGAGAAGCTTCTGGGGGATATAACTCAGTTGTACTCCTTCTGGGAGAGAGATTGGGAATTGCAGGAATCCCAGATTCATTAAGATTGGAAAAGCCCTCCAAGATCATTGAGTCCAACCTGCTCCTGGTCTCCACCTCTGTCACCAGCCCAGAGCCCTGAGTGCCCCGTCTGGGCGTTCCTTGGACACCTCCAGGGATGGGGACTCCACCACCTCCCTGGGCAGCCCCTGCCAAGGCCTGACCACCCTTTCCATGGAGAAATTCCTCCTGATGTCCAACCTGACCCTCCCCTGGTACAGCTTGAGGCCGTTCCTCCTTGTCCTGTCCCTGTTCCCTGGGATCAGAGCCCAATTTCTCCCTGGTTGTCCCCTCCTGTCAGGGAGTTGTGGAGAGCCAGGAGGACCCCCTGAGCCTCCTTTGCTCCAGCTGAGCCTCCCCAGCTCCCTCAGACACTTCTCATAGGACTTAGGAGGAAAACAGAAGAACAAACCAGGCCCAGACCATTGGTGCTTGTGTTGTGAACACCCTGGCACAGCCACTCCCTGCGGTACCACAGCCCTGCCTCGCTGGGCTGGGAACAGAGCCCTGACCTGCCAGAGCCCTTTGGTGCCTCTGTAGCCTTGGTGGCCTTGTGCTGGAGCCCAGGAGCTGTTGAAGCATTGTTGTGCTGGGGTTTCCCTGCAGAGTTCCCTTGTCAGCACCATCGTGCCTGGTGCTGTTTGGTTACAGAGGGGATCGTGTTCCCCCACGGTAACAATGCCCTTGTGACAGGGATGTGACAGGAAGAGCTTTTAATTTTAATATCTGTGCCTCGCTCCCTCCCTGTGAGATTTGTCTTCACTGACACTTTATATTGTTTATGCTTTTGACTCGCAGATGCCTCAATGCTGACTCGTGAGTTCTTAGCTGCAGCTCTTGATTTCTGTAGTAAGTTTTTTATCTGCACAGAAGCCCAGCAGGATCTCTCAGCTCTACTGCTGTGCTCACCCAGTGCAGCTCGCCAGGGTTTGGGAGGGATCAGCTGCTCCTCGTGGCAGTGTCCTCCTGGAACTTCATTGCAGTGAATAAACAGCCAGAGAGAGAGGGAACAGATTGTGTGGGGTCACAGGAATTAAGTTGTATTGAGCAGTTCTTCAGATTGAAATCAATTCTTTATTGCCATAACATTCAGGAGTAAATGAAATCCCAGCAGAGTGTTGGGAAGGTGATAAGGGAGAAGTGTTTGTCCTTTACAGGCAGAATTGCCCTGAGGTCTGAGTGGCCCTGAGGGCTCTGTGGGATGGGGTGAGGTCACCAAGGAGCTGAGACAAGACAGAAACCAGGAGGGGAGTCATCCTGTGTGGTGACAGACAACTCCATGTGCTCAAGCGTCTTAAGCTTAGCGGAAACTGAGCTCAGGTCTCCTCAGTCTGAGCTCAGGGCCATCAGTCTACTACTTGTTTTGGTTTTGCTTTTAATGTGCATCCTGAGCACTACAGGGCTCGTGTTGGGTGGGTCGCATTCTTGAAGAAGTCAAACTGCAAGAATGGAGTAAAAAATTTTCATCGATCCATTAAAAAATGGAAAAAACCCCCTAAGGTTGAGTCCCACCGTTCCTCCAGCACTCCTGAGGCCACACTAACCTGTGTCCCCTCTCTCCTTCTCTGAGGCTTTCCCTGGGCCTGGTGCTCAGTGTTTAGAACCTGGTGCTGGTACCTGATCTCTGCTCTCCTACTGCAGAGTTTTCCAACAGCAGCTTCCAGGCCAAAGGTTTAAGTCTTGGTGCAGTTCCTTTTCCTCCTGGCCAGATCAGGTCCAAGTGCTGACAGTCCCATTAAAGGAACAAACCAAACCTGATTGTGGACAGGGGCTGGTCCCACAACCTCTCTTGGCACAGTGTGAGGCAGAGCATGGGAAGTTTGGGCATAAGGATATCCAGAGACAGCATATTGATCAAACATGATCAATGGGTGGGACTCACAAGCTGGATATCCAAAATTCCGCAAATCCTTCAGGGAAACTCTTCTTGTTCACACCTGGAGCCTCTCCCAGGAGCTGTGAGCACACCTGGGACACGTGTGCCTGTCACTGACTGGGATGTGTCCAGCCTCAGCAGCAATTGCATCCTCTCTTTCCCTGCAGGAGAGAATTTTGAGTGCTGGTGCTCACACACAGGGTCCAAAGTCCTGTTATTTGAACAAATTAAGAGTATTTCAGGTCTTTCTAATTACAGGTCAAGGATTTTGGGCTTGGAAGCTTTTTTGAGTTTTCTCAATATTTACGCTATGAATTTGCAGCCAGAACTGTGTTGCAATGACCGCCACTGACCACTGCCCGGGCCAGCTCCTGTGGTGTGTGACAGGAGCGAGGAGCAGCTGGAGACTCTACGCCTTAAAGCTGCTCCTCAGGAGCTCAGCTCTGCCCAGGGGAGCTGAAGCTCCAGGCACAGTGGCTGTCAGCAGTCCGGATGAGGGAGAGGATAAAAAGTAGCAGGGAGGCTTGCCACAGCGGATAATCCAAGTTTATTGGAGGCAACTCACAGGAGACAAGCCTTGAGCAGCTCAAGGGAACCCCTTATAAAGGGAGGTGTTACAATGGGGATGGCTTAACTGGGGACCAATAGAAATCTCTAAGGGAGGGATGTGGACGAGGATAGACATTTCCTTGGGCCAATAGCCCCAAGGGGAGGAGGGGAAAGGGATCACATGCCCCAATGGGGCATCGAGGTTTAGGGGATTTCCAAAGGGGGAGGGGTCTAGAGGGGTAGGGTCTCGGGGGATTGATGGGGACCATATAAGGGTAAATTGGGAGGTTTCACATGATGGACACTGGACCTTGGGGAACAACAGGAGGGGTTTGGGTGATTGATAGGGAAAGAGCCAGAACAAGGGGAGGAGAACAACCATGTAGGGAGCACCGGGGGAGCGGCTTGGCTCTGGGGGAAACCAACTGGGAATAGGAGTGGGGAAGGTAGGGATGACCCATTGGGGTACAGAAAACTTATATAAAAATACACTAAAGGTATTGCATCACCACAAACTGGATGTGTGATATGGGACTCACTAAAGCCCAGTACAGGGGTAAAAAGTTTGGTGTTATCACATGCTATTCCTCATTTTCTCTCTCAAGAACCAGATGAGTGTGTCTGACCTGCGACTGCTTGGTGTGCAGGGTGTGAAAAAGAGGATCTGCAGCCCCTCTCTACCTGGGGATGAGCAGTATCCCCAGGACCTCCTCTTGGTGAGAAGTATATTATTTCCACATTGCCCAAGAGATTTCTGGTGCTCTGTGTTCCTGACCAGGAGTTACAGCTCGGTGTGGCTGATGGATGGAGAGCACTTGTGCTGTTCCAGGGGTTGTTTTTCCTTGGCACATCGTTGGGATGACACAGATCCAATCTGTGTTCGAATTTCTCTGACAGAGGCACCGAGCAGAGCTCAGGCCCATCTCTGCCAGCTCCCTGCAGAAGGGCCTCCCTCAGTGCTCCCTGGCTGTCCCATCCTCTCTGAGCCTGTTCCCTCTCCTTGCAGGCTGCAAGCACGTGAAGGGCATCCTCCTGTACGGGCCCCCGGGCTGTGGGAAGACTCTGATGGCCCGGCAGATCGGGAAGATGCTCAATGCCAGGGAGCCAAAGGTGGTCAATGGGCCCGAAATCCTCAACAAATACGTGGGAGAGTCCGAGGCCAACATCCGGAAGCTGTTTGCTGATGCAGAGGAGGAGCAGAGGAGGGTAAGGACACACAGGAACGGGAGGGGTGGTGGGAATGTGCCTGGGAGAGTCTGGAAAGGGTCTGGAATCTGAAAATTACTGCTCGCATTAAAGGCAGAGTCACTGCTTGGCTTTGGGTTATGGTTATTCCTGGTGAGCTGTGGAATATTGGTGTTGTACAGGCTCACACAATCTCAGTTGTGAAAACAGTCTTGGAAGCTGGAAAGGCAGCTGGGCTCCAGCCAGCTCTGCAGACAGGGACAGTGTGCTGGAATTCCATGCAGTTACTTGGGAGTAATACAGCAGTGCCCACCCTGCTTGCTTTGGGTCATGTGCTGTCACCTGCTCCAAAAGTCCTTAAAAGTCAGACTGTACAAATTTTGCTCTGTTTTTAGTTTCTTTTTTGTTTTTGGTGGGAGAGACATAATTGATCTGTTTGGAGTTTTCTTACTAAATGAAGCTGGCACATAACATAGTACAAATTCCAAGTAAGCTTTCAGGATTGCACATGTTTGGGTTGCAGACATAGTGGTGTGTTATAGCACTCTAAGTGTTATAATCAATACATGGTTAATTTTTCTCAGTAGAAAACTAATGGATGAGAATAATGTCTCGGAACTAGAGATCTTTGAAAGTGGAAGTGGAGATAAAGGTTCTGGTTTTTTATCCATTGCTTTAGCTGGCTATCAAAACCTCAGTCTTGAGTTTCAAGGTATAAGTACTTATTTCATGTGTGCTGTGGTAATTCTTCTCTGCTGTGGATCACTTGATCTTGACAGATTTTCTGGTAAAGAAAACCACATCAGGCTAAATACAGGGAAGTCTTTTAAGAAGTCATTAGCAAATGATCCCTTAATTTTATTCAGGTCACAAGATGCAGATTTTGGTGGTGGCTTGAAATAATTTCATTTCTTCAGCAGAAGGTTTATTAGTCAGTCAATCAGCTTTGTGGGGTAACACAGCCCCACGTGAGCAATCTCCTGCTCCCTGGTGGTTGCAGTACCTCTGGGAGCTGCTTTCCCTTGGCAATAACACACCTGTTAAAATACACTCGATACTGGCTGCAGGGGCTGGGCCTGATGACAGCTGGGAGATTAAAAAGGTCTCCGAAAGGTTGGCATTGTGCTGCCTGTGTCTGGGGCAGATTGCCAGGGCCAGCACATTCACCCAGTGATAACGTGGTCTGCACTGGCCACAAAAGATGGTTTAGAGGTGGAATTTGAAGGGAAAAAGCTTCATAATACAGTCACAAAAAGTATCCTGTTCTCTTACCAGCTGCAACTGCCACAGCCCTGAGTGAACCTGGAAATGGCAGTTCTGGGGCTGACTGGCAGGGAGAGGCTGAGCTCCTAAAAAATATTAACAACAAAGCTGCTCTGGCAAGCTGTGTATTTTCTAACTTCAGTGCAGCCTGGGGTGTTCCCACCCTGGAGCATCCCTCCCTCCACAGAGAAGCCTTGTTCCCTGTCCCTGGAGAGCTTTCCCAGGTACCAAGTGCTGGGACCCTTTGAGCTGCGTGTTCCAGCTCTGGGCTTTGCTTTGCTTGCTCAGCCTCGTGCTCTTCCCCGGAACCTGTGTAGCTGCAAAGTCCTGAGTTTGGGCAGAGCCCCCCAAAGCCCCTGGTTTGGAGGGGGGCAGGATGTTCCCCTGGAAAGGGGTGAGATCCACACACACACACACACGTGTGATCCTGAGCACACAGGGAGTATCAGCGGTGTGTCTGTGTGGCTGAGCTTGGTCACTGTTGATTCTGGACTGCTCTCAGCAGTCAGACTGGTGACATTCCTGACACGTCCTCTCTCCCACAGCTCGGAGCCAACAGTGGGGTGCACATCATCATTTTTGATGAGATTGATGCCATCTGCAAGCAGAGGGGCAGCATGGCCGGCAGCACCGGCGTGCACGACACCGTGGTGAACCAGCTGCTCTCCAAAATCGATGGCGTGGAGCAGCTCAACAACATCCTGGTCATCGGTAAGTGGGGCTGCCTTGCTCTGTCCTGGGGGCTGGGTGAACTCTGCTGGTGTTTTCCTCACTGCAGGTCAGCTGAGGAACCATTCCATAGGGAATGGCTGCTGTTGGAGCAGCATCAGCAGCAGGTTTAAAGGGACATGCTGCTGTGGTTGGCAGATACTTCTGCTTTCAGCAATTTCCTTTTTGAGTTTTTGATAAGGAGCGTTTCATAGTTAGAGAAAACCTGCAAGGACTGATAGAATTGAGGTATGAGCCTGTGGGGGAGTGGGGCTGCTCCAGCCGTGCTGTGTTGTCCTGCTGCAGGAGCCCTGCAGGTGCAGCACCAGACAGGTAGATACAGCCACAGGCACAGGTTTGATCCCTGTTGCCCTGACTCTCCCTCAGGGCATGGCTTTCCCAACATTCCAGAAGATGAGTATCTTCTGTCTGTTTTCTTGGGACTCTGAGTAGCTCCCTGGCTCTGTGGGCTGTATCAGGGGCTGGAAGCCCACTCAGGAAGCTCAGATAACACTTGTTTTGTTTCAACTTTGACTTTAGGAATGACCAACAGACCTGACCTGATTGATGAGGCCCTGCTGAGGCCAGGGAGGCTGGAGGTGAAGATGGAGATTGGTAAGCACGCTGCAGATCCCAGTTCCTCAGCTCCATGAACCTACAGCAGCAAAGCAAATGCAGATCATAAGTGTATAAATGTGAGCACCCCCCAGGATGGCTCAGGTGCTGAACTTCATGCAGCTCCCTCCAGAATATAAATTAAATCAGACCAATAAAATACCACCTTGGACTTTCCTACTCTACTAAGCCTGATCTCAGTTTCTGCCCAGCAGAGTGGGCAGGGATGGGCAGGCTGGAGCCTGAATCTCTTGTGTGAAGGAAAGGAGGCAAATAATGGTACCAGGTCATTCCTGGGTGCAAATTGCAGGGAGGGCAGGCAAGAGCAGTGGGTGAGCTAAAAGTGGGCCAAGAGCTTGGTTTGCCATTTCATCTGGCAATGGAGAAGCAGCTGTCTGCCAGCAACTAGAAAGGGACCTTTGTAACTGTGCACATCTGCCTCACCCCAATGCAGGGTAAATTAGAGAATATCTGAGCATGTAGGCTTTATTAAGAAATTAAGCCCAGATCATCTCAGATTCGTGAGAACAAATCACTGACTTTGCATTTGAGATCAGAATTTGGTCAGTGAAGATCATGGTGGAGCCTAAAGGGTGGCTGGCCTGGGGGCTCAGTGCTGAGGTAACAATTCACTGAAGAAAGTTGGAATAGAGAACAGCCTGGGACTGGTGAAAAGCTCAGTGATCCTGGAATAAATTATCAGGTGACAGAGGGTGGATTCTCCTGGGAGCTGTGCATGTTTTAAAATGTCTTTTCACATCCCCTCAGCACAAACAGGAGTCAGTGCAAATATCAGATCCTTGGAGTAGAGGCTGGGGTGGCAGGCTGGAAGGAGCTGAGCACAGTGGGGCTCTGCCAGGATGATGTGCCAGACTGACAGGTTACACTTTGTTTTAAGACAAGAATTTCCTGTATCAGCCATTGTGTGTTTCAGAAGGGACTTGCTAAGGTGCAGGCTGGGAAATGATCACCTCAGTCAGTCAAAGAAAAGACATCTATGGGAATGATATGGGCCATGTGAAGAGGGAAAGCTCTGGATTTTGGGAGAGTAAAATTTCAGTTGATTCAGTAATTAGTGGATGTGACCCCCAGGGATAAAGGAGCAGAATGGACTTTACCAGGGCCTGTAGTTACAGGACAAGGAGCAGAGACTTTTAATGGACACAGGACAGGGTCAGATGGGATATAAGGAAGAAATCTGTTATGGAAAGGGTTGGTGGTGAGGCCCTGGCACAGGGTGCCCAGAGCAGCTGTGGCTGCCCCTGGATCCCTGGCAGTGTCCAAGGCCAGGCTGGATGGGGCTTGGAGCACTTTGGGATAGTGGAAGGTGTCCCTGCCCATGGCAGGGAGTGGAACTGGATGGGCTTTAAGGTCCCTTCCAACCGAAATCATTCCATGACAATTGCAAGGTGGGAGCTGGACTGAGGGATGCCAGGGGACTGCCCAGGTTGTCATTGTGTAATGAGAATTCCTGCGGATGGAAGTCTGAGAGCAACTGACTTGGAAGAACCCTGAGGAAAGAAACTCAGCCTTGTGCTTTTCTCTCTGGTTTGGTGGTGACACTGCTCAGTTTAATGTTAATGAGTTGATGTAACTGAATGTTCTCAGTGAAAAGCATCATCAAATACCCTCACTGTAAGTGCAAAGTGCTCCTGGTGAGAAGGGGCAGGAAGGGACGCTGAGGGGAGGCACAGGGGATTTGCAGGGCTGTGCTGAGGGGGTTGGGTGTGCTCTGTTCCCCATCCCAGGCCTGCCGGATGAGAAGGGCCGGTTCCAGATCCTGCACATCCACACGGTGAGGATGAGGGAGCACCAGCTGCTCGCTGAGGACGTGGACATTGCAGAGCTGGCAGTGGAGACCAAAAACTTCAGTGGTGCTGAGCTGGAAGGTTTGGTTCGAGCTGCTCAGTCCACTGCCATGAACAGACACATTAAGGTCAGTCCTGTTGTCTCCTACTGGGGTAAAAAAGGGAAAATAATAAAGTTTGGAATCTTGAATGTTTACTTCCAAATGGAAAGTGGCCTATCAGTGTAACTTAGATGAAATTCATGTGGGCATCACCTTTTCCCTGTGCTTTTCCTTTGTTCTGAATTCCCTCTTCCCTTTCCTGCCCTCCAAGTGCCTCTTGCACAGCTTGGTGGGCTGGAAGGAGATGATTTGTGAGGGTGTTTTGATAAAAACTGAAAGTCTTGAGCACAGTTTGTGCATTGGAGCCAGGAGACAAGGTGGGAATCAGAACAGGCAGTTATAGGGAGGCTCTGCTGGAGCCTGTGCAGCTCAGTGTGTTCATAAATGATCTGTAAGGAGGGGAGGTTGCAATCTCAGAGCTGGTTTGGGGGCATAAAGACAAAGGTCACCAGTGGAGATCTGCAGGGGGCATTTGAAATGATGCGAGTGCACAAGATGCCAGTGAATTTTAGGTGTCCACTGGGAGAGAGAATTCAAACAGGTAGAGACAGGATGGGGCAATCTGACCATCACCTGGGATCAAGTTCTTGGAGTTGGAGTGGTCTGGAAATCCCAGCTCAGTCCTTGTCAGTGAAAACAGCAAAATAACAAGGTTAGAATTTACCAGGAGAGGTAAACAGCAAAAGTGGAGCTGTGATTCCATCATGGATAAAATCCTTGGTGTACTTGGATCGTGCTAGAACCAGGGTATGGAATGGCAGCAGCGGGGTCAGAGGTACACAGGAGGGTTTTCTTTGAAACAATGATTAAACTGGGATTCCTCAGCCTGAAGAAAGCATGGTGAAGGGTTATGAAAAGTGTGAGTGTGCTGGGATCAGGGAATGGGGGTGGCTGTTCACTATTTCCTAATGGAAGAACCCAGAACGGCAGAGGAGATGTGCTTGGTGTGGAGAAGTGTTTCAGCCATGGAAGGAATCCTTGCCTCCAAATCTTGGCAGGGTTCAGAGGGGTTTGTACAAAGCCTTCCATTGCAAATAAGTGCTTACGTGGTGATCACCCCATGTCCACTGCTTCAGGCAACATTCCCAGCTCCCTCTGTTCTCCAGGAACATTTCCTTGCCTTCCCAGCCCCGCTGGCTGGGGGGATCAGTGTGTCTTCAGGAGGGAGTTCAGGGCCCCGACATGTCAGGGGGTGTGAAGGCAGATGCAAAGCTCAGTATTCAGTGGTGTTGAAATACGAGATGATGAGGTGGTGAGGAAGGAGCCTGAGGCACAGCCCCTGCTCCCCTGGCCAGGACTGGGGGCAGCTCCTGCAGGGAAAAGTCCTGGACATCAATCCCATAGCACAGGGACTGTAAAAATCTGCTCAGCCTCGAATGTGAGGAGAGCAAATCACACTTCCATTTAAGTGAGAAATCATTTGCTGCTTAGACATTTGTATCTCCTGGGAGTGCTCTTTCTAAAGGAAAAATTACTCTTTCTGCTAATTAGTCTTGTATAACCATAACACTTGACAAGTTATTGTTTCATATAGCAAAAAACCACAAACATCATCACTTCCTCATTTTCTTGTGCTCTGTCTAAAAAAATAATCAGCACCTCTGGAAGTATTTTCATCCCTTTGCAGGCAAAACATTTTCCTTAAATAATTAATTTTGCTTGTAGTTGCTGTTTTCCCAGTGCTTGAGTTTTGGGCGAATTTGGGGAGCGTTGGCGTTTTGATCTATTCCCTGTTGTGCCAGGAAGTCACGTGGGAAAAGGGGAGACGGCAACGTGCAAATGTGAAAGAGCAGTCCCCTCCTCTGGGGTGGTTTGTGATCCACAGCTCAGTGATGTATGGATGTGCTTTCCACATGGGAAGTGGCCACACATTGTTTTGCTTTTCAGACACTTTGATTTTGGGTAATATTCTTTATTCTGCAGTTGTTTTCAGCCAAAATATGCAGTAAAGTACTTTATTCTTTCTTCCAAGTACTGAAAATTTAAAATATACATCATAGGCCTGACCTAGTTTTCAGAAGCACCTGTGAGAAGCAAGAGCACGAATGGAAAATGAAGGGGCATTGTCTTCTGAGTTGTTTAAACTCTTGTGATTATCTCTCAAGCTGTGTGTGTGAAAAATTAAAACATGAACTCATTAAAGGCTGGGGAGGTAAGAGCCCCCTGGTTTTGAGTGTAAACACAACTTCAGGAGTAAATGAAGTGTTTCAGGTACCTTCACCTGCCTCTGCGGGTAGAAAACTGATCACCTGTACTAAAGATCCCCTCAGTTGTGTATTTGGCATCTGTGTTTCTGCTTGGTGGGTGTTTTTGGGAGAAGGAACTCTCATTTCAGCCATGCTCTGGCTATAGGTGTGTGCTTGGCACAGGAGGACTGGCCAGGCTGGGTTCCTGTGGTTGCTGTTTAGGGGCTGCATTTGCTGCTCTTCAAGACAAGCACCATGTCATTGTTTTTATTATTTTTCCTTCCCATGCTCAGGTGCACTCTGTTCTTGCAGGTCATCCTGTGGGAGGGGAAGGGCTGAGACACATCTTTGAGGGTTAAAAGTAGTTGATTTGTCTTAGTTCCCAGCTCCAAAGGGTACCTATATAATCCCAGTAAGTTCTAGAAATTTAAACTGGGTCGAGATCAGTCCCACACTGGCACCGGTCTGAACCTCGCTGACACTTGGTTTGCAGCACAGCAGCAGCAGCAGGGATGGGCCAGAGCTTCAGTCCTGTTCTGAGCTGGGGTGGCTTTTCTGAAATGGGGGTCACAGACATCCTCTGCACTTCAGCATCCCCCAGGGGGGTGGGACAGCTGTCCTGAATGGCTCTGTGGGGCTGGGATGTGGCCGTGGCTCTTGGAGGTGGGGATGGCTCCAGTGGTACCCAGCAAATGCCCTGGCAGGAGCATTTTTCTCCCTGACACAGACCAGCCACAGGCCTGGGGCTGTGGAGGGAAGGTGGGGAGGAGCTGTGTGGGACTGCTGGACCTCAGTGTCTTTTATTGCCTTTCTAGGCCAGCAACAAAGTGGAGGTGGACATGGAGAAGGCAGAGAGCCTGCGTGTGACCAGAGGAGACTTCTTTGCATCCTTGGAGAACGATATCAAACCGGTAAGTGGGCACTGTGGGACTCCAGGAACAGCCACCCAGTGCAGCCCACGATGGGGACGAGCAGCTTCCTGCTGGGATCACACACCAGTGGTGCCCCATGGGCTGACATGTCCTGTGCTGTGAAAGTGGGGAGCTCTGAGCTCTCTGTGTGCCTGTGGCTACCTGGAGAGTCACAAAGAGAATAGAACAGGTAAAGAACAGCTGGAGGTTTCTTCCCCTTGTCACGTCTCTCCCTTGTAGGCCACTTCAGTGCCTGGGTGACAGCTTTACCATGGGCTGTAGGAGGAGGTTTAAGCCTCATTTTTGAGAATTGTCTCCACTCCACAGTGTGGAGTCAGAACCCACTGGCAACTTGCACTGACTAGAACTGGTTATGAGGGCGTATGAAAAGATGTTTCTGAACGTGCCTGGTCTCCACCTGTGTTCAGCTGTCTGAGCTGGAATGCTGTGAGTCACCAGGGGGTGTGACTGTCTCACTCCAGCATCTTCCAGAGCATGGCTCCTGGTCATTTCTGTTTAATTGTTTCATGGTTTTTCTGATGGGATGAAAAATCTTTTGGTAAAAGAAGTTTTCCTTCTTTTCTACAGGCATTTGGAACCAACCAGGAAGACTATGCCAGCTACATCATGAATGGGATCATTAAGTGGGGAGACCCAGTAACGAGGGTGTTGGATGATGGGGAGCTGCTGGTCCAGCAGACCAAGAACAGTGACCGCACTCCCCTGGTCAGCGTCCTGCTGGAAGGTACAGCTCAGGGAAAACATGTGGGAAATCCCCTTCTGGAGACTGCTCCTGTCAGCTGCCCACCTGCTCACCTCTGACATCCTGCACCTGTAGGAAATACGTGGGGGGAGAGCTGGAATTGGGCTCTTTCAGTTTGCTTGGGTGAAATTGCTTTGGATATTAAAACTGCCTCCTCAGCCAGAGGGAATCCTGTGCTTAGAACAAGGGAGAAGGGAATGTACCCAGTTAATAACCAAAATGTACCCAGTTCATAACCTGAATTTGGCTGGTTTACAGTGGAGATGGCTCTAGCTGAGTCAGTTGTCTAATTTCTCCTTGAAGTCACCGGGGAGCTCATCAGTGCAACTAGCTGAGTTCAAACAGCCACATTCAGGTGTCTCTGTCAGGGAAAGATGGGTTTCCCTCTATCCAGACTGCTACTGACTGAGGAGAGTTTCCAGATATTGGAAACTGGTTCCAGTATCTGCATTACAGGTATTGGAGTGGAATTTGTTATATTGGAGTGGAATTTGTTATTTATCTCTTCCCTTTATTTTTTCCCAGAGTTAAAGATGGGTTACCACTATTGCTTGTGGTCTGTAGCTTTGGATTTAACCCTGAATAATTCTGTATTAGTGCCCAGCAATTCCTTCTGTCCCTCCAGACTGATTCATGTTGGGTGCATGGATTCAGGTGTGTCTTTGGTCTCCGAATTATCCTGGTGTGAATTCAGGCCAAAACAAATTGTCTTTGCCAGTGTTTCCCTGGTGTTCCTGCTGCTGACTTGTTTGCCAGGGTACCAGCAGAGATCATTCTGAGATGGGACATAAGCTCAAGAAATTGATCCAAAACACAAACTCACACATTTTGGTTCTGTGGCTGCTCCTACAGAGTATGTAAGGTCCTCTTTTGTGTCATGGCAAATCATTCTGCATGTGCTCAAGTAGTTCCATCAATTGCCTTCATGTGGAGGAGGAGTTAGTGTGTTCCTTCTGCAGGCTCATTTCACACTGCAGATACCTCTGGATGGAATTCTAAACATACCTCACTATCCACACGGAGCATTGTCAGAGCTGTTTTCTCCCTTGTTTATTCCTTGTTTGTCCTTTGCTCCAGGTCCCCCCCACAGTGGGAAGACTGCTTTAGCAGCAAAAATAGCTGAAGAATCCAACTTCCCCTTTATCAAGATCTGTTCTCCTGATAAGATGATTGGGTTTTCTGAAACAGCCAAGTGCCAGGCCATGAAGAAGGTACGTGTGTGTCCTCCCCTTTGCCTGGTGACAGCCCAGTTCTGAGTTCTCCTGTGGAGGGAAAGGTGAATTACCCTTGGGATGGTGTTTTCTGCTCTCTCTAGGTCGGGAATTCCTGCATATATTCGTTTATAAAGTTGGGTGTATCACAGCATTGTAGAATGGTTTGGGTTGGAAGGGACCTTAAAGCCCATCCAGTGCCACCCCTGCCATGGGCAGGGACACCTCCCATTTTCCCAGGAAGCTCCAAGCCCCGTCCAGCCCAGCTGCTCTGGGCACCCTGTGCCAGGGCCTCCCCACCCTCACAGGGAGGAATTCCTTCTAATATCCCATCTAACCCTGCCCCTTGTCAGTTTGAAGCCATTCCCTCCTGTCCTGTCGCTCCAGACTCTTGTCACAGTGTTTTTGTGGCACTGGCACTGAGGGACTCGGGGGAGGTTTCAAGGCTCCATCCCGGTTGGGTCTGGTGTGTGATCCTGGCAGACAGTGGGGCAGAGCAGAGCTGGGATGAGCAGGGCTGGAGCTCTGCCTGTGGAGGTGGAGGCAGGAAGGGCTTAGGGCTGCCCTTGGGGAGAACAGATCCTGCCTGAGTGGGACTAGGACCAGTTCTGAGGTGGGGTGTTTGGCTAAACAAGAGCTTTAACAGCATGGGGAGCCGAGGAATGTGGAGGAGTTGAACATTGTCATTTCCTGAAGCAGCCCAGCTCTTACTCTTCAGGGTGAATGGTACTGAATGGGGCATGGGAGTGGATGTTACTCTGATCAGCTTGGTGCAGGGTTGTAGAGTTTCTAAGGGAGAGAAGGTGCTTAGGAGAAGCAATGCGCTCGTGACTGGGGGTCCAGTTTGTGGCTTGGATTCCAAAAGGAGCCTTTTGGATTCACTGGAATCAGGGTTTGCTGGAGGCAGGGCCACCACTGCTCACACCCAGAGCTGTGCAGGATGCTCTGTGCTGCTCCAGGAATGGTGACTGGAGCTGAGATCCAGACCTGAGTCAGTCCCTTCTCCCTGCAGGGTGCTGTTCTGGACAGTATCCAGTATCCAGCCTGAGGAGAAAAGCTCACAGCTGTGTTACGGTTGTGGAGGTTCTCTCTGTGTGTGTGTCACATTCTCAGTGTTGCCCCAGCTCCAAAAACAGAGGAATGGTGCTGGTTTGTCCTTGGCTTACAGTGAACCTCAGGGCAGCTGTTTGTTGCTAAGGGTGGGGGGGTAAATGAACCAATAAACTGAGTTTGTGGAGATGGCGGTGTTTTATTGCCTGCAGGGAGCCTGATCTCTCAGTACCTGCCCGTTTCATTCTCAGTTTATTCCTCTCAGTGCTGCTGTGTTCAGCTGAACCCACATCAGCAGGCCCAGCTGTGGCTGTTGTAGTCCTGTGGCTGAGGTTTAACACTGAGATATTTTGCTGTTTTTCAGATCTTTGATGATGCCTACAAGTCCCAGCTCAGCTGTGTTGTCGTGGACGACATTGAGCGACTTCTAGGTGAGTCAGGAAGAGGGAGAGCTGTGCTGGCTGCTGCAGAAATATTGATGTATTTGCAATGCTGAAACATTGCAAACTGGAAATTATCTGGACCCATTTACTTCAGGAGCATTGAGCTGGTTTGGATACAGTGAAGTGGCTTAAGTGTGCATCTGCTCCATGGGTGTTAAAATGCTTTTTTCCTTTCAGATTATGTCCCAATTGGACCTCGGTTCTCCAATCTGGTCTTGCAAGCCCTTCTGGTGCTGCTGAAGAAAGCCCCCCCTCAGGTAAGGCAGGGATGCCCTGTTCCTGCAGGAATTGGGACAGTGGGAGCTTTGTGTCTGGCTGAGAGCTGCCAGGGGTATCGATGCTTTTGTCTGAGTCAGCCACGTTAATCCCAGCCTGCTGCTCTTCATTCACTTGGACATTTCTGGGTAACCACAAGGGATTCAACTTGAAATATCTAATTACTGGGGCCTGAATCTTCTGCATTTAGTCCTAAAAATACTGGCTAAGGAAACCAGTTTAACCTTCACCATGTAAAGCTGAATTGTGCCAGCTGCCTGCCCTCTGAGGAGCTGTTCAGGCCAGATCCACCCCTGGCTCAGCCACGTGCTCCCTCCCTATTTATAAATCAATTTCTGTGTAATCTGTGATTGTGGCTGTCAGGGGTTTAATTTGTTCTTGACTTGAAATGATCAGGTGTTAATTACAGTGACTGAGGGAAACTTAAGATCTTGCCTCTCGTGCTGATCCTGTCTGTTTGCACTTTGTGGCTCGATGAGATTTAAGAACATCACAAGTGCTGAGAGTTCTGCAGCTCGTGCTGAGTGAGACAGGCAGGCAGGGACTCCTTTCTTGTTTGGCATTTTCCTGTCGTTCACTGCGTTTCTGCTCCGTGTGTGAGAGTATCTGCATGAATAAATAACATCAGAACAGGAACACCTTGAAAGTTGGTGTCAGCAAAAAGCAGAGAAGCACAGTCTGGGCGGAGTCAGTTTTTTGTCATGTTTAATATCCTGGCCCAGGAGCGTGTGCGTGAGTGTTGTTTTCATTAGAGAGTTTGGTGAAAAGACCTTTCAAATCCAGGACTTTGAACTAAATTGTAATGCTACAGGCCCTGAGTTCCCCATGTGACTGTCAGCCTGGAGAACAAAGATTTTCCCAGTGAGCTTTCTAGGCCACGTGAAGTCTGTAACACAACAGCATCCAAGTTTTATCACATGCTTGGAACACAACAGCTCCTGTGTGGAGCAGCCCAGCCATTCCTGGTCACATCATCTCCTGTAATCACTGACCTATTGCAGGCTGCTCCACAGTGCCAGGACATGGTTGTTCCCATAAATCAGTAGGGAAAATAGAACTTGATTTGGTTCGGCTTTCAAAGGAACTTAAAGTGTTAAATTGTCCATTTGCCCATTGCATCCTGAATGTGGGCTGCTGCTGGGCTGCCCTTTGGGTGGCACCTGGGGCTCCCAAGAGCAGGACACGGGCTGGAGCTCACAGATATTTGCCAAGTTTGTGCTTGTTGCAGAGATTTGTACTCAGCAGGGTTTGAAATGCCCTGGGGGCTGGGAGACTCTGGCTTGACAGCCAATATTATGGTGACTTAAGCCATAAATTGTTGGAGGGTAGAGAGTGAGTTTGCTGAGGAAATGTCACTGGTTGATTGATCATGTGGGGGTTTTTTCTTTTTTTTTCTAAGTGTCCACTGTTGGCTGTGTGGGAATCAGGACGTGGGGTGAGCTGGGCCCTTTGGGCTGCCCTGCTGTGGCAGTTCTGGGGACAGGGTTCTTCCTGGTGTGTTTGTAGTGAGTTCCCTGGGATAGCCATGGCGTGTGGGGATCTTTTGCATTTAAAAAACCAAAGCTGTGTGTAAGAAGTAGAGTTGTGCAGGAAAAGGCCTTTTCTGCTGTGACTGTTTACTATGAAAAAGGTTGGGTTTGGGCACAGAGACTTGGGGTTTTTGAACTCAAGTGAGGAGCCCACAATGGGGATAATCCTGAGGGTTAATCAACACCTTCCGAGTTCCCTCTGAGATTACAAATTCCCTCGAGGAGCAGTTTCTTTGGAAGGTATGGTTGATCTCATGGGGTTGCTGTAATTTGAGGTGCAGATACAGGCCCTAGACGCATGAGCAGCATCAGTGGCACTGACCTGCTCCATGGGGTCAAAGCACCATGGAGTTCTGTGGGACTGGGATCATGGTTTAGCATCATTCCTTGTAAAAATGGGATGTCCTGGGACATCCCTGTGCTGAGAGGAGTTCTTGGCAGGATGCTGGGGAGGCAGTACTTGTTCCCCTTCGCTTCAGCGTTTCACTCGTGGGGGGCCCTGAAATACTGAGCTGATTTCAAAGAATCATGGGATGGTTTGGGTTGGAAGGGACCTTAAAGCCCATCTCATTCCACCCCCTGCCATGGGCAGGGACACCTTCCACTCTCCCAGATTGCTCCAAACCCCATCCAGCCTGGCCTTGGACACTTCCAGGGATCCAGGGACAGCCACAGCTTCTCTGGGCACCCTGTGCCAGGGCCTCCCCACCTTCACAGGGAGGTATTTCCTCACAATATCCCATCTGTCCCTGCCCTCTGCCAGTGGGAAGCCATTCCCCCTTGTCCTGTCACTGTATTATCCCCTTGTCCCAAGGCCCTCTCCAGCTCCCTTGGAGACTGGCAGGGCTCAGGGCAGGGAATGACGGAGCAGTGGGAGCGGGGGGGCGGATGCAGCGCGGCCGCTCCCATTGCTGTGGCCCAGATTATGAATTCCCTGGGGTGTCACATCACTTGCAGGGATATTCTTGATGTGCAAGCAGCTTCCTGCAATCACTGTAGGCTCCGTGTGGAAGAGAAGCGTTTCTGGGATGAAATGTTATTAATTATGCATCGAGGTGCGTGTCTCTCTTGAATTGGCGTAGGGAAGCTGCCTCGCAGGCTCCCCTCTTCCGAGGGAGGCTGGATTATTGGAACGTGGTGTGGGAAGGACAAACACTTGAAGGTTCTGGTTTTCTTTTGAGAGTAAACACTTTAGACTTTAAATAAACTAGAAACCTCTCTGAGCTCGCTTTAAATTGCCAGTCACAGCTCCTGCTTGTGGTTCCACTCAGCAGTGTTAAATAGTGCTATCTGTTACTGTTGCTTCAAGAGGACTGAAAACCATTGCATTTTGTTTAGCATCTTTTTTTTTTTTTAAACCAATTAAAAATCTTTTCTGAAATGCCTTGAAGAGAAGAAAATAAACCATGTTCTCTTGGGTCTTTAATTCAATCAAGTTTGCCTGTGTTGTGCAGGAGCAGGGACTGGGGGATGGAAAGGCTGAAAAGGGCTGTCTCAGCAGGGAGCCGAGCGGGAGAAAAGGACTTCCCTGAGAACTGAGCAGCAGCAGCTCCCAAAGCCGGGGCTGCTTCATCTACATGCAGAGTCACACAGGGCCTGGAGGCGCTCCCCAGCCCCACGGAGGTTCACATGTGCTTCCCTGCTGCTTCCCAACAATCGGCCGGGCGGGAGGGACCCTCGGCATCCCCAGTGGAGCCAGAGCCGGGCACGGGCTGGGCAGGGTCAGGGAATGTCTGCCTGAGCAAGGTGCTCTCCAAGGGACACCCACTCCTGGGGCTGCCCTTCCACTGCTCCCAGAGCTCCCAGCCCCACTTTCAAAGTGAGATTCATGCCTGGGGATGCCCTTCCACTGCTCCCAGAGCCCTCAGCCCCTTTTCTCACTGGGATACCCACTCCTGGGGATGCCCTTCCACGGCTCCCAGAGCCCCCAGCCCCTTTTCTCACTGGGATACCCACTCCTGGGGATGCCCTTCCACTGCTCCCAGAGCCCTCAGCCCCTTTTCTCACTGGGATACCCACTCCTGGGGATGCCCTTCCACTGCTCCCAGAGCCTCCAGCCCCTTTTCTCACTGGGACACTGGAGGCTTTTGCCACTTGATGAAAGTTAAGGGGGAATAATCTCCTTGTTTGATATAATCCCGGATGCATTCCTGATTCCACATCCCTTGGTGTGAACTGGAAGCAATTCCAGTCACCAGTGTTGTTACCTTTGTGTGCATAAACCTGGGGAAGTGTGTTTCTTCCTTCACATGTGAGGAATTCCCAAGTCCCCACACACAAGGATAATGGTGTCCAAGGGTCCTGAGCCCAGTGAGCAACTGGTGAGTGATGGAGGCACCTCAGTGCCACCAGTGCCTGGCTCCAGCAGAGCTCAGGCTCCCCTTGCCTGGGGCTGGCTGGATTTGCTGAAATTCCATAATTGGAGACTGCACTGATGTGTTGAGGCTCCAGTTACTCACAGCAGAGTCTGTAACTGTGGCATGTTCTAGTTCCCCCTGGGCAGTGATGTGGTGCCTGTTGTGGCAGAGGAATCCATCCCGGTGCTGGAAAATTTGCTTGGTTCAAACGGCTTCTTCAAGTCCCACAGTTCTGTGCATGGCAACATCCTTCAGTCAGGTAAAATCCCTGCAGCAGAGGGGTCAGCTCTGGGGTCATCCCTCTTCTAGAAGGCAGCAGGGCAGGACACACACCTCTGTACTGTCCCTCTGTCAGCACAGAGGGATCTTGGGCTCCAAATTGGGGCACTTTGCCTAAAAATGGACAGGATGAATCCAGGCCTGAGGCTGTGCCTGTGTCTGATCTCTGGTGATGGAAGAACTGGGCTGGGACTGCCCTGGTCATGCATCTGACACCAAATGATCTTAGGCTGTTCCTCCTTCTGTGGTAATGTACTCACATGTTCTGCCTGATTTTTGGAAGTTCAGCTTGAATCCTGAGTTTCTATGGGCTGACCATGTGGCTCGTTGCCTTCACTGTGACTGCTGTAGAAGTTAAGGATCAAAAAAGTGCATTTTTCTGAAAATTTGGCCGCTTCAGCAGTACCTGGAACCCTGTGCCATGTGCTCTGGGATGACCCTGCTGGAGCAGGGAGTTGCACCGTGGCCCCTTCCAGCCTGAGCCATTCTGGGATCCTGGGACAAGAACAAATCCCAGGATCTCCTGTGGTGTGTGTCAGTGCAGAGGAGCTGGGTGAGGGCAGCTCTTCCAGTTTGCCTTGATGGCTTTTCCTGCTGCCTTGATAATTCCTGGGGCAAACAGTGCTGCCCTGGGGGTTCCCATTTGTTTGTTGAGTTGCCTGAAAGTTTGAGGAGCTCGAGGGACTCCTGCCCTGTTGGTGCTGGGGGGTCACAGTGGCTGCTTTCCAGGGGTCAGGTTTAAAGGCAGGGAGTTGAAGGCATGGCTTCTTCTGAGGAAAGCAGGGAAAAATCAGGATCTTTTGGGTGGAGCTGTTAAAAATTTGAAGCACTTTTGCAGAGTAGCCATCTGTTCTGAGGAGCTCCCAACCACGTCAGTGGTTCAGGGACCTGGGAATAGATTTTAACAGAGATATCTAAAAATTGCTGATGGATCTGCCCTCTGGGAACTCATCCTGATGCTTTTCAACCTTGTTAAGCCTTTCCTTTCTTAGCGCTGTCTTTGCCTGAGTCCAGCCGAGCTGTTGGTGAGAGCAAACCCCCTTTAGCTGAGTTTATCTGATGTTTGATAATTCCATCTTGTGCTCCCTGGTTTCTGTAATGACAAGCAGCAGTTTCCCCCTCATCTCCTCTACACCACCTATGATTTTACAAACCTCTCTGTTTTTACCAAGGATCTATTTAGGGAAGTTACTCCATATTTCTGACCATCCCCAGTGCTTTCTCTGACTTCTCCAACTAAACAGAATCCTAGAATCATGGAATGGGGTTTGGGTTGGAAGGGACCTTAAAGCCCCTCCAGTTCCACCCCTGCCATGGGCAGGGACACCTTTCACCGTCCCAGGGTGCTCCAAGTCCTGTCCAACCTGGCCTGGGACACTTCCAGGGCTGGGACAGCCACAGCTGCTCTGGGCACCCTGTGCCAGGGCCTCCCCACCCTCACAGGGAGGAATTCCTTCTTAATACCCAAACTAACCCTCCCCTCTGGCAGTGTGAATCCATTACCCCTTGTCCCAAGTCCCTCCCCAGCTCTCCTGGAGCCCCTTTAGGCACTGGAAAGGGCTCTAAGGTTTCCCCAAACTCTCCTCTTCTCCAAGCTGGACACCACCAGCTCAGAAATGATGGATTTGGAGTTATATTTGAAACAGGAAGGAGCTCCTGGGTTCACGTGGCAGAATGATGATCCTGCTTTGCTCTTTTCCCATTCCAAAACTGTCCCAGTGGTCACACACTGAGTGAGATTGAGCTGGTGTTCCCACAGAATTCCCACAGGGACCGGTGCCAGTGGTTTTCCTCAGTGGTCACAGGGCTTTGGTGCCATTTCTGTGTGTGCAGCAATCGCCCACTGCCCTGATGAGCAGCGGGTTTGGGTCCAGCTGACTCAGTGTGGCACTGGGTGGGTTTGCCACGGCTGACCTGGTCCTTTAGGGAATGTTTGCTGGATGAGTCCACAGCGTGGGCAGCTTTCCTGGGAGGAGGAATGTGTCATCTGGACTCTAATAACTGAGAAGGAAAGGCCGAGAGCAAGATCAGTTGTGGACACCTGAAGTGCCAGGAGGTAAAACTCCCCTCACTGGTGACATTCCTGTGCTGCCTGTGTCCTTTCCTGATGAAACTCCAAGCTAGATTCCATTTTTATTGAAATCAGGCACAGACTTCATTAATGTACGAGGGCAGCATCCCTCAAGCAGCCACTCTGAGGCAGTTATCCCCTTGATTGATGCCTGATCAGTGTGCCAGGCACTGTACACATGCTGGGAGCTATATTTGGGGAACAGACACTGCTTGGGTGCAGCTGAGCAGTTTTTGCCCTCTAAAATGCTCATAGTTCATGGGAAACTGTTATTAACACAGCCCCTTGCCCAAGCTGTTCAGGATTTTGAGAGTTCCATGCAGTAATGAACACGTTTTTAGGAGAATCACTTGTGAAGCAGATGGGTCTGGGTGGTACAGCACTTGCAGGAGGGGTTGTTCTATGTTTTAGAGGTCTCAGTTCTGGTCAGGGGTTTGTCCTTGGCTTCCTCTGTGCTGTGGTGCCTCCTGAGCTGCAGATGGGGATTCACGCAGGAGGGGCAGCACAGTGTGGCACCCGTGACCTGGGACGCGCTCTGGTTCTGCCTGCCAGGTGTTCCTTTAGCTCTCTTGGGCTAAAGCCAAACTTGGAGTGAGCACTTGAGCTCATTCCCAGTTCAGGGTCTTTCTCAGTGTCCAGCACCTGGAGCAGGAGCAGAATCTGTTCAGTGAGTGCAGGGGAAGAACAGAGCCCGTGAAGAGGCACTGTCTGCATCAAAGATGTGTTTAAAGAGTTTTCATCCTCTGTCAAGGGAATGCAAAGCAGTTACAGGATTCATTCTGGGAATCATTTTTAGGGTTTTGTTCTGTTTCTATAATGATGAAGTTTTGCATCATGAAGTTGAAATACAGAACTTGCACAGAATCACAGAATATCCTGAGTGGGAAGGGACCCCCAAGGACCATCAAATCCAGCTCCTGGCCCTGCACAAACACCCCAACAATCCCACCGTGTGCCTGGGAGTGTTGTCCAAACTCTGCTGGAGCTCTGGCAGCCTTGGGGCCGTGCCCATTCCCTGGGGAGCCTGGGCAGTGCCCAGCACCCTCTAGGTGGGACCTGGAAATTCACTTCACTCTTGGAGCCTCAGCCAAACTTCTTGTACAGCAAAAGAGGAGGGTCCTTGGCCAGCCAGGCCTCTCCCAGCCCATTTGATCCCTGTGTACTGGGACAGAAGAGGGACTGATAATCCTGCCTGATAATCCCAGCAGCTCCTTCCATCAGCTGGTGTTGATCAGTGTCCAAACCCCTCACAGGGAAATTCAAACAGCAGTGGAAAGGGCTCTGCAAGGTGAACAAACAGCAGTGGATTTGCATTTGCAGCTGATGTTTTCCACAACTTGCTCTATTATTCATAAGCCCTGTTACTGCCTGGGCTGACTTGGGGTTGGTCTGGGCACTCTGGATTGGAAATTGGAGGCTGCTGGAGTGGGGCTGTCCTGTACAGCTGCAGGGGGAACTCAGGGACTCACAGCAGCCTCTGCTCAAAAGCCTGAGCTGGAAATCCACTGTGCAGGAGCAGGGAATTCGCTGTACCCACAGGTTCCTAAAGACAGTCTGCTCCCCTGAGAAGTCATTTGTAATTCAGCTTTTGGGAGTGGGAGTTTGCTCAGGCTTTTAAATTTAATGAGGATCCTGCTATTTATGATGCTGGGTTCAGAAGGAGCTGTGAGTGTGGTGGGGCTTTGTGCACTGCAATTCTTGGACCCTATTGGTGGCATCGCTCCGAGATCTGATCCTGGTCTCCTGTGGCTGCTGTTGGCTACTTCAATTACTGACAGATTTAATCCTATTAATTTTGTTTGAAGTGGCTTTTTAAATGGCCATTTCCCACTTACCATTTGTAGCTGGCTGAACCTTCCCCAGGCTGGTTCTCTCTAGTTTTTCCTTTCCTGACTCTCGCTCCTTTGCCTGGACAGGGCCGCAAGCTCCTGATCATCGGCACCACGAGCCGCAAAGATGTCCTGCAGGAGATGGAGATGCTGAATGCCTTCAGCACCACCATCCATGTGCCCAACATTGCCACGAGGGAGCAGCTCATGGAGGCTTTAGAGGTGAGGAAAAGTTCAAGGATGACAGAAGACTCAAAATTTGCTGGAAATGAGGGGTTTTGCAGTAGCTGTGTCTGGTAACACCATCCCACTTGACATCATGTCATAACAAAGCAGTTCTGAGGCTTTTCAATTTGCTTTTTCATGAATTAAATTAAGGCAAAATTAGAGAACTGGAGGTCTGGGGAAAGGTTTGTGGTGTGGATTGGAACATTCCAAGGGCATGGCAGTGGGTAGTGAATATAATTGGGACACTTAAACTGAATTTGCCTGGAGGGTGCCGAGCTCTGGTGAATTGGAACAGCATCAGCCGACGGTGTTTGGTGCTGAGGAATTATAAGTTCCTTATAAATTCCTGCCTTTAGTGTCTCCTGATTCTGTGCCTCAGTGGGAATTGTAGTGAGAACTGAAGGCTGTTAACGCAAACTGAACAGGCAAATCTGTGGTGCCATAGGTAAACTTGTCCCAGTGATGGTGTCACCAAAGCCTGAGAGACAGAGATACTCCTGCAGCAGGCTTGGAAACTTCCTGTGGCTTGAGCCATTGTTTTGTTGCAGAACCTGATCTGGAGAAAATCTGGAGTGCAGCATAAAAGCACAGCACTAACTGTTGGATAAGGGATGTTATAGAAAAAACCATTACGGAATTCAAGAAATTTTTGTTTTTGTTTTGCCTTGTCCAAGATACATTGGAACAAATCTTCTTTCTCAGCTAGTAAATGCTTCTAGCTTCCCATTCCCTTTCTCCCAAGGTAGGGACCATTATTCCTACTGACAGGCTCCTGTTGTTGACTTTTTAAAATGATTTCCCCCCCAGCTCCTGGGTAACTTCAAAGACAAGGAGCGCAGCACGATCGCACAGAACGTCAAAGGGATGCCTGTCTGGATTGGGATCAAGAAGCTGCTGATGCTGATAGAAATGTCATTACAGGTAGGAATGGTTCTGGGGAGGAAGGACTGGGGTCCTAGAGCAGTCCTGGAGGCTCCCTTCTCTGCAGACCCCTGCTGTCGGTGGGAGCTTTGCAGTGGTTTAATTGGGAAAAGAGCTGCAGTGAGGGGAAGTTTTCAGAACAAAGAAATTACCACATCTTGGTCCACAGAGATCTTTAAATTTCCCCCCCCACCCTGCCCCGTGCCCATGGGCTGTTCGGAGCTGCACTTCAGAGCATCTGGCTACGGGAGGGGTTGGATTAACTCACCTTTCATGGAATTTCTTCTCTCCACCCAGCATGTTAAGATTGCAGATAGCAATCACCTCGGGTTTTTTTTAAAGAAGGTGCCTGTGCAGGTGTATGTGCTCTTTCCCTGAAGAAGATAAATCTGTCAGGCTGTTCAGCTGCTCTTCTCTTTATTTTCCACTTTCAGCACTTTAAAGAAAATAATTGCAGAGGGTAGAACTATGCAGCTCTGAGCCCTCCCCCGCAGCAGCACCCATGCCTGGAGCCAGCCAGCAAGCTCGTGCTCATGCTGACACGGGCTGAGGGTGCAGCCCTAATCCTCCCCTGACATCCCAGTGCTCCCCCAGCCCCCCCCTCTGCTCACATCAAATGGATTTAGTGCAGCTGAGTGAACTGTCCTCAGATCTTCCTTGCAGAGGCAGGGCAGAAGTGAAGAGACTTGTAGTTCAGTGCAGACAAGTCATGTACCCCTCTGTTCACTCTTCACAATTCTGTTAAAACTTGCTCAGCGCTAAGGATATGCTCTGACTGGATGTCACCTCAGGGAATAAAGTCATTTATCTAGATTACTTTTCCTCTTCTTCCTTGGCTTTTAATTCCATACCTACAGGCAAGTCAGTAAGTCATTGCTCACACGTATTAAATGGATTTAAGGGGTGCCGGCCTTCGGGGACTGCCGGGCTCTGCCACGCTCCCGTTCCCTGAGCCCTGACAATGGGTCCCTTCTTCTGACCCAGGACGTGTTCTTGTGCTGCTTTCACCTGAAGTGCTGCTTGTTTTCAAAGCTGAAGGTGGAGGTTCTGTAAATCCTGGGCAGTTCTGAGTTGGGAGATGGGTGGGAATGCTGACCCCAGCCCTGTTCCCAGCCTGGCCCCTGTGCCCGTTCCACTCCCTGGGGGCAGTTCTGGGCACCACAATATCACAGGGATAGAAAGGAATTAGAGAGTGTCCAACGGAGGGACCTGCAATGGTGAAGGGTGTGGAGGTGAAGCCCTAGGAGGAGCAGCAGAGGTCACTTGTTCAGCTGGAGCAGAGGAGACTGAGGGCAGAGCTCAGTGGGGGCTGCAGCTCCAATCTCTGCTCCCTGTGAGCAGGAACAGGACCCAGGGAAGAGCTGGAGCTGTGTCAGGGGGATTTGGGATGGAGATCAGGAAAAGGTTCTTCCTGCAGTGGGTGTTTGGACATTGCCCAGGCTCCCCAGGGAATGGTCCCGGCCCCGAGGCTGCCAGAGCTGCAGGAGCGCTGGGACAGCGCTGCCAGGGATGCCCAGGGTGGGGCTGTTGGGGGGTCTGTGCAGGGCAGGAGTTGGACTGGATGATCCCTGTGGGTCCCTTCCCACTCCATGATTCCCACTCCATGAGCAGTGACGCTGTGGACAGAGTCCTCACCCCCCGGGGCTGTGCAGGCAAACTGCTCTCGGGCATTGGTTTTCTCAGCAGACCATTGCTGTGGTGGTGAGCCCAGGAGCAGCCGGGCTGGGAGGGGACAGGCAGAGCTGGGACTGTGCCCTTTGTGACACACTGAACACAAACTGCTGCCACTGTCCCGAGAGCCACTGAGGGTGTCCCTTTGCTGCTCGTGGAGGGTTGGCAGCGGGGGGGTTCCTGCTCTGGCACTGGGTTCAGGTGGTTGTGTAATAGCAGAGGTAACAGCATATGGCAGCTAAATATGAACCAGCTCTGTTCCAAAAGGTCTGAGGTGTTTCCATGACTCCATCTGCTGAACTGCTATAAATACAGGAGAGCAGTGCAGGCTCTCACTGATCAGAGCTGGGATCTGGTGCACTGGAACCCAGTGAGCTCGGATCTGCCAGGCTCTTAGAGGAAAGCACAGTTGCACCAGATAAGGAGTCCAGCACTGGATCTTGTTTTCACTGAGTTGTACCACAGCTTTTTAGAAGGAGATTTCAATCTGAAATCACTTAAGAATTGCAAGTGATGGATGAAATTTCTCAGAACTCAGCTGATTGGATGCCAGGTGAATGAATTCTTTATAAAAAACGTGCACAGTGTCTTCCTCTGAATCTAATGGTGGGTTTTGTTTTGTTAAAGCAGTGACCCCACTCTCTGCTCTCTGCAGGGATTCCTGAGCTGGTCAAATGACTTCCAGTGTGTTTCAGACAAAAGTCACACTGAACCAGACCCTCCATATCAAAATCCTTTCTTGGGGTACCTGAACTGCTCTGGTGCCCTGGGTGAATTGTCACCTTGTTTATGAGCTGTGTAACCCCACATGTTCTGGCAGCCTAATTTCCCCCAAACTCTGTTTATTGCTCTTCCTGGCCTGCTTTAATGCCAGCTGCTGGTGTTTGGTGTCACATACTTTGGTCATTTGTGTACACTGAGTATCCTGGAATATGATTCTGTTCTTGTTCAAATGAAGCCTTTGATCGCTGGATGCACTCAGGATTTGCCATGTGAATCCACAAGTGTTTGCAGTGGCCTTGGCTGCAGTACAGGGCCACCTCCAGGGCTCTTGGGTCCCATGCTGGTTTCACCCTGCCCTGGGTACTGCTGGATACCTGAACCTTCCCTTTCCATGGCTGGGGGCTGGTTCCTCCTGTTTCCTCTCCCTGCCTGTCTTTTTGCTCTTGTACCTTGCTGGCAGCACTCCCAAAGCCAAGGTCTCTCCTCCTTGGAGCAGGAGCCTGGATGAGCCAGGCAGTGTTCCAGAAAGCCCCTTCTGGCACCTCCAGGGTTTCCTGATTTGGTAACTTCTGTTTAGCATAAATAATCAGCATAAATGTGTTCAATGTATCTTAACTTCCATTGGAACTTATTTTGAAAGATCACCCCACGATCCTGCCTGCTTTATTTTAAACCAAACACTGCACCTGGACATGCTGAGGGTTTGGGTTCATGGCAGGCTTTTGGGAGCACTGAGGGCTTGTCACATCGTGGTGGAGGATCTCCTTCTCTGGACTGGAGATTAACGACCTCCCTTCGGTTCCTTTGTTTCCTGAGGGGTTCTGGATGTCCTGAGGATGCTGCACTAGCCAGGAAGGAACATCCATGTTCCTGCCATCCCTCTGAGCTCTGTCACAGAGTCAGTCCCCACGCTGCTGTTCCAGAAAATCTTCCCCCCAGTTTGGCAGCAGCACTTCCCATTTCACAGAGCACCAGAGGGTCTGTCCAGGAATCCTGAACCTGCTTCCTCTGTGCTCCGCTGACTCCATCTTCTGCTCCTTCCCGGGCAGATCAGCCTCTGGGGTTTGTGCCTGCATTTTCAATAAGCAATTTGGTCAAGTTTGAGTCTTTGTGGCCTTTCAGCTGCCAGCTGTGGTCTTTTGGACAAGGTGCTGCGTGTGCAGGTAAATGCTGCTCCTCCCCAGGAGCCAGTGCAGGTTATGGACTCGGTGTCCAGGTGGAGAGGGGTAGGAGGCAGTATCTTCCATTTGGGAAGCAGAGCACTGGCCTTGGCAAGTTTGAATTCCAGCTGGTGGCTTTAGAACAGCTTCTCTAAGGACGAAGAGATTTGTTTGTATAAAACTGTCAGATCATGTTGGGTTTTTAGCAGAACTCCCTGGCTGAACCTTTGTTATTTCCCAGTTGGGATGGGTTCCCATGGTTTCCTAAGGTTTCATCTCAGCATCTGCTCTGAAGAAGCCCTTTCAGAAGCAGACACGTTGAGTGTACCTACAAACACACCCTCTGACTGTCTGAGGAGTCCCTTTCCAGGCAGCTGTCTGTACTGGTGGTGGGGCTGTCCCTGCCCAGGTGGAGGAGCCGGCATTTCCCTTGTTGAACTGCATGAGGTGTGTGTGGGGCTGGTCTCCCTCCAGCCGAGGCTGGCTGAGTGGCAGCACCACCAGCGGGTGCAGGACTCCCCTCTCCTGATCCCGTGTCCCCTGCAGGCTCAGGGTGTGCCTGGCCCCAGCCCCGCTGGTTACTCAGGAGGTTAAGGACTGTTGGCTCCCAGGGGGATGCCTGGCACATGGGCACACGTGGACTTCTGCCCCTGAGCCCAGCTCCTGGGGCCCAGCTGCTTGTCTGGTGTTCAGTCCATTGTGTTTGGCCTGGAAATGACACTTTGTTCATGGACCCACCTGGAGCTGGGGTCGGGCTTTATCCAGCACTTGCCATTCCAGGAACATTCAGAAATTCAGAAAGGGAGCTGGAGGTGTCACAGGACTGCAGGATAAACGAGGTCAGAATGCACCTGAAGGTCTCATCTGTTGGCTGTTGGGAAAGGAGGGGAGGGTGTCAGGCACTGCCCAGGCTCCCCAGGGAATGGGCACAGCCCCGAGGCTGCCAGAGCTCCCAGGGATGCACAGGGAGGGATTGTTGGGGTGTCTGTGCAGAGCCAGGAGTTGGACTCCATGATCCTTCCCCATGGGTCCCTTCCCACTCAGGGTGTTCTCTGATCCAGTCCAACCTCCTGCTGCAGCAGGATCAGCCACGGGGGCAGAGCAGAGCCCTTTGGTGGGGAAGGCTCGGGACCCTCTGCCAGGTGAGGGTCCCGTGCTGGGTCTGGTGGTGTGGATTGTACCTGTGGATGCCCCCAGAGAAAGGGGATGTCCAGGTAGTCAGAGCATGTGCATGTGCTCCTGTCCCAGCTGCCTTCAGCGTTTCTGACAGAACCACAGAGTCACTGAGGTGGGGAAAGCCCCCTGAGTGTTCCCTCAGCGCTGCCAAGGCCACCACTGACCATGTCCCCAAGTGCCACATCCCCCACAGAAACGGGAGAGCTGGCACAGTGACAGAGGAGCTTTTCCTGGTAGCCAGGTGTCAACTGGGAGAGGTTGTGGAGAAGATTTAGGCTGGAGGGACCCTGCAGAGACCCTCTCTCTGGTCTCCTGTTTCGTGGTACCACAGCCCCTCTCAGTCCCTGGGTATTTCACATTCCAAACTCTGTAGGAGGGGGGTGTTGACCTTTCTTCTCTTCCTGGACCCTGACTATTGCCAGTGTTCTTTGCTGCTTCAACCCCAAGTGAAATGCTCAGCGAGTCTCAGGAAGTTCCTCTAAATCTTCTTGTTTCAGTGAATTTATTTTTCTGATCTAAAAGTAGCTCAGCAGTTGGTACTGAGGAACTGGCCTTGCTCTCCTATCTCACAGCCATGGGAAGTTTTACATTTTGAGGCTTTTCTTAGCACAAAGGAGAAATTCTTGCTGGCTCTTTCTCCCCCACATTGCTGGGGACACTGTTGTTGGTTTAGGTTTTATTTTCTTCTGAGCTGTTTTTGAAGGCGTTTGTGTTGCCCTCTGTTTCAGCAGTCAGAGTTTTAAATAGATGGCTTCTTCACATCTGGAATGGGAAGAAATTTTTCTTTAGGGATGTTAAATGTGAAGGAGGAAATCCAGAGCCCACGTTCAGCCTGGCTGGTGGGAGGCCAGGGCAAAGGCTGACACTGCTTCCCCCCTCCAAGGATGAGTCTCAGGTTTATGTTTTAAGTAGAGACTTGCCTCTATTGCCAAGTGGGTGATGGAGCTGGAAGTTGACTTCACAGATTGATGTACTGGGTGTTCCCAGAATGGACCCCCTCTATTGTCACAGTGAGGTGAAGGTATGGGACGGTGGTGGAGACTGCAGAGGGAACCCAGGTGGGAGCTTCTAGGACACAAGAGCTGTTGGAATACATGACAAAGACTCTGACAACCAGCAGCCTCTGATTTCCAAATGTTTCTAGTCCTCACTCACTGTATTTTGGTGCAAATCTAAGGAAGATTTCCCTGGAGTCATTCCATGAGAGGATCAGCAATGCCATGCACCAGCACAGGGCACAGATCCAGCTACACCTGGTGTCCTCCAGTGGCAGCTTGAGTCTCTCCTGAGCAGCCCTTCCTCCAGCTTCCCTGCTGTCCCTGTCCCCTGTCCTGGGGGAGGCAGGGCTGCTCCCTGGGGGCTGTTCCTGGTTGATGGATCCCCAGCACTCGTTGGTGCTGCTCGTTCTGGAGCCTTGTGCTGGCTCAGCTTTGTGCTGCCCCTGCCCTGCCCTGGTGCTGCACCTCTGGGGGAAAGGAGCACCCAGAACATCCTCAGTGCCTTTTCTCCTGTTTAATTTGCTGCCCCAGTTCTGGGAAGGGGCAGATGGAAGCAGACTGGGAGTGGGCCTGGCTGGAATTGGCAGCAGGGTGTGGGTGTGAGGTGCCATGGAAACAGTGCCTGTATGTGCTCCCATCTCCTGCCCTGTGAGCACACACAGCTTGTGCCAGTCACCTTTTCTCGTGGTGCAGGGCTGTGCCTGCCCTGGCAGCTCCAGAACGCCTGCAGAGCCAGGCTGGTCCCTGCCCAGCAAAGCAAACACAGCTCCAGCAGCCTTTGTGGCCCCAGTGCTGCTCTCTGTGACAGGGACAGCACCCAGGGAGCAGCTGGGGCTGTGCCACGGCAGGGTTAGGGTGGATCTCAGGGAGAGGTTCTTCCCCCAGAGGGTGCTGGGCACTGCCCAGGCTCCCCAGGGAATGGTGCCGGCCCCGAGGCTGCCAGAGCTGCAGGAGCGCTGGGACAGCGCTGCCAGGGATGCCCAGGCTGGGGTTGTTGGGGGGTCTGTGCAGGGCAGGAGTTGGACTGGGTGATCCCTGTGGGTCCCTTCCAGCTCGGGATATTCCAGGATTCTGTGCTTTCCTTTTGGGCTGCTTGCAGGATTGCACTAATGGGGATCTGTTTGTTTGGTGTTTAGATGGATCCTGAGTATCGAGTGAAAAAGTTCTTGGCTCTTCTGAGAGAAGAAGGAACGTAAGTACTTTTATTTTAAAGCAGTGTTTAAATTCTCCTTTCTGCTCAGAAACGAGCTGCTCTGAGGGGAACCTGCAGTGGGGTGTGTCTGCTCTCATTGTTGGCCCCTCTGTATTGTCAGAGCTGCACCAGATCAGTTCTTAACAGGAATTTGGGAGGGAGGAGGTCCTGGAAGTTTGGGAACCTGCATGCCTTAATTCTCTGCTTTTCTGAATTTACCCTTAACTTTAAAGTGTCCATGAGATAATGGGCCAAAATTTACCTTTCTTTAACTAAAGTAAATCAAAAGAGATTCTGCTTGAGTTAAAATCCAGCTGTTTATCTGAAATCTGGAATTTGATTTCTTGTGTCTCCTGTCTGAGAGAAGGATGTCCTACTCTTTCCCCATAGGTGCTACAGGGAGTAGTTGAGCCCAGTGGGACAGTGGCATTTCCTAGAGAATGATGTACATGTAGGGCAGTACCTGTGCTGGGGAAACTCACACCACTATCTATCCTGGCTACATGTGAGTGGGTTCCAGTGTGTGCTTGATGCTTTATACATGTGCATGATGCTTTCCTGATGGATTTGGCTTCTTTTGCAAAAGTCCCTACCCTAGACTGACGGTGGACCAAGTGCAAGATCAACAGCTGGAAAAGTGACCAACCTGGAGAACAAACACTGGGATCTTTACTCTTCTGTGCTCAACACACTGGACAAAGTGAAACGCTCCCCTGTTCCCCAGAGCCCCACGTGGAACCTGCATGTGTAGTGCAATAGAGCATCTTTATTCTTTGTCTTTAATATTCTGATGTCATGTGGAAGTGTCTCCTAGAACACTGTGCTTCTGTCTCTGTGCAGCCAGGCTGCATTTTGGGGTGAGCAGGGGGGAATGTCCTGTGAGGTCTGGGGCTGACCCTCACTTGTGTCCAGCATTCCTGCGGTCGGAGAGAGATCCTGGCTTCCAATAAACCTGCTGGTCTGGTGGAGGGATGTTGAAGCACTGCTCTGTCTTACCCTGGTCAGCTGAAGGCTTTCTTGTGGTGTCATCGCAGCCCTCACTGAGCTCTGAGCCAGACCCACACCCCACAGACAGTGCCCACAGGAGTCCAGCTCCAGGGCTGCTTGGATGCTGCGTCCACTTTATTTATATCCAGGTATTTTGGAGCCTGATGGGACACTGCTGGTGGCACTGGGCACTGGAAGAGGGCAGGGAAGTGTTGATCAGAGTAGAGGAAGTTTCCAAATCCAGTATTTAAGGCATCAAATCTTGTTAATTCAACAACAGTTTTCGAGATGCTGGTTCCAGCCTCCAGCTCTTCCTGAGTTCCTGTAGTTGGCAGCTCTGGTATCCTCCAGCCTCGTTTTATCCCTTTTTCCTGCCATGTTACCAAAGGTTGAAACTCCTCCTTAGAGACAGAGAGGAAGCCAAGCTCTGCAGGTGCACGAGATGTGTGTTGCCATGTTTTTGCACTGAAATAAAGGAATGTATCAAACCTTGCTCCGCGGCCCTTCCCAGCTCCCGTGGCCTCAGGGAGACGCTGTCCTGAGGCTGCTCCCCCTGGGCTCCACTCCTTCCATAAAGTTCCTGGAACATACCTCAGTGTGGTGGGGCATGAAATCAAAGCCATTTAGCAGATCTTAGTCAGTGTAGCTTCCTAAACTTGACCAGACCCACTGTAAGGGCTAGCAGTGGTATCCAGAGGGGTGTTCCCAGGGAAGGAGGCTGCCCCACGTCCTTCCAGGCCGAGGTGGAGGTACTGTTGTCCTCAGTGTGTGCTCACAGCAGTCGGAGTGTTTCAGCCACTCCACTCTGCTCCTCTGGCAGTGCTGTTGTGTTGTGATGCTGTTGTGAGTCCCAGTGGTGGTTCCTTCTCATTTTGTGTATGATCTTGTGAATTTATTTGTTCCTCCCTTCCTTCTGCCAGTCTGAGTGACAGCAGCACACAGTAACTTATATTTCAGAGTAAATGATGTAAACCTGATTGTGTCTGTGTCCAGAACTATATTGATGAATAAATATCTGGTTTAATTGCACATTCAATGGATTCAATAAAAAGCACAACTCCTTGTGATGACCTGGGTGCCATCTGTGTCTGGTGCTGGTGTGTGTGAGGAGCAGAGCTGCTCCTGGGCTGCTGCTGCCACAGGGGTGCTCAGTGTGTGCCTGAGCATGGATGGGTTGAATTTACCCCAGCCTGGATAGCTGGCCCCTCTTACTCTTAAAGAAGTTGGTGAGAGGACTCTGGTCCAGCCCCTTCTGGAGCTTTGTGGGCCCTGCAGTGCTGAGGAGGCCCCACGTGTGTCTGTGTGTGGGCATCCCACACCTGGGGAAGGCTGGAAAACCAGGGTGGGCTGCTGGGTGTGCCATCCCACCCATTCCAACCTCTAAGAGCTCCATCCGAGATGTTTCCTGCAGGTGGCACAAGGGAAGGGCAGCACCTTCCCACTGCCTGTGTGCTCTCCATGGCTCCTCCTGGCAGAGTGGCTGTAAATGGATAATAAATGCACAATATTGCTTTCAATGTAAGGGCCAAACTCTTCACCCCGTTCCTTGCCCTGTTTCATCTTGAACCTTCCAGAAACGTGTCCCTGAAATACAGTTGTTGGCCAGAGACAGATTTGAAAGGGTTTTGATGGGGGCACAGTGCGGGGTCAGGAAGGTTTGGGGCAGGTGGGCAGACAGGGAGAGCTTCACCCCGGAGCTGTGAAGCCCAGAGCCCTCCATGGGTCAGGTTCTCTGGTTAGTTGTCAGTGGTGGTGGCACCAGCAGAGACACCCTGTCCGTGCACATGGATCCGTGGGATGGCTTTGCATGTAAATTGGGGATCAGGGCAAGAATCCTGAGTGACTTTGTATTTTATTTTTCCCTTCAGACAGGCATATTTGAGGCCAGTGCAGTGGAAAATCGTGTGCACTTAAAAGCATTGCTAATGTGAGGGAGATGCTGCAGAAACACGCTGAGAATTATTCATGGACAGGAGAAGAGGTTTTTATCTGAGAAAATTTGGGCCTTGGTCTGTCCAGAGCACTGGAAGGTGATGCAGTGGCAGCCTGTGAGTGCCTGTGGGCAGTGTACCAAGCCTAAAGCCTGCTCTGATCCATTGCTTAATTTGATCTTCTCACCCTCCACAGCTCCCTGACAGGAGGGGGCAGCCGGGGGGGTCGGGCTCTGCTGCCAGGGAACAGGGACAGGAGGAGAGGGAACGGCCTCAGGCTGGGCCAGGGGAGGTTTAGGTTGGGGAATAGGGAAATTTCTTCATGGAAAAGTTGTCCAGCCCTGGCACAGCTGCCCAGGGCAGGGGTGGAGTCCCCATCCCTGGAGGGGTTTAAGAGCCGTGTGGATGTGGCACCTGGGGACAGGGGCCAGTGGTGGCCTCGGCAGTGCCGGGAATGGTTGGACTCGATGATCTTAAAGGTCTTTTCCAGCCCCAAGGGTTCCATGATTCTGTGCTGAATCTCAGTTGTGCACACTGTGCTCTGGCACTCCCTCAATCAAAATCTCAGCATTCAGCTGTAAAATATCTTCTTTTTGCCATCACTGTCTTGATTCCTGTAACAGATATCCCTGCCCATGCCCGGGGGTTGGAACTATGTGATCCTTAAGGTCCTTTCCAACCCAAACCATTCCAGGATTCCGTGATTCCATGGCTGTCCCTGTCCATAAACAGCTGGATCATGGCCTCTGTAGACGTTCAGCAGCACCCTCAGAGCCAAACCACACAAGCTGGCAAGTGCATATTTTTGAATTTTTACCTTTTCTTTAATGATGTACCACAAAAAATGGAAGTTGAAATATATTTTTCTCCAAATATATATATTTATATAATATATAATCTTAGTTAACTCAAGTATATACATTGTATAATAAATAATGCTTATAAAAAGAGAAATTTTCTGAATATAAAATAAAAAAAAATCGACCTCTACAACTTTATACAAAACTTTGGATACAGCAGATTGATGGAAAAAGATCTTCTTCCCATTCAGTGCTAGAATACCTGGCTACAGTAAAATAATTACAAGGCAATAAATGTTCTATTTAATATTAAATACCTTTTCTTGATTAAAAAACAAACAAACAAAGAAGGGATTTTGTTTAAAGTCGGGTTCTGGGAGTCTTTCCAGACACGGGGTTTAATACATACTTTAAATAGATGCATATCAGAGGACGGTGTGGCTCCGGCCGGGGGAGGCTTTTGGAGCTCTCTGGGATTTCAATTTTCGGGAGCAAGGAGGGTCTGGAGCTCGTCCTGACGCTCTGCCCGGGAGGGCCCCGGGGTTCTGCTCTCACTGAGGGCCCTCCCGTGCTCCCTGCGAGGGGTCTCACCCCTTTATTGCTCTGTGCAGCTCCAGGGGCTGCTCATTCCCTGGGGAAAGGAGTGAGTGGAGCAGCAGCCACAGCCCGAGTGGCCACGGTTCCCTGGAATTCACTGACTGGGGTGTGTTTGAAGGGGGCTGTTGGTCCTGCAGCCCACCAGGACAGGGGGAGTATTTATTTTTTAATTTCACGGGTCAGTAGTCCTGGACAAGGTAAAACCCAGGGAGAGGGGATGTGCTCCGGGAGGCCTGGGGAGCAGGTGGGGGACAAACACTGGTTCTGCTGCTCTGGGATGGGCTGTGGGATGTGGGGGGGGCCCAAATCCCTGCTCATGGCATGGAGCCTCCGTGCTTGGGGGGACTTCCTGAATGATTGCTGCCAGCTCAGTAAACCCCATGGGAGGGGAAGGGCCTGCCTGGGGTTGTGCTGTGGGACCACAACTGTCTGGTGGGAGGGAGGCTGGGACAGAGATTTCCTCTCTCCCTGGAATCTCTGACATTCAGAGCTGGTGCAGCAGCTCACCTGGCAGGTAACCCATCCCCAGAGAGATCCCTGAGCTCCCTCTGGGGTGTAAAGTCCTGTTAGGGAATGCTTAGTCAATAAGTACTGCCCTGATCCTTCAAATCCTCTCCTGGGCAGCCGCACAGTGAGGAGGTGGCTGGGGCGATGCTGTGTCCCCTGTAAGAGGTGGCAGCAGTGCCCTGTGCCCTGCTCTTGTCCTGGGCCAGGGCCAGAGGGTCAGCTCTGGGCTCTGGCTTCCTGACGTCCTCCTCAGGGCATTATAGGAGATGTGGGGCTGTGGGGAGCAGAGAGGGAGGGGGAAGGAGAGCCCACCCGTGGGCTCTGTTCGCGTGCCCAGGCAGGTTTGGTTCTCCAGCATCACCTCGGAGCAGGAAGGAGGGAGCTGGGCTGGCGTGGGGGCTCCTTTCCTCTCCCCACCACATCTGCTGAGAGCAGGACAGCAGCAGCTGGGGGAGCCCGTGTTTGCCCAGCTTTCACTCTGAAAAATCCATTTCCACCTGACCCTCTGTGCTGGTGCCTGCAGGGGCTGGACCTGTGGTGCAGGACAGAGCTGGGAGCTCGGGGGGCTGCTGTGGCAGCAGCTCTGCCTCGTGTGGCTGTGCCTCGCTGGGACTTTGCTGTCCCTGGTCTCTGCTGTCACCTGGGCAGCCTGTCCTGTCCCTGCTCTCCCTGTCCTGTCCCTGCTGTCCCTGGGCAGCCTGTCCTGTCCCTGCTCTCCCTGTCCTGTCCCTGCTCTCCCTGTCCTGCCCCTGCCCGAGGGATCAGCAGTCACACCTTGCGTGGGTGAGGTGCCCAGAGCCTTCCCCGTGCCCTGGGTGTGGCTGCGTGCCCTGGCCGGGGCCATCAGGAGTTTTGTGCCGTCCTCTGCACTGTGAGGCCGCGTGTGGGGCTGACCACGGGGCTGCTGGACCCCTGGGCCCTGCTCTGGAGCCACCTCCACCAGTGCAGACCCACCTGTGCTTACTTGCAGGTGTGGACGTCGTAGACCCGCGTGCACTCCTGGCAGCTGACGTAGCAGCACCAGTGGAAGATGCAGTGACACTTCTCCTTGCGTTTCTCAGTCCGGGTGTTGTGGCCTCGCCCGCAGCACAGGAGGTCGCAGCCGTCGATGCCGTGGGAGGTGACGTTGCACGTTCTGTCCCTCGTCCCAAAGGAGCCCGTCTCCGGGTTGGGCTCACAGAAATTGGGGGAGTTCTCGTAGTAGACCAGGTCCCGCTCTGTGGGCGGCTTGAAAAGCGCGTACTTGGCCCTGAGAGTTTCTACCCAGCCCCGGGACTCCCGGTGCTTTTCCACCACCATCTCCGAGGCGCTGTCGTATTTATCCTTCAGGTAGTCCCCGATGGCCCGGAAATCGGGCTGGGCCCACCAGCAGGTCTTGACCTCGCAGCTCCCCGAGAGCCCGTGGCACTTGCACTTGAGGTGCATGTGATCCAGGATGGTCTGTGCGGGGAAAACAGGGAGTCAGCCGGGTGGAACTCAGTGTTTGCTTTCCATCACCTGCCTGGGCCACCCAGGTTTAAATCAAAGCTCGGGCTGGGAAGCCTCACCTTGAGTTTTGGGGGTAGTTTTAAATGATATTAAAAATATTAATTAATATTAAAATAATTTTGAAAGGTAATATTAAAAAGGCATTAAGCCATTAGAGAGTGTCCAAAGGAGGCTGCAAGGATGGGGAAAGGTCTGGAGGGGTCTTATGAGGGCACTTGGTTTGTTCAGCTGGAGAAGAGACTGAGGTCAGACCTCACTGAGGTCTTCAGCATCCTCATGAGGGGCACCAGAGGGTACCGATCTCTTCACTCTCATGACCAGTGACAGGACCCAGGGAATGGCTGGAGCTGTGTCAGGGGAGGTTTAGGCTGGATCTCAAGGAAAGGTTCTTCCCCCAGAGGGTGCTGGGCACTGCCCAGGCTCCCCAGGGAATGGTCCCGGCCCCGAGGCTGCCAGAGCTGCAGGAGCGCTGGGACAGCGCTGCCAGGGATGCCCAGGGTGGGGCTGTTGGGGTCTCTGTGCAGGGCCAGGGGCTGGACTTGATGAGTCTGATGGGTCCCTTCCAGCTCAGCCTGTTTTGTGGTTCTGTGATTCTGTAAGCATGGGCCGGTTGGAGATGCTGAGGAGCTTTAATGATCTCCAGACAGAGACATCACACTAGAAAAGCACGGCTGAGGTGGGCAGCTGCTCTGATCATCTACCCCATCTAATCCAATCCAGTCTAATCTAATCCAATCCAGCCCAATCCAGTCCAATCTATTCTAATCCAGTCTAATCTAATCCCAAGGTTTGGTCCTTTTGTGGGGGTCCTTCCTGTGCTGTGTGTGGACAGTCAGAGCCCAGAGGAGCCGAGGGCTGGAGATGTCTCTGAGCCCTGTGGAGGGAGACAGATCCCTGTCCTCTCCTTGCTAATGACCCTTCATTTATGTCCCAAGCCCAACAGTTTGTACTAAAAAGTGTGGGAATTTGGGAATCTACACACAGAACTCTTCACCAAAATCTCCTTTGTGCGGAGCAAAATAATCAGATTTTGAATGAAGTCTGGAGTTTGGTGGGGGTTTTTTGTACTGGAAGCTGCCAGGTTTCTCTCCTTCCACCTCTATCTGCTGTGATGTGGAAAACCTGTCTCAGTGTTTGCTTCAGGCACTGCTGGAAAGGTCCCACTGGGTTTGCAAATGACCCAGGGCAGGCAGAGGCCCAGATACCTGCTGACTGCAGGAATGGAATGGAATGGAATGGAATGGAATGGAATATTCCAGTTGGACGGGGCTGCAACTATCATCCACTCCAAGGAATCACAGGGTGGGATAATGTTATAGCAGGGAACATGCAGGAAGGAGGCACTGGGAGGAAAGTCCTCTTCATCCGGTGCTGACCTGGGCTGGGTTCTGTGCCCAGGCTTGGAAGGTGCTCAGGGTGCCCAGAGCAGCTGTGGCTGCCCCTGGATCCCTGGCAGTGCCCAAGGCCAGGTTGGACGGGGCTTGGAGCAGCCTGGGACAGTGGGAGGTGTCCCTGCCAGGGCAGGGGTGGCACTGGATGGGCATTAAGGTCCCTCCAACCCAAACCATTCAGGAATTCTGTTTGCACTGGAATTAAGGGGTGTTTCAGCTCTTCTTAACCCCACCTGTCCATTTGGAGGGAGAGGAAATGCCGTGCCCTGGAAAATAATCCTAGAAAGCCCCAGCCTGGGAGTTCCTGTGGTCCTGCTCCGTCAGGAGGAGCCGCACTGGGCCATCCATGCAGGACTGGACACTCAGCCTGTCCCCACTGGACACTCACCGTCCGGCCGGCCTCGTTGTTGTGCCTGTTCATGGCCGAGCGCGCGTCCGGCCGGTTCTCCCGTGCGTCTGCGAATTCCCGGGACACCAGAACCCCGAAGTCGGCGTCCTCGCTGCACCCCCCCCATTTCCAGCCGTCCCCCGGGGGTCCCTTGTGGTGGGAGTCACAGCCACAGATGGTGGAGGTGCCCTCGGCGCAGGAGCGGGTGACAGCGAAGGCCACCCCGGCCGAGGCGATGGCGTGGACGAAGGCGGATTCTCGTGTGGCTGCGGAGACACCGAGCCCGGGGGTCACTGGTCAGTGCAACACTGGTGTTTTCCTTCCCAACCCCCCCCCAGCAGCACCTAAACCTCACTGAAAAGCAAGAAGTTATTTTAGTAATTTGTTAATGAAGGTTTCCTGGAGCGGGAGCTGCCGACATCGCCCTTGGGTGGAAGGAGGTGGGGCAGGGGGGAGACTCCAGCTCTGGGGGTCACATGTGCAGCATTTCCCAAACACAGGATCCAGGATTTGACCCAGCATGGGTGCTCAGGGGTGAACATGGCATCAGCAGGAGCTTGAGGGGCCTCAGGAGAGAGTTACTGGAGTAATTCCTGGCCTGGGAACACAGAGAGGGGCTCCATGCCAGGGGTTAGAGGGGGAGAAGCTCAGTGGCCTGGGGAGAGGTTCCAGGTGATGCAGGACACACTGTGGGAGAACAGGCCTTTGACCCTTGGCCTCGGGGGCTGTGCTGACCCAGGCTCTCCCAAGCACAGTCCCTGTCTCAGAACCCTGGGGTCTCCCTGGGGACACCTTTTGGCTCAGAGCTCTGCACAAGTGCAGCTCCCTGGGCAGTGGCACCGGGGCGCTTCAGCCCGGCTGTAAGGATGGAGACTTTAGGTCTCTAAATCCAGAGCAGATGTTGGAGTCAATCCAACCTCGTGCTGATGTGCAGGAGACTGGCAGGGGCTGGAGGCCGGAGCTCAGGGCTGTGGTGCCTGGGCTGGAGGGTTCCAGCTGCCTCGTGGGTGTAGCGTGATCGGATCATCAGGACAATTGTCAGTGAATGTGGGATGAAGCCAGGAATTTCTGCTGAGAAAATCACCTTGGAGCCAGTCCCCTCCTTCCAGAGCAGGAGCCATTAACTATCTCAGCTGTCCCCTGCAGCCCTGCCCTGCTCTCGCCTCGTGTCCCGGGACAGCAGGTCCCTCTCCCCAGCCTCAGTCTCTCTGCAGAGCTGGGTCTGGCTCCCAAAAGCCAGGCTTTCCAAGCTGAGCTGATGTCAGCCCGTGCAGGCGCTCAGGGGAGGTGGCTGTGGGTGGGTGCCAGCTGCGGGAATGTGCCCGGGGAACTCCCAAGTGGGATCCCCGACCAGGGCTGCTCAGTCCTGGCTGTGCCGGCAGCACCCCGCTGAGGTTCGCATCTCCTTTCAGTTCAAACTCTTCCCTCCTTGCCCTTCCCATCTCCTATGAGCCAGCAGGGATCCACTCTCTACCTACCGAGCTTTTCCTTGGGGATCTTTCACCAGCTGTTTTTACTGGGAGCACTGCGGGCTGCGGGCACCGGTTGAAGGTCCCGGCTCGCAGTGAGGTGTTCCAGCCTGACAAAGGCTCTTTGGGTGGCCCGTGATCCAAAGCAGATCAGATTAGAGGAACCAGCGAGCCCTCCTGGCCCCAGCCCAGGACAGCCCGGGGACAGGGGGAGGACACGAGCCGCTCTCGGGACCGATGTGGCTCCGCTTTCCGCGGGGGTGTGGATGGGCACGGGGAGCAGGGTCACTGCGGGGCCGGGGCCGGGCTCGGACCGAGCCGGGGCTGGCAGTGCCCGCCGGGCAGGGCCGCGATGGACACGGCTCCCGCAGCTGCCCCGTGTCCCTCCCGTGTCCCTCCCGTGTCCCCCCCGTGCCCCCCGTGCCCCCCGTGTCCCCCCGCACGGTGCCGGCGCGGGGGGGAGCGAGCTACGGACAAACCCCTCGCCTTGAAATTCTCGCCCGGGTCCGGGCGAGGAGCTGGGAGAATTTCCCAGAGATGAAATGCGGGAGCAGCGTTCCCAGAACCAGGGGAGGGGCTGGCGAGGGAGGATTAGAGCCGCCTTGACAGTGCACCACTGCGACTGTCTCCCAGCCAGGCCCGTTACCTGCTGGGACACTCAATTTGCCATTGTTCCCGCGGTGTCACACTGTATTACCAGCATAATGCGGAATGTTTCCGCCGGCCAGCGTACCCACGGCACAGAGCACTGGCATTCCCCAGGAGCACCTCGTAGCAACGGGGCAATGTTCCCCTGTCCTGCCGTCACCCTCCAATCCCGCCAGCCCGGCTGGGAAATCCCTATTGATGGCGCTCCCCAGCCCCCCAGAATGGCTAAAGGGCGTGTGAATGCGGCAGCGATTTGAAACGACTGCGGCGCTGCGATGGTATCGCTCGCCCTGCCTCACAGTAGGGGAGGAAGCTTAGCTCTTTCTCATCGGTATAAGCTTATTTTTCTCTCTCCCTCTCTCCTTTCCCTCCCCCTCCCTTTAAGCTGCTGAGTTTATATCAAGACGGCCCCTGATCCCACACACCCCTGTTTAGATGCAAATGACTGCGAGTGTCATGGCTGAGAAAAGCCATGGGTTATCGTGGTGCGGGTCTGCCTTTTCACAGCTCGTGGCAGGGGCTTAGCCGAGCTCGCAGGGACCCCCGAAGGCAGCCCGGGCCCAGCTGCCTCCCCTGCACCTGCCCCGGCACGGGATGCGCTGCCCGGGCTCGGGGAGCATCTTCCCGGAGCATCGGCGGCGTCTCCGCGGAGCAGGAGAGGAGCGAAGGGCAGCGCGGGCGGAGGGAACAGGAGCACAGGGAGTGGGGAAAGGTGCGAGCTTGCCAAGGCTCCTGCCAAGCTCCGGCAGATCCAGCCCTGGCTGCAGCTCTGAGACCTCTTCCCCGCGCCAGGAATCGCTCTCCCGATGCCTGCGGGGCCTTCCTGCCTCGTGCACTCACCAACAGCTCTCTCTGGGTGCCAGCTTTGACCAAAATCATGGATTTTATCACCACCCCAGAGCAGTGTGTGGCTGCTGGCTCAGCCCTGGTTTTGGGCAGGGCGTGGCTGGAGGAGCCACTGGCTTTAGATAAGAGCTGACCTTATTTTACAGAGAAAATGGAAAGGAGGCAGGGGGAAGACAGATTTTTCTTCCCTCCTTATCCCGGTCTGCACACCTGCAGTATAAATCATCTCAGGGAATTTGCTTGTAAAAACATGATCTTACCCCACATTCGGGGGGTGGTTATTGTTGGTTTGTTTTTTTTTTTTCTATGGCCCAGATTAGAAAATGAGACATGGAAAAAAGAAAATGTAGAATCATAGAACTACAGAACAGTTTGGGTTGGGAGGGACCTTAAAGCCCACCCAGTGCCACCCCCTGCCATGGGCAGGGACACCTCCCACTGTCCCAGGCTGCTCCAAGCCCCGTCCAACCTGGCCTTGGACACTGCCAGGGATCCAGGGGCAGCCCCAGCTTCTCTGGGCATCCTGTGCCAGGGCCTGCCCACCCTCCCAGGGAGGAATTCCTTCCCAATATCCCATCTATTCCTGCCCTCTGGCAGTGGGAAGCCATTCCCCCTTGTCCTGTCACTCTTAGATTCTTATTCCAAGTCCCTCTCCAGCTCTCTTGGTGATCATTTAGGCACTGGAAGGGACTCTAAGGTCTCCCTGAAGCCTTCTCCTCTACACGTGAGCACCCCCAGCTCTCCCTTCCTTGCAGGAAGATCATCAGTGGCCTTAGGAAACCAAAGCCTGGGCAGGTACAGCAGCCAAACCCTCGTGAGTCTGAATTTGGAGTGGGAAATGTGGAGGAACTGAGGGCAGAGCCTCTCCTGGGTCGTTGTTCAGCAGCTCCCAGGTGGGTTCAGTGCCTGGGGTTTCCCTGAGCTGCCCTTGCTGTTCACTGCCCTGCCAGGGGCTGCAGGAGGAGAGGTTGGAGCTGTAGGTGACCCTGGGGAGGGAAGAGATGTGGAGATGGGAGGGGAGGCTGGAGGCAGGAATCCCTTGGGCGTTTCAGGGAGGGAAGGCCTGTGCTCCCACAGTGGCACCAGGGCTCACAGCCTGGAGGATGTGCCCAGAAAGAGCAGCCCAGGAGGGCTTGGGCACGTGTGCCATGGCAGGGGCTGCTCAGCTGAGCCCTCCCACGCTGTGCTGCTCTGCAGACTGAGCTCTCCTTCAGTGGAAGTGACCAGGATTAACATCTGCGCAGCTCCTTTAAAATGAAATTACCCTCAGTTTCTTTTCAGGCTCTATTAGAAATGATTTTGTTGTGAGAACTGCACCTTTGAAGCTTTTCCAGAATAGCCTCAATCTACCTGAGGGAGCAGCAGCTGGGATTAACCAGGTTAATACTGAGGGGTGATTTCATCCAGGTGTTTGTCAGAGGGGCAACCCCGACCCTTTGTTGGCCAAATGCAGCATGTGAGCTGTGACAGGGATTGTCTTGGTTTGGGTTTGGGTTTTGGTTTGTAGGGCTGCACCCCTGGCTGTGCTGGAAATCAGGAAAAAGGGAACGTGGCCATGGTGGCCACAGGATCCAGATTATGGGCTCAAAACTCCTGATTTGAGGACCACCTAAAGGGCTCCAAGACAGCTGGAGAGGGGGTTGGGACAAGAGTCTGGAGTGACAGGACACAGGGAATGGCTTCCCAGTGCCAGAGGGCAGGGATGGATGGGATATTGGGAAGGAATTCCTCCCTGGGAGGGTGGGCAGGCCCTGGCACAGGGTGCCCAGAGCAGCTGTGGCTGCCCCTGGATCCCTGGCAGTGTCCCAGGCCAGGCTGGACATTGGGGCTTGGAGCAGCCTGGACAGTGGGAGGTGTCCCTGCCCATGGCAGGGGTGGCACTGGGTGGGCTTTAAGGTCCCTCCAGCCCAAACCAGTCTGTGACTCTTGTTGCTGCATCTAAGGAAGATGCTGAGTTGAACAAGATGATCTTTAAAAGGTCCCTTCCACGATCCTCTGAAGGCCCAGGAGTGTCCAGCAACCCTTGTCAGTGACGAGCAGGGCTGGTCCCAGACCCCTCACAGCTGACAGGATCTCTCAGCTTTATCACCAACGTTATCTCCTCCCTCAGCCGAGGAAGCTGTGGCAGGAAAGGTTCTGGTTTGCTCTGAGACTTTTCTGCTGCAAAGTCCAGGAATCTCAAAGGTTCCCTGTGTTACTCAGTGCCACACATTGACACCAGTCCCATCCTGAATCCACTCGTTAATTTTGAAGGCAGCAGGGAAAAGACACGAGCACAGTTCAAAAATGTGGATAATACCCACGATCAGAGGGGCTGGGCTCTGATGTGTCCTTCTTTGCAGATGATGCTGTTTATTTTTAACTGCTCCACTTTCAGGTTAGTGAGACACCAGGATAAATTCACTCTGGGAGCCTGGCAGTGCTGTCTGGAGATGCGTCACAGTGGCACTGGCAAAGCTGAATCTCCAACGTGCTCACTCCTTTTTCTCCATCTGTCAGAAGAGTTTCAGGGCTCTGGGTGATATTTTACCTTGTCAGCTCGGGGTGCGTGGAGATGCTGAGGCAAGTCCACACACGAGGCTTTGCTCGAGTCCCTGCAGCCGAAAGAATCTTAAAATATTCTCCATAAATTCAAAGTTCAGTTTGCTCATTACAGGGAGAATGGTTCAAATCCAATCTTTAAGTGCTTTCCCGCTGACAGAAATGGTGGTGAGAGATTTTCAGTGGCTCAATGCTTGAACAGTTCTTTCATAACGTGTTTAGAATTTTTATGACAGATTTTTAATGATAGTTTTTAAAGAAACTTTAAACTTTCTGATCTTTTAAGTGCTGAAATTTAGGACAGGCTTTTATTAGGCAGCAAATTAGAGTGTGTTGAGCCCTGCTGACAAGTTATTTGGTGGCAAATACAGCAGTTACCCCAAAATACACCCTGACAAAACAGAGGGGAAATGAATCTCATGGTCCCTATTAGTGCTCTAATAAGACTTTACAATCCTGGTTCCTGCAAAGAATCCCACGTTAACACAAAGGAATGATTTTCACTGAAATATTCGCCTGACATTTCGGGGATCTGAAATGATACCAACCCTTACTGGGAGGCTGAAACCTGGAAAAAATGGTTTCATGAACTGCTTCTCTGCAGAATATTGCAGCTGTGTAAGAAAGATTCACCAGAAGCCCTGCCCTCCCCAGGGGACTGTTGGGAAATAGTTCAAAGTCCTGCTCTCACCCCAATTTCTCCAGTTTCTTGAAGTCTGCACCATAAAATTCCCATTTCCAAAGCATCACTGGAAACAATAATTTCTGTTCAATAAAGAGACTTTGGGCTGCAGGGACCCAGTGATGTCAACACCCAGGAGGATGAGGAGGAAATGTTTTTGGTTGTGTTTATGAAGCTGTGAAACCAAGATATTACCTGTGGCTGTCCCTTGTGCTAAACGTGGCACAGAGTGAACAGAATCCATGGGACAGGATGGAGAAACCGGAGATTTTTATCCACTGGGAGTTTTTAATCCACCATTAAGTTCAGTTTCGTGGGAATCCCTTTTAATCTGGGGTCTGGGACATCTGAGGTGTGGGACAGGTTATCAAGGAGCTGTGTCAGGGGAGGGTTAGGCTGGATCTCAAGGAAAGGCTCTTCCCCAGAGGGTGCTGGCACTGCCCAGGCTCCCCAGGGAATGGTCCCGGCCCCGAGGCTGCCAGAGCTGCAGGAGCGCTGGGACAGCGCTGCCAGGGATGCCCAGGGTGGGGTTGTTGGGGGATCTGTGCCTGGGGCTGGAATCCATGATCCCTGTGGGTCCCTTCCAGCTCAAGGTGTTCTGTGATTCTATGATTTGCCCCTCCAGCACCTCCCTCCACGGTGTTTTGGGGCCCTTTCTCCCTTTTTCCAGTGTAATGCCCCACAACTCACAGGGAATACCAACTTTATGGTGCCTCATCAACATTCCAGTGTGCCTGATCCGTGCCAGTGGGTCTGGAAAGGCGGCTTTCCAGGAGCAGGGGATGGAGAGGAGTTTGGAGAGAGGAGAAGGAAAATGAATTTATAATCTCTCTTTGTACCCTGCTTTTTGGGCTCATTTGTGAAAAGACTCATTGAAATCCCAACTAAGCCTGATCAGGACCATGGATTTCAACCATGGTTCCTCACTGGTGGGGAAACTTGAGCCCAGGGACCTCCTGGGGTTGGCAGCTTGTGCTTCAGTGGCCCTGCCTTGATCCCAAAGAACTCAGCCAGGTCCCCCCTCCTTGGCTTTTCCCACGGGTCTGCTGGCCCCAGTTGTTTGGAAGGGAGGTGGAGCCCATGATTCCAGAACATGTGAGCGTGCTTGGGGCTAAACCTTCCCCCTCCTGTACGTTATATCCTCCCTGGCCCTTCTGAGCTCCTGGCATGGGAACGGACCCTTCCCTCGTTACCCCTTGTGATGGAACACACCAAAAACTTGGGAAAAAAAGCAATTGGAGAAATCAGGGTTGAAAGCTGGGACATCAGACCCTTTTCCTGACGTGCTCCCAGTGGGACAGTCCTGGTGTATCCAGAGCCCAGTGGAGCTGTGCCAGCTCTGCCCCCCAGCCCAGCTGCCCCCAGGGGTTACCTTTGTCCAGGACGGGCCCGAAGATGGCCAGGCTGTCGTCGATGGTGGTGCAGTTCCAGCGGCGGCCCCGGAACTGGTGCTGGCACTCCTGGATGCCCAACTTCACCCCCTCGGCCACGCTGGGCATGATCTCGATGTAGTTGCGGCAGAAGCGGAGCTGCTTCGGGACGAGGCCGGGGATGGAGCCGCAGAGGATGGGCTGGGACCCCAGGGAGCTGTACTGCTGACCCAGGGCGAGGGACCTGCAGGGGACAGGGCACAGCGTCAGGGCTGGGGAACACCCTCATGCTGACCATGCCTGGTCCTGGTGCCACCAATGACCCCAACCCTGCCCCCACCATCCCCAGGGGGAGTTTGGTGAGCTGAGAGTTCAGGGGGGCAAAGTTCTGACACCGAGGGATTTCCTAAGAGAACAAGAGAAGTGCTGCTGGTAGCTCTGGTGTGAGGACTTTCACACCTGGGGACATCCCGGGCCTTTGGGGGCACAGAGGGACTCAGCTCTGCATGGAGCCAATCCGGGTACTCCAAAGCTCCTGAGACCTCCCCAAGGGGCTGGAGGATCTGACAGGACCTGCCAGGGGCTGGATCCAGGGCAGCAACACCTGGAGGCTGGGGAGCACCCTGGGATCTCTCAGCTGTCAGGAGAACTGATGTGAGAGCTCCTGAACTGTGGCCAAGGTGGAAAGTGCCCTGTCCGATGCCAAGTTCATCAGCAGAGGGATCAGCATTCCTGGAAAGGGGCTGCTTTGGGGTCAGGTGTGTCAGTGCCACTGTCCCAGGCTGGCTGGACACCTGTGCAGGTGGCTCTGGCAGAGACTGAACCACCACAGTTCCACCTGGATGGGCACCAGGCTCAAGGAGCAGCTCTGGGCTGGGAAAGGTGCAAGACAGGTTTGAGAGGATCCTTTCTACTGCTCCGAGGAGCTGCCCAGCATCAAATCGTGGGAACAGTGGGTCAAACTGCTTATTTGGCCAGAAATTGTCACTGAAGGGTGAAGACACAGAGCTTAAAGAAGCACTGAGACACCTGAGACCCTGAGACACATTGCACAGGAGCAGGGACAGCCTGGCCCAGGCTCCAGCCCAGCCAGAGCTGCCCCTGCAGAGGGGGCTCAGACGTGTGAGCAGCAGTTCCGTGCCAGAGTGACCATCATGAACTCAGAGCACAGACCTCACACTGCAGGTACCACTGGGGGCACGTAAGAAAGAGTTTGGACTTAATCCACTCTCAGGCCCATGGTGGGATTGTTGGGGTGTCGTGAGCAGGGCCAGGAGCTGGCCTGGATGATCCTTGTTGGGTCCCTTCCAACTCAGGAGATTCTGTGATCCTTTGATTCAGTTTCTCTTGTACTGCGAGTCCACAGGTGGAGAGAGGAGTTGAGCTGAGGCCCCAGCAGTGGAGAAGGATCTCCTCCCTCCCTGCTGTCCCTCGGGCAGCCCTGGTCACTCTGTGTCCCACGGCTGCTCCACACTCAGGTTTTGGTCCAGCAGCACGCCCAGGTCTTGCTCCACACTCTTTGCTGCTTTGCCCCCGGCCTTCACAGGTGCCCAGGGTTGTTTCTTCCCCGGGTGGTTTTTCCCCTTGGTTGGAGTTTATCACATTCCTGTCTGTCCATTGCAGCACATCCCAACCACCTGTGGTACCAACCACTCCTGCCACTGCATTTCTGTTTCTCCCTCAAGCACCTGGAGACTGTGTGGGAATAAAACAATCATTTGTCGTTTCCAGGCTGGGAGAGCCCTCAGGAGGGCTCAGAGCAGGGCCAGTTTCCAGGTTACATTTGGTTTCTCAGGGCCTTGTCCTTCCACAATTTGAACTCCTCCAAGGACAGAGGCCATGGCTTTGTGGGGGACTGTCCTTACCCTGAGCTGCTCTTCCAGCCTGGAGTCTCAGGCTGGGTGCTGAGCTGGCACCAGCTGGTTGATTTAATTACCCACTAACGGTTTTAAGGATGTAAAGGGAATCCCAGGGTGCCTGCTCAGCAGAAATGTATCTGCTGGATGAGAGGACCTGACTCCCACTCCTGCCCCAGTGCTGTCTTCTGCCACAGTTCCTGCTCCCTGTTTCTCCTGCCCCTCTCTGCCCTCTGGAGCACCTGCCTGAGGCTTCAGGCAATGTTTGGGCTCCACATCTCCCACCCTTGATGGGTCACAGAGGGGCAGCCAGATGTGGCTGGGAGGGAGCAGCACAACGAGCAGTGCACTGGGACTGGCTCCCAGAGCTGCTCTGCGCTTCCAGCTCCTCCCAGTCCCATGGGATGGGGAGCTCAGTGCTGCTGGGATGGGTGGTGAGCTCCAAGAACAGCCTCTGCCCCCAGTGATGCAGGGAACAGGCAGCACCTCCTCTCCAGCCAGCACCTCATTTTCATTTCCCTTCTCATGTCAGTGAACCTGTGATCTCCCCACTGCAACTTAGACAGTCATAAAAACTTCATTCCTCCTGTCCCATCATCCGGATCTCCCCAGGAGCGCTGGGAAGACACAGGGGGCAGGAGCTGAGGCTGAGGGGTCCCATGGGCCAGTGGTTTCCCTGTAGAGTGGCTGAGATGTGAAGATGAAACCAAACCTCTTTGAAATCCAGATCTGGGATCCCAAATCTTGTGTCTTACATACGATGTTCAATCTAAAATCTCAATCACAGGAGTTAAATCTCAATCACGAGAGTTCATGGGGATGAAGGAAACACATCAGGGGAGGAAGTGTCACAGGGTGAATTTGAGAGAGAGGGAGGACAAGGACAATTTTTAAGGCAAAACCACAACTCCAAGGCTGGCACCTGCAGGGGTGACAGAGCCCACACTTCTCTCTCTTGCTCTCAGTGCCCGTCCTGGCTGCCTGAGCCCACATTGCTCTGGCTCCCATCGTGTGAGGGGACAGATGTGCACAGAAGGGTTGGCTTCGTGTGTGTGGGAGAGCAGAGCACGGCACGAGGAGCAGGAGAGCCTGTGGCAGTCGCACGGGAAATCCCTTTGCTCTTCCTCTGCTTGATCCCGAAAGTCTCTCAGGAGTCCTGACACTCTCTCAGGCCAGGGACTCCTCTCGTTCCCCCCGATGGTGCCAGACCCAGCAGGGCCGTGGCTCCAGCAGCTGTGAGCGACTCTCTGTGGCTCCCATGGTCTGGGATGAGCTCTCGAAGCCCTGGCAGTGATGGTCTCGTGCAGCTCCTCTGTCCGTGGCTGCTCGTGGGTGCATCCTTCCATCTTTGCAGAGGTCACTCTGTCTCCTGTTCCTCAGCGTGGAAGGAGCTGTGCCCACGCCCATCTTTATCCTCCGTGCAGAGCTGGCCAGAAACTCATCTTCCATTTGGCCACCTTGTACCCAGAGGGATTGGACCCAGCAGTGTGTGGAAACAGCAGGATTTGGCCAGATCAGAACTGTTCCTGGACATGTGAAAAGCAGCATTTAGGGCAGGTTTCCTGCCAGGGAGCTCAAAAGGTTCTGGGACATTTCTTCTTCCCTCCCTGGAGGCTGCAGTGCTCAGGGCACTCAGGACTGGACTCGCTGTGTGCCACGGGTTGGGATTTACCAGCCAAAGACAAACCCTGGTGAGCTGCTCCTGCATGGAGCAGGGCTCCAAACCCCCCTGGGGTGATGCCCTGCTCGGCCGCTGCCCTCCAGGACAGCAGCTCCTTGGGAAGGTGTGTGTCCGGTCTCTGCTGTGTGTGCAGGGCGTGGTGAGGGCTGGCCCTCGGGGTGTGCTCACACGAGCTTCACACTCCAGTTCCAGGACAAAAGATGAGGGCCAGGAGGGAGTCCTGCATCCCAGTGGGGTCACCCCTTCTCTTTCTTCTGCAACCCCATAACCTGCTGCTGTCTTTAATGAGGCCTGGGAGCTCTTGGAGTCCTGGAGATGGACAGGAATGTGCTCAGCCCTGGACAATATTGACATTTGTGTGAGGAGTGTGGAACAGCCTCCGTGAGCTCCAGCGTGGGACAGCACCTGAGCTCGGTGCTGCAGCTTTTACTCGAAATGCAGGGAGAACCTTTCTGGGATGTGCTGCTCTGGGAAGGTTTTCTGGCTCTGAACCCAGCAGCTGGAAGCAGATGAATTTGAAGAACCTCCCCACAGCAGGACAGCCCCAGCCCTGTGGCAGGAAGGCTCTGGGCTGCCGGGCTCTGTCACCAAGGGCACATCCCATCCCATGGAGCACTCCCTGCACTGCAGCTCTCCCTTGCCACTCCTGAGGGATCTCCCACGTAAAAGCAGACAAGCTACAGGGATCCTGGGCCCCTCTGTGCCACCTGCCCTGACAAAGGTGTTAGAATGATTTTACATTTTCCTTGCCAGAGCCTCCAGCACACTTGGAGATTCACGGCCATGAGTGTTGCAGAGAGGATGCTGCTGGTCATGGTGGCTCCTGCTCTTCCCCAATTCTTCCAGAGCCACAGCCAGCAGCTCCTCCAGGGCTCCCAGGAACTCCAGTGAAGCTCTTGGAAACCACGATCACAGAATCCCAGCATGGTTTGGGCTGGAGGGACCTTAAAGCCCATCCAGCTCCACCCCCTGCTGTGGGCAGGGATACCTCCCACTATCCCAGGGTGCTCCAAGTCCTGTCCAGCCTGGCCTTGGACACTGCCAGGGATCCAGGGCAGCCACAGCTGCTCTGGACAGGAGGTGTTTCCTCCCACAGCAGCTCAGGTCCCTGGAGCACAAAGTTACAAGGCAAACATTGTCCTGCTTGGCTCCCTAACATTGATCAATGCCTCAGATTGATCCCTGAGCTTCTTATAAAGCACTGGGAAAGTTGGGAACCAGCAGGAAAAAAACCTGCTCACAGCTGGGACCTTGTTTGCCACCTGCTGCCTTTGGGAAAACCTGTCTCTGCCTGGAGGGGCTTTTATTGTACAGTTTGAGATGTATTTGGTGTTTTCCAATTCTGGTCAATGTTTGTGCTTCAAGCAGTGGCACTGGTGCCTCCTGGCAGTGCTGGCCTGGGGACACCGTGGTGGGAGCAGCAGTTTCCATCCAGGCTCTTTCTCTGTCTCACAGCTGCTGTAATATTCACCAGTTTTAGCTCTGGCACTGTGCTGAGTGCAGCCCTTCGTGAGCAGAGGAACACACAAACTCTTGGGTTTGCCCAAAGATCAAGAGCGGCAGCAGGAAAAGTTTTGCAAGTCAAAGCATGCAACAGATGCTCACATCTGAGTGGGGAAATGCCAGGTCCTGACTGAATGTGGAGAACAGACAAAACATGACAGAATTCCAATGAGGAGAGGGACTGGAAACCAGCTTTTCACTCAGGAATCACCCTCTGAGCGTGTCTGGAGGTTTGAGCTTTTCCATAGAGGTGGCACTTGTGTCACCACAGACTCCCCACCCAACCCTGCAGTCCTTGGGGGGCAATAAAACAGACTGGAAATGCATTTTTTAAAAGGAGGTTCAGCTGCCTGAGCATTGGAGGCCGATGCCGCAGCCAAGGGTGAGCCCCAGGGCAGGAATGGGATGTGGGGTTTTGATGTTTAACTGTCCTGGAAGGTCTCCATAGATTTTACACTCCAGTGTGACCCCTTGAGCCAGAGAGCTCTTTCTGCAGCTGCTGTGTTTGAGAATGACCTCGTTAAGAGTGTCTGTGAATTGTATGATCTGAACAACATTCAGCACCCACAAGGCCAGATTCTGTCCCATTAAAATTCTCACTTAATGTTGTCACCATAAGGGGCAGAATCCTTTTAAAAGGCAAAAGTCCATCTAGAAATCACTCCCAAACCTGTGGCTGCTTGGAAATAGTTCAGTCATCACTCTGAGAGCTCTCTCAGCTCAGGGTATTTAAATTCCTCTGGGTCCTGGATGGTTTTGGTTTATTGTCCCTGCACATGGTGGTGCCTCTCCAGTGCCACAGGGAGAGATTCCCAGGATCCTGCCACGACCAGGGATGGTTGGCCCGTGTTGTTCAGGGGCACACAGCACCAGCTGTGTCAGAAATTTGGCAACCTTGCTCCATTTGCAGAGGAATGTTGGTTATTTCCAGAAGGAAACAAGGAGCAAGCACTTGATGCGATGATGCCCTGAGCAGAACACAAGGGCCGGACATTCGTGCCCTGCCTGCAGTCCCAGAGGAGGGAGGGGTGCTACTGATGCCCCTCTGGTGCTTTTGCTCTGAGGTAGCAGAGTGATGATGGCCCAGGAGTTGCTAAAAAATGGATGTTACAAAGGAGAGCTGAAGAGAGGCAGCTCCAGGCCTGAGGAATTAGAGGCAGGGGCTGGTGCTGTTTTATTTCAGCCTCCAATCAACAGTGATGTTGAACAGCGACTGAAACACAGCCCAGGCTAAATCTGCACCAAGGCAGAGCCCCTTATCTGCACGCAGTTCTTAGTAAAACCAAGATTCTTTTCATGTTGGCAGCCTCCCAAATGCTCTGCCTGTTCCCGAGGGAGCATCTCTGTCCCTGTTACCTGTCCCCCCCTGCACTGCAGGTGCAGAGGCACAAAGAGCAGCAAAGCCACTCTAACATGGGATGGAGCACGACCAGAGGAACCCCTGGGGAGGGGCACTGGGTCAGGGGCTCTCAGATTGGGGCAGTGCAGGACTGTGTCACTCAGGAAGGAATTTTTAGGAGCTCTCTGAGGATCCTGCAGGACGTGAGCGAGTTGGTGCTGCAGTTGATCCATGCTGGGCTCTCCTGGGCTGGCTGTGAGTGCTTCCCATCCTCCCCACGCACCGGCTGGCCTGGGAATGGTGTCAAACAATGAAATGTCTTCTGCCAGAGGTGGGGGTTTGGGTGCTGGAGAACTGTCAGGTCCCAGAGAGGCAGCAGTGACTCGTCACCTGCTGATGTTCCGTGGGCAGCTGGAGCTGGGAGAGCCTGGGCTGCAGGACACCAGCCCAGCCCTGGGGTCTGCTGCTGGGGACAGAGGAGGACAAACTCGCTCTGCAGCCTGGGCTGGGTGCTGGGAGTGACCACCACATCTTGGGAAGGGGAGCTGTGTGTAATGGGTGGGAAAAGGGGGTTTGTGAGCAATGCCAGTGTCACAAAAATTGCCTCAAGGTCACCTGAGCCTGGCAGGGCAAGCAGATAAGAAGAGATCAGGACTGGGGAGGGCAGCAAAGGGAGCTGGGGTGTGGGATCTCTGGGATCAGCCCCAGGGTGTGCCTGGCTGCGGGGGCTCGGTGCCGGGCCCACTGCAGAGGGGCCGAGTCGGGGCAGGCAGGTTGCCCTGCCACCCTCAGCTGGGGCGTTTGCAGCTGCCCACGGTGCTGTGGGGCCTTCTGGAAAGCTCCCACTGAATTGTCTGCTCAGATCTGCTGGAAAAAATCAAGGAGTGAGGCCGTCCCAGAGGCCCTGAGCTGGGGAGTGCTCACGGTCCCACAGCTCCGCCGCTGGGGCCGAGGCCAGGACTGTCCAGGCCACCCTCGGGGAGCAGAGACCAACCTCCCCTGATGTCCCCGAGGTGGGGACCCCCCTCCTGTTCCCTGGTGGGTCAACAAGCCCCATCCCAGGTTGTTGCTGTCTGGGCACTGGCACAGGGTGTGAGTCCTGCAGAGACACTGCCACAGGGAGCTGAAGTGACAACGAGGGATGGAGGGATGGAGGATTGGAAGGAGGGGTGGAGGGAGGCAGGAAGAGGCTCTCCCTGTAGACAGACTGGCAAGGGATGGATTATGCTCACTCTGAGGGTCTAATCCCAGGGAGACTGACTGGGAAGGAGGTTCAGGGGTGCAGTGATCCAGCAGAAAGGGAAAGCCAGAACAGGGAAAATCCAGGGTGAGGCTCGTGGAAGCATCAAGGTGAGTGTTGGGAGGAGGCTGCCCTGCTCAGTGTGAGTGTTTGCACTCAGGGAATATTAACATCATTTTATGTCTCATTCTGCTCTATCAATCTTTACAAAAATTGCTGAAGGACACGCATAAGGACAGCTCATCCTGCTAAAGAGGAGCATCCTGGTTGTGCTTTATCTCCTTCCTGCCCTTTAGAAGAACTCACTGCTGTCAGTAGGATGGGGTTTCCCTGGTTCCCTTTGAAAATGCCCCCAGATCCTTCAGATTTAATGAAACTTAGGGGCAAAGAGGGGCACAGGGGAGAGGCATCACTCAAACCCCAAACATTTGTTCAGGGCTTGTATCATCAGGTGGTTTCTCAACTGAAAGTGGAGTCACATGTGGATGGTTGGGGCAGATTTTTGTGTCCAAACCCCAAATGTGTTTTTTTCAGTCTCCCAGTGACCTGCCCAATAATTGGTGTCACTTTTGCCACCTCCAAGGCCTGAGTGCTGCTGATAATCACTGCTGCTCACATGGTAGGAGGGTGCTAAAACCCCCCCAAATCCATCTGCTGGACTGAGTCTCATGTTGAGCAGCCCCAGGACCCTCCAGCACCGAGCACATTTGGGTTGGGATGAGCTCAGGGCACGTGAGAGGTGAGTGCAGCCTGGCTGAATCCCACCTGTGCCAAGGACAGGCAGACAAGGGAGATGTCCTGGGGTGGGACAGTAATTCTGGGGCAGGGCAGTCTCCTGAAGTTGCTGCCAAGCACAGAGGCTTTGGGAGCCAGGGGTTTTCCCCACTGAAGGCTGGTCTGCTCTGCCTGTGGGGTGAGGGTTCCTGTTCACACTCACATTCCCTCTCTCAGGTTCAGGACCCATCTTCTGTAAGAAGAACTAACTCCAGAATCTCCATCGAGATCACCCCCAAATCTGGGGCTGGCCCTTGGCGAGCAGTGGCCTGTGTGGCTCCTGGATTTGGAGAACCATTCCCTGGGGTCTGGGCAGAGCAGAAAGTGCTGTGGGAATCCCTGTGCTCAGAAAGAGGCAGGAAGGGATCCCGGAATTCTCGGAGCTCAGCACCCTGGGATCCCCCTCTGCTGTGTCCCAGAGCAGGCAGTGCCTAAAATCCACCTGAGCAGAGAGAGGCTGAGCTCTCCCTCAAAGGCTCGAGGAGTTTTGGGGTTTAGAAGAAGAGCAAATGCAGGAAAGGAGGTGAAGGTGTGGGGCTGCAAGGAGCGTGTTCATCACTGTGGTGAAAATGACTCTGCTCTCCCAGGGTTAAACCCTGCACATGTGCTGCTGTTTCTGGTCCCACAGCCATTCCTGATCCACACAAATCCAAACCCAGCAGCTTTCCATGCCAGTGTGATGCTGCCCAGAAAGTGCCCCCTCCACCTGGCTGTGCTGAGCACGGCTCACTGCAGCCTCCCCAGCGTGTCCCCAACCCAGCCCCACTGACAGCCCCAGCCCTGCCCCACTGACAGCTTTCCTACACCTTTGATCAAATTATGTGAATTTTGGGGGGCTCATTTGTTTCCTCTCACAACCTTCACTCACAGCTCCTATGAGTGAAGGGGCTGGAGGTGCCGAGTTTGAACCCAGATCAGTTTGAAGCCTCTCAACATCACCTCATGGGGCTGGGTCAGTGTGGGGTCAGGACATCCAGGGACGTCATTGGGAATGCTGCATCCAGAGGGATGTGTAGGAAGGGGACATTGTCCAAGAGCTGTGCTCGGGGTTGGGTGGCTGAGGGGTCCCAGGAGAGGAGGAGGAGCTGGGCTGGGTCAGTGGGCAGGAAAGGAGGCTGAGGGGGTCCAACAACAGCCCACAGCCACTTGTGGGGCAGTTCCAGCTGTGGTGGAGCCAAACTCTTCCCAGGAGTGCCAGATGACAGGGGAAACAACTGGAAGTGCAGCCCGGAAATTTAGGTTGGGCATTAGGAAAAATTCCCTTTCCAGGTGCCCAGCAAAGCAGGGGGGGCTCATCCATTGGAGTTTAGCTTGGACACAGCCCCTGCTGCCCTGGGATGGTGCTGGGGATGTCTCTGCCCCAGGGGAGGTTGGACTACAGACCCTAAGGATCCCTTCCCACCAGCACTGCTGTCACTTGGGGTAATGGGCTCTGATTTTGGGGCAGAAGGAGCAGCACCTGACCCTTGGTGGCACGACTGTCACCTCTGGCAGCCTGGCACTGAGGAGGAGGGGGAGAAGGGTGGAGGCTGCAGCGCCTGTCCCTCAGCAGAGACAGACAGGAGCTGGGGGATGACTCTGAGATAATCCTGGCACAATCCGTGGGTCAGCACCTGCTGTGCCCCCTGGTCTCTGCCAAGGCAAGGAGCAAACTGCATTCCAGCCTGGAGACAACAGCCCCAGGGTCACTCGCTCAGGGGCTGCTGCTGTTGGACACTGAGGATCCCCACTCTGGCCTGCCTGCAGAGACAGGTTCACACCTGGTGTGCTCCGAGGGGCTGCAGTTGGCTCCTGTCACCTGTGAGAAGCATCTTCCTTCCTTCAGGACCATGGAAAACCCACACCCAGCTCGGAAACGGCCAAATGGTTCAATTAACCTGAGTGTGGCTGAATTCCAGTGCTGCTGTTTGAGTGCTGCTCCTGCCTGGCAGGGACAGCGAGGTCTGCGGGCCCTGGGAGGGATCGGTGCCACCAGAGGAGCTGAAGTTCTTTGACGTGGAAGATTTTAGGGAAACGCAAATATTGCCAGTGTAAACAGGTGCAGAAGAGTCTTTGTCGGGTGAAGGTTTGTCTGGGGGGTGAAATGGGTGCCAGGACGTGTTGGGTGCATCACGGTTTCAGAGAGCACAGATTTTCTTTCCTCCCAAGCTGACACTGAGCTGAAGGGAGCTCCTGTCCTCCTGTCACTGGGACAGGGTTCATTTCTCTGCTTTAAACTCCAGGTGCTGTAACCCAGAGAAAGTTCCCGAGCCACTGGTGGAGAGAAGGAGGCACCGAGGGGGCTCAGGTAATCTGCTCCCTGCAGAGTTATTGCAGAGGGAGGTGTCACCTTCCAGAAAAGCTCCTCTGACCCCACAGAGAATTAGGGAAGGACTTCTCAGATTAGGTCAGCTGAACCTGCCCTCGAGTCCTGGACAGTGCAGTGCCCATGGGCCTTACTGGGTGAAGGATGACCAAGGACTGACCCCCAGAACGTCTGTGGTGAGATTTTTGCCACGTGAACTGAAACAAATCTTGTTGTTTTATTCCATTTTTTCCCTTACCTCCTTTTGCCCTGGAGACACAGCATGAGCTGCTCTCCTGTGAGTGAACCCCCACCCATCACCCATCACCCACATCTCACACATTATTGTGTGGTTTTGCGGTGCAGGGGGAAGCTGGGCTGCAATAAATGAAAATAAAAGAGGCTGTCTCACAAGAGCCACGTGTTCCCCTGCCTCTGACTCTGGGCTTGGGGTTGCTGAGTCAGAGTTCTGATGATTTGGGAAGGGATTTTTCCTTTGATTCAAGGAGATCCCAGAAGCACAGGATGGTTTGGCTTGGAAGGCACCTTAAAGATCATCTGGTTCCCACCTCCTGCCGTGGGAAGGGATGTCACCCATCAGACCTGGTCACCCAGGGCCCCATCCAGCCTGGCCTTGAACACTTCCAGGGATGGAGCACCCAGGTGCTGTTCCTGACTCCAGCGAGTGGGTGGGGAATGCTTGGCAGGGAGGACCAAAGGGAGGAGAGCTGGAGCTGCAGCAGTGAGCCCTCCTGAGAGGGTGAATTGTTACCCTGACCTTGCTGCATCAAATCCCTTCTGGGTGCAAATCAGCTGAGTTTGGCTGAAGAAATGTAAAACCCCCAGAGGGCACCTGAACTGCAGAGTTCATCTCTTGGTACTGGAACTGTGTTTGGGACATGGGAAGCTCAGAAATCCCTATGGAAAGGGCAAGAGGAATGGAGGATGCCAGAGGATGAAGTCCTTCAGGAATGCTCTCCTGCTGGTGTACATGTGGTCTGGGCTCCCCCAGGCCAGGGCAGGACCTCTCTTCTCCCCCAGCACAGGGGCAGGATGAGCTGAGGGGGAAGTGACCAGCTCCGAGATGAGCTGCCAGCCAGAAAAAGCCACTGTGACCCCCTGGCACTGAGCAAAGCCCAGGAAACGCTGACAGAGCTGGGGCCACCTCACCAGAGCACCCTGCTGAGGTGTCTGAGGGTGTGAGCGCAGCCTCTCAGGGCCGCAGCGTCACAGCCTGGGCACAAATGTCACCTCTGAGAGCAGCCAGGACAATGTCACCTCTCAGAGCACACAGGACGTGTCACAGCCCTGGAGCTGGTGCAGGCTGAGTCCCTGCCACTCATCTCCAGGAGAATGCAGCCACTCCTTCACATCCAGCAAAGGCAAGTGAGACATCCAAGGGGCAGGAGGACAGCGTGGTGTTTATGAAATGGGGTTACTCAGCCCTGGGGTTTGCCCACAGCTTCCCTCATGGACGTGTTCAGGACGGTTCTGTCCTTCTGTTTCCCTCATGGAGCTCTGGCTGAGGCTGTGCTGTCTCACCCAGGCAGGAGCTCGGGATGCTGCAGGAACTGGAGTGGTTTAAGCCTCCTCCTTGTTGTAAATGGGATGTTAAACATGGGAAGGGGACAAAGGAGCAATAGCAGCGAGCCGAGGCAGTGGCTTATGCTGACAGTTTGATCAGTCTATTGGAAAGACTTCTGAGAGATTATTTAGTTACAGTGAGAAGAAGGGGAAGATTAAGACTTTCTGTCCAGCAGAAGAGGGCAGGACAATGGCTGTGAGTGGGAATTCAGAGCAGTGGAGTGCAAAGCCTCAAATCTCAAAGCAAAGGACCAATGCCCAACACTTGTTGCAGATCCTCTAACACTGAGTGTCTTCAAATCCAGCCTGTGCCTTTCTGAAAAGAGCTGTTTGAGGCAGGACAAATGAATTCCTCACCCGTGGGGTGAAGGGATCGCACTCGGTGCTCACACAGCCCTGCTTTGCAAGGAGGAGTTTTTTCCTGTCCCCTGGGCCCATGAGGAGGGAGAGCCCACTCAGAGGGTGTTGTGCTGCACTGGCAGAGGCAGCAGGGGAGGATGGCACAGGAGCTGGGATCCAGCTGTTGTGTAGGGGAGGATCAATATTATCAATATTCCTGAACATACCAATATTCTCTAACCAAGGCTGAAGCCCTCCAGCAGCATTTGGTGAAATGCCCGAGGTCTCCAGGTGGGGCCCATGGCAGGGCACAGCAGTTCTGCTCTTGATGAGCCTAAGGCAGCTCAGCAATTTCAAACAACACCGTGGTGACTGCAGAGCACACAGGGATCCCAGGGCCCCTCGTGCAGGGATGGAGGACAGACAGAGGGTTCCCAGATGGGCTGTGCTGACCCCTCCCGTGCAATGGCTCATGGTGCTGCAGTGTTCCTTGAACCCACAGGCACTGGGGAAAGTTCCTCTGTCTCCTGCTGATTTTTTTCCCCTACTGCTCTCTCTGCTCCTTTGTGACCCAAACAAGCTTTGTAAAGAAATCAGCTTTAAACATTTCCCACGTGCTCTGTCTGCAGCTCACACTGCAGAAACGTCCAGAGTCTGCAAACACCAAAACCCTGGGAGCTGCTCCAACCCCCCCAGCTGGGGCTGGTCCCCTCCTCTACCCTGCCCTGTCCATCTTCTTGGCACCTTTTTCAGTCTCTCCTGGGTTTTGAGTCCCGATGGCTCAGGAGCAGAAACAAATTCTGACCCAGGGCCCAGAGCCGTCCTGTACCCCAGAGTGGGCCAGTGTCATCCTCAGAACTCCAAGTTCAGTGTCCCTGGGCCAAACCTGGGTCATTTTTTGACCTTTCTGCTCACCCTTCGCCTCCCTCGGTTCCCCATCCCTACCAGAGGAATTTGCTCTGCAGACACAACCCTGGTTTGGCCTTCCCAGAGCTGTTTTAGAGAATCATGGAATCACAGGATGGTTTGGGCTGGAAAGGAACATTAAAGATCATCTCATCCCACTCCTGCCATGGGCAGGGACACCTCCCACTGTCCCAGGCTGCTCCAAGCCCCAGTGTCCAGCCTGGCCTGGGACACTGCCAGGGATCCAGGGGCAGCCACAGCTGCTCTGGGCATCCTGTGCCAGGGCCTCACTGCCCTCACAGGGAACAATTCCTTCCCAAAATCCGATCAAGCCGTTCCCCTGTCCTGTCACTCCATGCCAGCTGGAGCTTGCCCTGCACACTCTGCTTGCCCTCCTGCTTTCAGATTTTTCCCAGCTGGGCAAAGCCCTTTGAGGAGGTTCGGTGTCTCAGATCAGGACCTTGGTTGTCTCCTTTTGTTTCACACAGCCCGTGAGGAGCCAGGAGTGCTGGCTGAGAATGGCCTTGGCTCCTGTCAGAGCTGTCCAGGCATCTGTGTGTGCTGGAACTCAGCACAGCCCTGCTCTGGTGTAGATCTGAGGAGGATCCATGGATTTTTTGTATTTTTTCTCCTGTCAGAGAAGCTGACACTCATTGCTCACAGGCAGATGGAGATCTCTGGGCACAACGATCGAGAAAGGACTGGGACAAAATTACACCCTTGGCAGGGAACCTGTGCTAAATCCCTGTGGCTTTTTTTTTTTTTTTTTTTTTTTTGCATGAGGAGAGCCTTAACTAAAAGAAAATAAATGCCAGATCCTCAGGAATGTTCCTTGTTGCACAAAGAAAAGTCTTTCTCCAGTCACACAGAGTGACTCAGTGGCCAACATCACCCCAGTTTCTCAAGAGTGTGCTGCTTCTTGCAGGGACCTGGCACCAAGGAGCACAAGAGGTGGTCTGGTTGTGGCTGGAAAATGAAGTTGGGTCTCAAAGTCCTGATAGTTAAAGAAATAATGAAATTCAGAGGCTTGCGTGGAGCACAGAAGGAAGAGACAGAAGGAAGATCAAGATATTGGCTGGTTGGTAAATGAGTTGAGCACAGGAATTTCAATCACAGTGTAATTAGGAGATAATCCCCTCCCCTCCCTGCCAGCAGCTCGCTTTAGAGGCAGAATGAGGATCATGGAACCACAGACTGGCCTGGGTTGGAAAGGACTGAGATCATCTTGTTCTGCCCCCTGACACGGGCAGGGACACCTTCCACTGGACCAGGTGGCTCCAAGTCCCATCCAGCCTGGCCCTCCATGAACCCCATGAACCTCAAGAAAAGCAAAATCAAGGCCTTGAGCCGGGGCTGGGACAGCCCCATGCTGCAGGACAGACTGGGGCCTGGCTCACTTTGCAGAAAAGGACCTGAGGATCCTGATGGGCAACAGCTGGAACAGGAATCTGTTGTGTCCATGCAGGAAGAAAAGGCCAACTGCATCCTGAGGCTGCATTGGCAGGATTGGAAAATCAAGGGGTGTGATTTTCCCCCTCTGCTTGGCACTTGTGAGACCACAGGTGGAATCCCATGTCCTGTTTGGGGCTCCCTAGGATGGGCAAGACATGGACATAGAGGTGCGAGTCCAGTGGAGGCCACCACGGTGGTCAGGGGGCTGCTCCTCGTGGTAAGAGAGCAGCAGATGATCCTGTCAACCTAAATCATTGCTGTGTGCCACCACATTTCAGTGAGCAGCGGCCCAGAGTGGGGCTGTGTGCTCAGAGGTGGAGGCTTTACTGCAGACTCTGCTCCCTGGGTGTGCTGGCTCCTCCTCCAGCCAGCAGAGCACAGGCACATTCAGGAGGTCACTTCCCATTTTTCCATGGGAAGTGCTTGAGCCTGGAGGTCACCCACCCACATCAGTGCCTCATTGACACTGGAAGGGGCTCAGGGAACTCCCCTTTGGGTGTCCCTGTTCTGGTCACCTCCCCCTGAGCTCATCTCCCAGGCTCCCCTTGTAACAAATGGAGAAAATTGGCACTTTCAGGACATGATCCAGTGCCCTGTTCCACCTGTTCCCTCTGAGGGGGTTCTTGCACTGCACTCTGGACACGTGGGCTGGGCACTGGGTGTTTCATTGTCCCCGATGGCACTTCCTGACTGTGCATCCCCACCGGAGCGGGATGAGGCTGTAAGCACCAACCATGGAGCTGCATCACCTTTTGAACAGGGAAACAGGAAAAGCCACAGGGATGTTTCTCCCACAAGCTGGCACAGGAACATGGCCCTCACCCACAGCAGTGCCTGTGAGAGCCTGGAACCTGCCTGGCATTCCCAGAACGTTCCAGAGGAGCTGTTTTGGAAGTTTTGGATGTCATGGCCTGTGCTGGGGTTTGATTCTAACAGAAATGAGGATGCTCAGGGAACAGAGTCCCCAGGGATGGGCTGGGTCTCACTGGCGGTGGTACCACCCTCAGTCCCCCCAGCACCTCCTTCTCTGCACACCCAAACACTGGTGCAGGTGAACTGTGCAGGTAAATGCAGTGGGGTTTACCCTTCTGGGGGCTTTTCTTCTTGGACAGGAGCAGATTCAGAGGATGAGACTGGAGAGAGTGGAGCTGAAGGAGTGCACCAGGTGAGCATTTAGCCCTGCCTTGCAGTCCTGGGTATTGTGGGGCCAGGTAAGAGCCCTAAAGAGCATTGAAATTATCACTCCAGTGGCCTGTGGGGCTGTGAGAGTCTCCACCCCTGCACAGATGGTGGAGGAGCAAAGGTGTTTTGGGGTTTGAGACATACAAGAGGCTGGGAGAGCTGGGACTGTGCAGCCAGGAGAAAAGAAACCCATGGAGAGACCTTGTCAGTGTGTGGAAATAACTGGTGGGGAAGGTGGAGAAGCTGCAGCCAAACTCCCCTGACAGGACAAGGGACAATGAGAACAAACTGAAAACCATGGAATTCTCTCCAAGCGTGTGAAAACTCTTCACTGTGAGGGTCACAGAACAGGTGACCTCGAGAGCCTGTGGAGATTCCATCCTTGGAAATACAACCCAGCTGGACCCAGCCCCGGGCACCCTGCTCTGTCTGTCCCTGCTTTGAGTGGGGTTGAGCTCCATGATCTCCAGATGTCACTTCCAACCCCGACTGTCCCTTGATTCTGTGATTAAAATTCAGTTCTTTGGCAACACCCCGTGGATTTGATGCTGAAGGACCCAAAGCATTTCTGTGGGGCTTTTAGGACAGATCTGATGATACCATTCTGGGATCCATCACGTTAGGAGGAGAGGATGGAGACACACGGCAGGGTGGTGGTGGGAAGAGTGGAGAGAGAAAAGGGATGTCCTAGGTGGGTTCAGTGCCACTGTCAAAAAGACAAGGGTTGAAAACACTCCAATCTTTCTGCCTGGTTGAGCCTCCTGGGACAGCGGGGAGCTGGAATTGCCATGACTCTGTCCGGAGCCTGTGTCAGTGCTCAGGCAGCTCCTCTTCCTCCCCTCCCCATCTCTCCTTTCTCCTCTTTCTCTCTTGTGTCCTCCCCGGTCAACACTGAGATGGGAATGATCCCAAATCTCAAACTTCCCAATCTCCTGCTTTTTTAACACCTGGCCCCGAAAGCCTCTCATTTGCAATTTGGGTTCTAACACCAAACATCACTTGTCAAAAATCCCACCCTAAAAGCCATTATCTTTCTGATGGGAGAAAGTCTCACCCCAAAACCATTCACGGCCCCTTTGCTCAGTCACAAATTTCTTTCTCCATAAATCTCCCACCCCTGGATTTTTCTGCTCCACTTTGTTCCGTTGCTCATTGCAACCCTCTCGCCTCATGCTGTAATCTCAACCACCCCTCCTCGTGTCACCCTCGCCTCTGCCCTTCTGTTACCAACCAGCCCCACGGAGCTCCAGGAGCGTTTGGACACCGCTCCCAGGGATGCCCAGGGTGGGATTGTTGGGTGTCTGTGCAGGGCCAGGGGTGGCACTGGATGATCCTGGGTGGCACTGGATGATCCTGGGTGTCCCTTCCAGCTCAGGACATTCTGTGATTCCCTGGAGTGGGGCAGGACAGGAGGGTGGCAGAGAGGGGTCAGTGCTGCAGTGCCGATGGCATTGGAGCCTGGTGGTGACATGAGTGATTGCTGGGGAGGAATTGGGGCCCAAATGCTCCTCAGGTCAGACTGGGTGTGAAGAACAGCCCAGCTGAGATTTTGAGGCCTCAAGTGGCCGTGTGGAGAAGTCAGAAGTCGGCCCAGACAGCAACGGGAGCTCTGTCAAATCCCCTTCCTGCCCAGTTTGTGGCAGTTCGGGGTCAGTCAGAGCTGCCCCAAGCTCTAGCACGGAACCCCTTTGCCTGAGGAGGCCCCACCACAAAGGGCCCCGGGGCAGGGCACGCAGATCCCCGCAGACGAGAGCGATCCGCCCTGCCTGAGCACTGCGGGCTGCATCCCTCGCATTCTCCATCCCTCTGCCCACCGGCGGCTGGATTAGTGTTGCTGCAGCAACAGCACTTTTGTAAGGCGAGCCCATTCTGGGCGCGCTGCTCCGCTTCGGGTGACTCAGGGCTCTGTCATGGGCTTGAAAGTGATTTTGGCATCTGCTGCCAGCGCTTTGTCTGGCACGGCCCGCGGCTGGGCTCGGGGTGATGTGCCAGGAGGGCCGGCAGGATGGGGGCAGGGAGGCAGCGCTGGCCCGGGGCTGCTGCTCGCCACAGCCCAATGGAGCCGCTGACAAGGGACGGGCTGTGCCCGGAGCCGGCTCCCGCATTGTTCCCCGCACCAGAGAGAAATGTTGGTTCGGCAGCGCCTGCTCAAAGCGGTGCCGCTCTCAGCTCGGGAAGCACAATCAACTGATTTGCCATGGGAGAGGATCTATTCTGCGTGGGCGGTGATAATATTATTCGACCCCGAATTTACATAAACGCATATGATTTGCATATGCAAATGTAGGCTTCCAGGCTGTGGCCGCAATAAACACAGCGAGATTTTCAGCGCTGTAAAACCTTTCCTCCAAACAGAGACGCTGGGATTTGTTTGGGTCCTGGCAGGGCTGACCCTCTGTGTGTGCCCCAGGTCCTGGCAGGGCTGACCCTCTGTGCGTGCACCGGCTGTGAGTGAGGCCATGCCACCTCCCAGGGCTGCTGTCCCCTCTCCTGCCACTGCCAGCCCAGCCTGACAGCCTTTCCCACCACGACTCACCCTCCTTTCCTGCCACCTGCCCCAAAGCGGCCACCGGGGGAGGGAAATGTGTCCTGCCAGGGACAAGGGGACAGGACACTCGGACCAGAAAGAGCATCACAGAAATCCAGGGAAGGAAGGGACACATCTCCACTCAGGCCAGTGAGGGTGCTGGACATCTCCCACTGGTCAGCCAAGCCCTCTCCACATGCCTCCAGTCTGGGGAGTCCCTTTGGGGAGGCCGTGGTGGTGGGTGGCCTCAAGAAGCGCTTGGTGCCAACTGCCTGGAAATCACCCACGGTGAATCACAGCCTTTGGCACTGGAAAGAGGCTTCCCAATGCTCAGATGTCACGGAAAACACCCCGTGGAGGGGAATTACCACATCCACTCAGCTGTCCCACGGTTCGGGGTGGGATCTAAGGGGGATGCCTGGGCTGCCTCTCTTTGGAGAGTCCTTCCCTGCGCCCTAAGCCCAGGACTGAAGCCCCCAGGCTGGTTCTGCTCCTACAAACAGCCTGAGGTTACCCCAGGAAGGAGGAGCCCTGGCCTAGGAGGGGACAGGACAGAGGGTCAGTGGTCACTGGGGGCAGTGGTCAGCTGGGCTGCCCGTCCTGGGCACTGTGGCCGAGACTGAGGCACCGGTTCTGTCTCAGCTGGAGGAACTGGATCTTAAAATGTCTTGTGTCCGATCCAACATGGAAAAACCAAATTGAATCTTGTGGAAATCAGATCTAGAATTAGTCCTGGTGGTTTCTTGTGGTGAGAAGTGAGGCTGCTTTAGTCCTGGGTAATGCTATTCTCTTTCCATGGAGAGCAGAGCACTTGGAGTGGAGGGTTCTGGGCTCTGGAAAGGTGTGAGGCACAACCTGCCATGAATATTGCAGGAAAGACTGAACCGTGTGCCACTGGCTCTGCTCCAAAGCAGAGAGCTGGTGCTCAGTGCAGCTGGTGCTCTGCCTCCTTCCCAGGGAATCTCAGCTCTGTTGGGAAGCACCACGAGGAGCAAGGCACGGGTAAAAGTTGGCTCTGCCCAGTTCACGCAGGTCCCAGCAGGGATGGGATGTGGGCTGGCCTGAGCTGAAGGCTGGCTCTGGACTGTTGTGCTTTAGGACTGCGAGTGAAGTGATGCTGAGGGATTTTCCCAGGCCAGGGTTTGTGTACCCTCACAGGCCTTCCCGGGAACACATCCCACAATCTAATTACACACTTGTCTCAGTTAATTTTAATCCCAGAGGTCCAATAATTTCACCAGGCAGCAACAATAAGCCTTTGAATAAATGAAATGGTGGCTTTTGGGCCAGTCCAGACAGGACAAGGTGTGAGAAATGTGCTTTACACCCTCCAAATGGGAAAGGGATACCAGCAGCATCCGAGGGGTTTGAGACACTGCAGAAGGGGTTGGTCCTGGAGCACAGCTCCTCTGGGCACCTCGATCCATGTGCTGGGCTGGATGTTGGAGGGGAGGGGAATATTTGGGACCATCAGCAGGGGAGGTGACTTGTGCTAAAGAGGCTCCTGGGTGATAAATTTCCATCTAACCAAAAATCTGGGGAAGAAGGAGGAGGGGGGGGATGTTTGGAGTTGTGGGATTTGCCTTCCCAGGTAACCCCCACAGGTGATGGAGCTCTGGAGGAGGCTGAACCCCTGCCTGGGATGGGAAGGACTAAAGGAACTCCTCACTTGGCTTTGCTCGTGTGTGCAGCAGCTTTTCTTTCCCTATTAAACTGCCTTCAGCTCAAGCCATGAGTTTTTACACTTCCACCCTTCTGATTCTTTTCCCCATCCCCCTGGCAGGGAAAAGCAGCCCCTGTGTGGGGCTTGGGTGCCCGCCTGACCTGACCCACAGCAGGTTCTTCTGGCTGAGCAATGAACTCCTGTTCCTCGCCACACTCTTGCCATCATTTGTGATCTGCAGGATCTGTTTTGTATTCACCTGGAACTGCCTCTGTCCAAGCAGCAAATCCAAATATTGTGTCCTCACCTGAAGGAATTCAGCCCTTCCAGTCCCTTGCTGGGTTTTTGGTGTGCTTTCCTCATTTTATAGGAAATGCAAAGATCAGGCTGCAAACAGAGCCTGGGGTGCAATAATGAGATAAATAATGACTGAAATATTGTCATGTTGGTATTTTCTGTTCTGAGAGCAAATCCAACAACAGCTCCTAAGAGGCATTTCCTATCATCCATCAACCAACACGGCCCCAAAAATCTGGGCAAGAGGAGGAACAGCGAAGTGAATTCCTGTAGATTTTGGACAGCTTCACTTCTGGATTAGTGAGCACTGGAGCACCGACTGCAGAGACCATTCCATAACAATGTCTGTCAAAGTGGCCCTAACAGAAAACCTGACCTATATCGGTGCTGTGCAGATTTGGGGGCCCTTTCCCAATCTGCATTATTTCATGGCCATTTGCAATTAATTTTATCATCCACTGAGTGCCATCCACTCCTGTCTTCTGTGGCTTCCTTTGTGCTGTACCACCCTGAGCAGTGTGGTCATGATCAAACTTCATCATGGAATCCTCACAAAACCATGGAATGGTCTGGGTTGAAGGGACCTTAAAGCTGATCCCATCCCTACCCCCTACCAATGGCAGGGACACCTTCCCCCAGCCCAGGTTTGTCCACATCACTGATCTCTGCTCCCCCACCCCAGCCCTTCTCAGTGTTGGACATTCCTTGCAAAACTCTGCTGTTGACTCCTCACCCAGGTGAAAAATCCCCTTTTCTGTGTTTTGTAACAAATAATCTGATCTGGAGTTATGGGAAATATCCTTTACTCCCAGAGTTTTTGGTCAGGGATAGAGATGAATCGATCTGAAAACTGAAATCTTTTCTTACAGGTTGCTGAGACATTTCTTCTTTTTAATCATGGGGGATATGGCTTTTTTTTTCCTGCCCCATTCCAGCTACAGTAAAGTTTAACTGAGTTCAAAGCTGGGGAGTTGGGTGAAGGGATGGGGACCCTCTCGTAGGTGATATTGGCCAGGGAACTGAGGAGTTACTGGAGCCTGATCTGACTCAAGGAACTGAAATCCCAACCCCAAAGCAAATGTTCTTTGAGTATCTACACCCTTTCCTACAGAACACTTGTCTAATGTAATTCATTCCAGCACCCAGGGGAGGATTTTTACACCCAGTTGTTCATTCCTCAGGTGTTACCAGCAACCCTTGAATTCACAGCCTTCAGAACCACACCAGAAATCTGATTTTCCAGTTTGTGTGTGGTTTCCACCCAAGCACAGAAGTCAATGCACACCTTGAGCCAGGGTCTCGAGGCTTGAGGTGGAACCCAAGTGTTTCCTCCTCCAAGCCCTGATCCATGGACCAGCCCCAGGAGCTTCTCTGGCTGCTGCATTCCTGGGCTGAGGGGATTGAGGGGGAAGCACAGCTGAACCTCAGGCTGGGTTGGACACCAAAGACCAAGACTCCTGTCCCACGAGGACCATGGACACTGTCAGGACTGAAACTACAACCCTTTGAGCCAGGACTCCTGGGCTGGGCTGGACAAAGGCAGCTCCTGCAGAGCAGGGCTGTGGTGGGAGGCACGTTGGCCTCAGCCTGGAAATATCTGCAGTCGATGGGGTCACAGCATTTCTGAGCAGCTGGGAGGACTCATCTGAGTCCTCTGGGCACCAAAGGCTGATTTTCAACAACTCCAAGAGCCTCTGAGTGTGTCCATGGTGGTGCTGTCACCAGGGTGTCCCTCTTGTCCGGCTCTTCCCAATCCTCCTGGCAGTGTTTTGGGCAGAGGTTGGATAAGGGATGTCACAAAGGTGTCACTGTTCCCAAAAGGATGTGACAATAACAGCCCCAGCCCCAGTGCACAAGGGGAGGGTCTCCCTTGGGGGTTTGGGTAGAGCTTCAGCCTCCAAAACTGTGATCCTGAGCATTGCACCACAGCTTGAGGCAAAGAGTCTCTTTTATATCAACTCCCAGCTCCTTTTAAGTTCTCACTTAGGAGCAGCAGCCTATGCCCCACCAAACCCACAAACAGGGACTTTGTTTCCAGAGATCTTATATTCAGATTTATAGGGGAAAAATGAGCAAACTGAAACGAAAAGTAAAAACACAGAGACAGCCACGTTCTGCATAAACCTCTTGTCAAACAGACAGCTGGTGGAGTTCATTAAAAACTCATTAAAGGGGAGTTGGTTGTTACCAAACCTAATCAGGCCAGAGCAGATAACAGGCAATAATCAGAACTTAAAAAGACAATTGAAATACATTGCAACAATTAAAAAAACCCACAAAAAACCAACAAGAAACACCCCCCCCCAAAAAAAAAAAAAACCATCCAAGAGACCTCTGCAGGTAAAACCTGCCCTGCAAATGTATCCCTGGCAGCAAGAAACCCCCAAAGTCCACGTGAGGAAGAAGCAAGGAGTAAAGAGCTGAGTGGCACTTGTTAGGACTCCACCAGAGCTGTGAAAAGATCCTGTGACATTTTTCAAGGACCACTGCAAATTTCTTAGTTATAAATCTCCACAATTTCTAGAAAATAACTGCAGGAAAATCGGGTGACTCTGCGACACAGAAATGGGATCAGAATAAAAAACCCCTCGAGATTTCATCGCCCAACACCAACCCCTCCTGCCCCAAACAGGGGCTGTTTGTTGAGAAGGTGGAGGAAGATCTGGAGCCTGAGCCAGGGTGGTGCTGGAGGGCAGCAGGGAAAGTGCTTCTCATTCAAAAGTGTGAGGACTGGGAAAGGTGCCAGTTAGACTTGATTAGATTTGTAAGATTAATTAAAAGCAGACAGGTTCAGTGAATTGTGAAAAAGACAAATTAGCAAATTAGCAAATCAGGAAAGCTATCTTCAGAAAAGGAATTAGAGACTTCGGCTCCTTTATCAGGGCAAATTTGCTCTTCAAAGCGTGGTTCTTTCATCTTCCAGGGGTGGCAAAGCAGCTCCACTGACAGTCCTGGGGATCAACAGGCACTTCCCAGGCCTGGCAGTGAAGCCCTTCCAGCCAAGGCTCCCAGTTCCTTGCTCAGGTGGCCGTGGATGTTTGGTTGCCTCAGCAGCAGCCTCTGTGTCTGCCGATGTGTGACTGGAGAGGGGAATCCCAGGGAATCCCCTGGCCAGGGCACAGTCAGACAGGGCAGGGGAGGAGTGCTTGTAAAGGACCCCCTGCTTTGCAAACACCTGTTTTGGGGTTAGTTTGGGATTTCTGAGGAGGCCTGGATATGGTCCCAGGGATAGGGAAGAGAGGGTTCCTGGCGTGGGAGAGCTGGGGGTCTCGAGACACCTCTGTCCTAAGGAAAAGCTTATCCCAGGAAAAGCTGCAAATCAACAGTCAGGGCACGGGTGGTGTTAAAGGACACCGAGTGTTAATCACAGCACGACCAACACAGAAATCTCAGCCTGTGTCCCATCCAGACATTGCCTTTATCCTGAAAACTTCACCCAAACAACCTTAAAAGATACAGTCTGATATGGAAAACTTCTCACCACATCCAGCATCGCTGGGACTTTTCTACAAACTTCAGGATCATTGAACCCTTTCCATTTGTACATACAAAAGGGACCTCAGATCAGGTCAGCAAAAATGAGATTGCACTGCCAACAGGAGGCTAAAACTCAGCTTCAGGTAAGTGAAGGAGCATGAGCTGTAACTGTGTAAACGATATGTAAATTTTATAGCCGAGATCCTGACAAATCCTCCCCATTTCAGGTCCTTTAGGAAAATCCCTGATAGATGCACTGAGGGGTGTTGGGAACTGGATGAGGCTGTGGGCATGAGCAGGAGCAGGTGAACATCAAATTTATCTCGTCCCAACAACAGCCAGTGAAAAACAGGTGTCAAGTCTGGAGCCACTGGGCTGCTCCATCTGCCAGCAAAGGAGAGACCAGGAGGCTCCATCCCTCCCAAGATCAGGGCTGGGACAGAATTTCTGGACCTTCCAGAGGGGCAGCAGCAGCAGCAGAGGGTGCCTCGGTGACTTCACAGAGCACAGTTGGGTCAGACATCCCACCACAATTCCCTTGCTGTAGATCAGTATCCTGAGGTGCAGCTCAGAGCTCTTTAGAGAACAATTCCATCCCAAGCTCCATTTAGAGCTGCTGCCTTCAGGAAACTGAGAGGAGGAGTGGGATTAAGCACAGAAGGGGTGTCAGACCACTGGATTTGAGTCTGCAGGTTCCAGTCTATCTGCTGGGACATGATCACAACCATGTGGACACAAAGAAAATCCACGAATCCACCTTCAAGAGGCCTTTGGAATGAGCTCCATAATGTTGTAAAAATGATAATGGCTACTCAGTGTTTATGGAATGACTTTCATCCAGGACCGTGATGTGTCCACACTGGGAATGGTTGGGCTCTGAATCCAGAGTTCTTTCTACCTTAATGCTCACAAATGTTCCATATTTGATAGGGTGTCTCATGTTGAACCAGCCAGACCCCAGTTCGTGAGACCAGTTAGTTTCAGCAGCTGCTTAAAACTCCTGCTAGACAAGCCAAGGATGCTTCATTGAGGCCTGGCACAAATCAGAGGACAGGCTCAGGCTGAGCAAGATCGCCACAGACACAACTTTGGCTCAAGGCAAGGCTGACAATGGCAGGGAGGGTCAGCAGCGGGGCAGAGCTGCAAACTCCAGTGGCCCAGCCCAGCAGCACTGCCAGATGTACTGGGGGTGCTGAGCTGCTGCTCACACCGAGGGTTCTGTCACCAGCAGCCCCTGTGCCTGAGCAGCACCCCAGGGGTATTTCTAGAGGGCTGCCCGAGGTGATGCTGAGCCTTGGAAACTGAGATGGGAAGGGCAGGGCAGATGAAGATGTTGCTCAGTTAAACCATAAAGTGCTGTGCCTTACACCTGCATGTTTTAACAGACAGCTCAATTGTTCAGTCTTTATTATTTCCTAGTTAAGGTTTGGAGATTTTTTATTTCAAACTGGCTGCTTGGGCATTTTCCTGCCTTTCCATGTAAAATCCAGCCACGTTGAACTGTTTGACCTGGCAGTGGAAGGGTCTGATGAGCATCACTGGGACTTGTATCACCAATGTTGGGGGAAGAGAACCTTCTCCTGCTGCCTACCGCCCTGCTACCCACGGAGAGAATGTCCCTTTGTCCTCCAGGACAGCAGCAGAAATCGGGTGCCCCCTGAGTGCCAGCTAAGGGATGAAGGTGAAATTCAAAGGTCAGGAGAGATTTAGTGACTCAGAGCCCTGTCCCTGGGGCTCAGGCTGCCCTCAGGGAGGGAGGACAGGTTGGAGACACCTCCCCTGGGCTCACACACCCCTCTGAGAGGGATAAGTGAGAACATGAGCTAAAAACCTGTCCTGACCTGGTTGGGGTGGCAGTGCCTCGTACCTGGGCACAGAAGTGTTGTGTAGAGCAGGGGGCACAGGAGGGGCCACCAGGTTAGTCCTGTGGATGTGGGGCCACTGGAACACGTGGGTTGGGGTTGCTCAGTTGTGCTGGGGGTCCTGGTGAAGGCACCACCCCCCATTAAATGCGCACTGGGAATGGACTGACCCAGGACCTGTCTGCCAGAAGGAACCTCAAAGATCACCTGTGGCAGCCCTGGCCTCAGCCAAGGCTGCCACAGTCACGGGAGGGGTGCCTGAGAACATCCCTGGAGGTGTCCAGTCCAAGCTCCAGCTCAGAGTGCGACACTCCCAGCTTCAGGCAGGGTGGTGCAGTCTGATACTACAAATATCCCAGGACAGTCCCTCCTCACCTCCCTGAGGCTCAGAGCCTCAGCTCCCCGCAGCGAGGAGGATCCCAATGAATGAACCTTTGGCATTTGGTGGTTGCCCTTTTTTGGATTGCACTGGAGAGGAAAGGTCAGCCCTGTCCTGTTTGTAAGAGCCCTCCACGCAGGCACAGCCTGCACTGAGCAGCCCTCGCCTCCCCCTGGCCACCCTGCACCAGCCCAGCTCCTCCCTTTCCTGGTGATCCTTTCCACCTTCCAGCACCCCCTGGCCGCACTCCAGTTTCTCTCCATCCCTCCTGAGCTGTCACTGGGGTGGGAACTTCTGCCTGACCCCATCAAGGTGAGAGCTGGGGCCGTGGGTCAGCAGGGAGGACAGCTGGCATGGGTCATTTCCAACATTTCCAGCTACAAGGGTCAGGTGGCCAGAAACACCCCCTGAATTCCCAGGGCTCTTCCATGGGGACCCTTCAGCAAGAGCTTCACTTTGGCCAGTGCTGTTTTTAGTGAAGGAGTCAATCAAGGACCAACTGGTTTGCAATTAAACTGCCTCTTGAAAGCTCTTTGTGGCCACTTAAATTTCCTTCCAAGTTCAGTTACAAGACTGGTAACAGAGATTTGTGTCTTACGGGCAGAAATACTCTGGAGTGGGTCAGAGCCCTTCTCCCTGGGCTCCTGTGGCTCCAGGCTGTGCTGGCCCTGCAGGCCAGGGTGGGTCCTGGGGCTGGGGCACTCCAGGAGACAGGAGGGATTCATTTCTGAGGGAATGAAGCTTCCTGATATTCAGGAATGTGGCACTGCTTATTGCTCTGTACTGTCCTGCTCTGGGAGCATTTGGAAGCTGCTGCTGAAGTCAGGACTCCACTGCCCTGTGCCATGGCAGGGCTGGAACAAAACGGCTTCAGGGCTGCTTCCAACCCAAACCACTCTGGGATTCTGTGCAGGGGAGGGAGAAAACCAACAAAAGATGCCACCTGGAACACTCTGCCGAGTCCTGGGGCGTGCTGAGGCTCACGAGGCTGTGCATCCTTGGAAGATCTGCTCTGGCAATGGCTGGGACTGCCCGCGGTCCTGCTGGTCAGGACTCGGGATGAACCCCAATTCCAGCTCCAAAAGCCCTGGTTTTCATGGCATGGATTGACCCACTTGGCAGGGTGGGGATAGGGATTCCCACGGGCTACACCTGGCTGGTAAAAATGCTGAAGAAACCCGGTAAGCCCACAAAGCCCTTCAGAACCGCAAGATCCCAAACACCTGTGGCCAGTGAGGCGCTGGTGGCCGTTTTCATGAACAGCCACAGGTCAGCCCAGCTTTGCCCCTCACTGCCCCAGCCCAGCTTCACTCCTGCCCAGCACCACCCCAGCCCCCCCGCCCTCCCCAGCAGATGCTCCTGCAGCCCTGGACAATGAGCTGTGACTCTCTGAGGGTCCCCACCAGTTGTGTTCACACTCCTCCAGCAGCACCAGCAGGAGGGGACCTGTGGTTGGTGCATCAGCTCTTCCAGCTGGTGGGGCTGCTCTGGTTTGGGGTGCCAGAGCTGCACTCCTGGCCTCCATCACTGACCACCTCCATCATTCCCTCAGTCATTTCCATGGAATATCCTGAGCTGGAGGGACCTCACAGGGATCATTGAGTGATGCTGCACTCAATTTTACTCCTTCAGAATAAAGCTGCAAGGGCCACGTGCCTCTAACAGGACATGGGCTATGGGATAAAAATGTTTTGAATCTTCAGAGGAGGAAAAACTCAGGATTTCCAAGAGCATGAAGTTCCCATTTGTCCCGGCAAGGTGAGGCCCTGACAGTTGAAGGGGACCAGGTAAATGTCACCTCTGGCTTCATCTACATAAAAAGGTTCTCACAGGTTTTTCCTCAGGAGGAAGCTGCTGTGGGATGAGTGAGAAGATGTTTTGAAGTTTCTCTCTGCCTCTTCCTAAGGGCCCAAGGCCACTGGGATCCTCAGCCAGCTGCCAGCATTTCCTGCTTCCTCCCAAAACATTTCTGAGGGGTAGACATAAAATTTAATAACTTTTGATGGACAGAGCCGTTCTTGCAGTTGCCAAATCATCTGCTTAGAGACGAGGGAATGCTGGATGGGGAGAGGCACCTGGTGACAGTCACAGTTATGGGCACTGACTCATCACTACCAGATCTTGAGGGATGATGAGACGAGTGAGGCTGAATTTTTTACACCAATGACCCCAAAGCTGACTCCTTTCTCCAGGCTAGTGACACACCAGAGGTTTTCAAGGCTTCTTGGGGAACACTGCCCATGGAAGAGGAGAGCTTTTGATGTTTCCCTGCAGTTCATGGGTGGAAATGTCTCTCTGATTGAGTTCCTCAGCCCCTGCACATACATTACATCCTGGGAGTGATTCCTGCTTGTTTCCTGGGACACAATCTCTCTGGTGGCCTGCACTGATGCAGCTCTGGCCAGGGGCTGGATTTCCAGCTAAATTCTCCCAGGACAGTACCACAAAGCTCTGGGCCCACCCATCCATCTCCACACTCTGCATGGACCTGTCTTCCATACCTTGATACCCCCAACCCCAATGGCTCAGACATGTCCTGCCATCCGTGGTATTATCCATGCCATCAGGCTATTTGGGATTAAAAAAATGACTGGAGGTGTCTTTGGTGTCACTACCACCCCTTTTGCTTGGCCCTAAAAGGCCTTGGCACGTCCCATGACTGCTGCCCATGGGGCTGGGAATGGCCACAGCCCCGCTGCCCCCTCTGCTCCCATCCACTCATGAAGGGTCAGGAGGAGCAGCAGCCTGGTCTCCATGGCCTCATCGCAGCTCCCCATCTCCTCCTTCTCTTTTAGCAGCAGTAACCAGACAGCCCAAGTGTTGGACACGTCTCTGAGGGAGCTTTGTTGCTCTCAGCTCCTCCTGTCAGCACTCACAGGCAGCATTTCACTGACCTTTTCCCATCTGTGCCCCATTTGTTCCCTTGCACGGCTGTAATAGGATGGGAGCATGTGAAGAAGGGTTGGACCTGTGTCAAAATCCCTCCCCTGCTTGCTGGAGGTTCCATCCACAGTCTGAGCCACCCCTGGACCTCACTCAGAGCTGCCTGGCTAGGGACAGGGCGATGTCAGGGAGTTTCCAACAACCCAGCTGGGCTGAAACCCCCTCTTGGCTCCTCCATCCTGCTGCCATCAGCGAGCCTGGGCACCGAGCGCTGGGTTTGCAGCTCAGGGACCTTCCCTGTGCTGTGCACTGTGCCCGTGCCCAGAGCTGGGCCAGGACCCCCCCCGCAGAGCTCCGGGGCTGCACTTGGGCTCTCCTCTCTCTGGACAATGTGACCTGATGGCCACGTCCTTCTCTGGCCCCTCAGCAAAGCACAACCCACAAACCCTCAGCAGCTCCATCCCTCAGCCTTTATCCCCTGCGCTGTCACTGCTGCCGGGTGCCTGGCATTGTCTGGCTGCACCGTGGAGCAGCAGGATTATTGCAGCCGCCCCCAAACCCATTTCCAAGGTGATCAGACCCTGTTCTCATCACCCTTCTATTCCCTGGGCACATCCAGACCCTTCCTCCGCACCACAGGAATAAACATTGTTCTCCTTTCTGTCCCACAGCAGAAAGGATCCGTTGTGACGCTGCTGCCAAGGCATTCCCTATCCAGCAGGAAAACACCCAGGAAGGTTGTCCCAGCAGCACAGGGGCCCTGCCACATGAACTGTACCCCTGAAAGTCTCGTATTTAGCAGAGATGGCTTTGGCTGGGGATAAGGAAGCCCAGGGGAGCCCTGGTCCAGCCTGGCCTGGGGGTGCAGGACACCAGCACAGGGGACCAGGCTGGGGCTGTGCCCCACCTTTGCTTCCCTTGCCCTGTTTTGGGGTGTGCTGAGCCCTGCAAGTGGGGCTCATCCACCAAAGCCTGCTCTGTGCCTGCCTAAAGATCAGAGGGTCAGGAAGACAATTGGAAAATGATGTTTTTTTAAGAGCATAGATAATGCCATGCCACTGCATAAACCTCATCTCCGCAGAGCAGATACTGAAAGCCTGCAGTGGGACCAAAGGAGACCTCAGTTTGTGTGCTCTGGGAGCATTGTCTGTGCCTGAGCAGCCAGGGAGCCCTGGCCCAGATATTTCTGCCCTCCTGCTCCCTCAGCCTTCAAGAAACCTCTAAAACCCCACAGCATTTGCAGCCTCAACCCTACACGGGGCACCTCCTCACATCCCTCCAGCACAGCAGAGACTCTCTGGCACTTTGGCATTGCCAGAATCTACAAAAAATATGCAAAACCTGGATCTATGGATGAAATTCCGTGGAGAGTGTGTTCGACTCCCTCCTTTCCCAGGGATGCTGCTTGCCATGCTCCTGGTGTCTGTGCCCTACATCCTCTGTATTGTTCCTCTGGGGTGAACTTGGAGGGGTGTGGGAGAAGGGAGTGGGGCAGACACCTGTCTGCAGCGTTTGTTCCTGAAAACAGGGACAGAAGACATTTTGCTCACGGGGACATTTTTGCTTCACAGGGGAAGACGAGACCTTTTTGTCGAGAAGGTTTCGGTTCCTCGCTCTGAGAGTTGAAACCCTCCTTGATTTGGGCATTGAATCCTGATTTATATCAAAGCCTGAGGCAGGTCAGGAGCTGGTGGGACGCTGAGAGCTGATGTCATGGCCAGGTGTCCCTGCCCCACGCAGCTCCTGCCTTCAGATCCAGCCCTGGCATCCTGACCTGTTCCAGCGCCCGCCGCGCGCCCCGTGCCCACACAGCGGCGCCCAGATGGGGGAGAGAAGGGAGGGAAGGAATCAAAGTGCTGCTGTCTGTATTTCAGGAGGCTCCCCTGCCCCGGGCTGAGGGCCTGAAGTTCGGCAGGCACGCTCAGGGCGAGGAAATAATTTAATTCTCCAGGAAAACCTGCTGTGATTTAGCCATTTCATGAACCTTTGAAACGCTTCCTGCGCGGGGACTTCTCATTGTATTCTCAGTCTTTCTCCTCTGGAATGGCACATTCTCATTCCCAAAGTCCACAGTAATAAATGGATTATTAAAAAAAAAAATTGTCTTTTCCCTTCTGAATTGTAAATATTCCCAGACATGGCAGTCCATTCCCAAGTTCACTCCCACCTACTTCTTGCCATCTCCATGTTGGCACTGAAAGGATCTAATTCAGTAATAAAAAAAAAGAGACTTTTCTGGAAAGGCGAGAATAACCCAAGAATCTCAGTAGCACCAAATTCCACCATCTCCCTCTTTTCCCTATGGATCATCAGGCTCACAGCCCCTACCTGGCACATACAGAAACTTAACAAGAGATATTCCAACAAGAAATCCTACATAAAGACAGAAATAAACGGAAATATTCTGTTATGCAACTCGCTGTCTGCTGGATTTAAATGACCTGGAATATTTAATTCTGTGTTTCTTGTTCTAAAGGGCTTCCAATTGCATTTTGTAACTGTATTTATTTGTATAGTGTTAGATTTATTTAAAATAAGTAACTCAGGTTACTTATCAGCCTCATTATAAGATACAACCAATCCTTTTAAAAATTATTTTTCTCGTTGGTGCAAGGAAATTAGTGACATTTCCATAATTAAAATGACCAAAATCCACCTCTGAGCAATTTTACTAACGAATGTTTTCTCAGGTGCCATTTGCGTTATTTGCCGGACTAAATTCACGACAGAATACAACAAAAGAAGGGAAAGAAGTCCAAAAAATGCAGCAACCAAACAGAAAATAGAATTAATTTTTTTTTTGTTTTTTAAAGGATCAATCGCAGTTTCGTGGAAAGGAAGAAAATCCCTGTGGCAGAGTCATGCGAGAGACAAAATTCCCATTGCACAAGGAAATAAAACCGCATCCTTTCACATCTGAACCAAGAGCCCATCGCTACAGTGCCGAAAATGGAGAAATTAAGAGTGGTGGGGAAGCCTCCATTTGCGCAAAGGGAAACCCAGGCATGGCCCTTTCAAAATAACCCCCAAACTTTTCATTGATTTCATTAATTACAGGTCAAATCTGACGAAATTACGCTTCGACTCCACCATGCAGCCGTGGGCAGCTCCGCAGGGCGAGGGGTGAAAAGGAAGGAACACACAGCTCCCATGGCTAATAATTAATGAATTCATTAATCAATCATAGGGAGAGGAAGGGCGAGGGGAGGAAGGAATCTTACCACCAAATTGGGTAACCGGCTAAGACCTTTGTGCCATTGAAGAGAAAAGACAGAATTAGTCCAAGCAGGTGGTAATCCATTAGTCCAGGCTGGTGCAAGGGGAAAATCGCTGCGAAGTTTTCAGAAAAACATGAAGTGCCAAAATGAAGAATCCCCCTCCTCCCAGGAAAAAAAAAAAAAAAAAAAAAAAAAAAAAAAGGGGGGGGGGGGCAAAAAGAGTGAAACCAAGTCCCTCGTGGCTCGGGTGACTTTCTGGCTTGTCAGAAACACACCTCTCCAAGCCTTTCCCCCGTAGATCATCCAAAAGCGTCTATTAAAAAGTGCAGGGCTCGGGGATGTCAGCAGGCGGCCAATCAGACCGCATGGCCCAAGGTGAGGGATGAGGCTCAGCCCAGGGCTGTCAATCACCCTCTCCTCCCCCTCCACCCCACAACTTTGTTCCGAGCCCTCGCTGCCACGGACAAACCCTCTGTGCACCACACTGCACTGGGGCACTGGGATCTGGGGGGGGAGGATTTTCAATTAAAAATTTCTTTTTTCCATTTTTCTTTTCCCCCCAATTTCACTTGGAGCCCAGGATGTGCTGCCCCTGAACGCCAGGACTCGGCAAGGTAAGGATGAAGGGTGGCTGTGCTGAGGGGTGGCTGTGATCGAGCTTAATCTCACAGCGGGAGTGAGACAGAACTTGTTCTTCAGATGGAGAGGGATGGGGGCACCAAGGGGCAGAAACCCCTCTGGATGTGGTGGTGTGGGCAAAACTGGTGACAAACTTGAAATGAAACCTGCAGTGCCCAGATTTTCAGAGTGTGGGGGTGATGGATGGAGGGGGGAGCAGAGGCAGCCTGGGCTTCTATTAAGAAAAAAATGCCATGTCATGGTGAGAGGGGAGCAGGCAGATGGGGACGTGTCCCACGAATGGATTGCTTGTGAAGTGCATCTCTGGATGCAGGAAGATGAAAATATCAAAACCCCACACATGTAACAAAAAAACCCCCTAATCACTTTCATGATTTGCACATAGACCCAACAAAGATTTTCCATAAAAATCCTTGTTATTGGGTAGAGAGCCTGTTTTAACTGGAGCTGTTGTGCAGTCGGAGGGGATGACTCGACAGAACAGGACAAAGAAATGGGAGAAGCCAAACAAGTTGCTTTTGCTCCTAAAGCATCTCAGCAACCACAGCTCTGGTGCTGCCCTGATGCCTGGGGTGGAACCACCTTGAGATCAGGTACTTTAGGAGCAGCCAACAAACCAGTTTATTTCAGAGCCATGGCAGTAGTGGAGATTCCAGGTCCTGTCTTGGGCAGCTCAATGCATCTCATGGTTTGAAAGCTCTAGACCTTCTCCTGATCTTAAGGCTCTGGGCTCAGACAAATTCCTCGTTGTTGTTTGATTCCACACTGGCACAGGGTGCCCAGAGCAGCTGTGGCTGCCCCTGGATCCCTGGCAGTGTCCCAGGCCAGGCTGGACGGGGCTTGGAGCAGCCTGGGACAGTGGGAGGTGTCCCTGCCCATGGCAGGGGTGGAATGAGATGATCCCTTCCAACCCAAACCATTCCATGATGCTGTGATGCATCTGCCTCTTGCTTCTGCCGTTCTTGATTCCCAGTTCTCACTGATTTTGGTGTGTTTGGATGCTGAGTTAGGGCAGGGCTGCTCTCAGGAGTGCTGGTTGTGTCCTGGCCATCCACGTCCAAGGGAGGACACTCAGCAGCTACTCACACTTCCCCTCTCCATCACTCCCTGTGCCTGCTGCAAGGACTGGGAGGCCAAATTTCTCCAGGCTTACTCCGATGGGTTTTCCAGCTGACTGTGGATCCCCATAGATATTAAATATTCTTGTTCTCTTGTGGGATTTCAAATCCCAAAGGGGATGTTGGGTGTAGTCTGTCCTGGTGAATCTTCCTGGAACCCAGATGGGTTTTATTGAACTCAGTTGCCTGGATCCAAGAAAGCAGCAATTGTCAAATGACGTTTGGGGACACGTGGATTTAATCTGCTCCAGTAAATTAAACACTATCAATAAATCTTTCCCAGATCTCAAAATTTACTGCCCATGTTTTTAACCATGAAGACGGACCCTGGTGTGGAGCTGGCCCAGACAATTTACCCAGCCCTGAAGAGATTTTAGTCCCAGTTTGGGGTTAGTGTGGGGCAGGAACTATTCCTAGTAACCCCTTAAGATATGACTCACCTGTTCCAGAGCTGAAGGGAGTTCAGCAGGATGGATGAAGGTGCCTCTGTCTGTGTCATTCCAGGGCCAGGGAATGGTCACAGGCAGTCTTCCCTTGCTGCCCAGACAGCTCTGGGCTGTGTGAAACGCACTGAGGGGCCTGGGAGCTGCTCTGGCCAAAGCAGAACTGAAGGGCTGCCCAGGTTTGTATTGGTAGATGTTTGGAAGCTGCACAAACAGAATAAGGATTAAAAGTACCAAGGGACAGAATTTCTGTCATTAAAGTGTCACTGCTAGAGAGGCAGCAAACGGAGAGCCTGAAGTGAAATGTCTCAGGTGGTGCTGCAGGTGGCTGTGCCCAGGGGAGAGGACAAAAACCTCAGGCACTGTGGAAATCCAGCCGGGGAAAGCTTTTGAAATCTGAATTGAGCTGCTGGTTGGAGACCATCATCAAGGTCTTGGTGGACCTGGCAGTGCTGGGTTAATGGTTGAGCCCGATGATCTTTAAGGTTTTTTCCAACCTTAATGATTCTATGGTGGCTGAGATGTCCCTGTCCATCAGACACTGGGGAACACAAAAGGCTCTTTTATCCAATTCTTGGTGCTGGGATTTATAAACCAAGCCAATAATGAGGTACAAAGGGCTTCCTCTGCAGGAACCAGGAGGGAAAGTGACCGCAGACCCAAACTCAGAGGCTTTATTTGCTGTTGTGGTTGGGAAGGGATCTCAGTGTGCCCCGGGAAGGGCTGTGTTACAACAAGGGCGGAGATACAAAGCTCCCACTCCACCCCTGTGCCCACCCAGCACCCAACAGACATGGCCACAGGCAGGCTCTCAAAGATGCACAGTGAAGGGTTGATCCCAAGCACACTGAATTCATGGGAATGCTCTCCATGGCTCCGACAGGTGTCTGAGGGTGTTTCTGGAGTTACTCATCCCCCCACTCCTTTAACTTCTCCATTCCACTGCTCTCTCTGCTCTGAGCATCTGTTTGTCCCAGCATCATTTGTGTTGTCCCACCTTTTGTGAGGAGACTGTGTTTGGAGTGTGTCTGGGGTTGCTTTGGACTGGAGATCGTGGGGGCAGAAGGTCCTTCCCATCCCTAACCTAACTACAAGAGACTCCTGGCTCCGAGTTTCTCCCAGAGAAATGAGCAGAAAAATGAGCAGAAAAACAATGGCAGTTCTCAGCTGTGGCTTTGGTTGTAGCAGCCTTGATCCCCAAAGCCTTGGGATGGCAGGCATGGCTCCCCAGGGAGGAGGACCTGTCTCCCAGGGATGAAGACTCCATTGTCTGTGAGGGGAACAGACTCACTTTGAGTCTTCTCTGCTGTGAAACGAAAATCTGATGCGTACATGCTAAAATTATCCTGGGCATATTTCATGCTAGCCTGAACAAATATTTATAAGTTCTACAGCAAACATTAATTTTAAATGTAATTTCTAAGAGCAAATGACAGTTACCCAAAAGAGTACAATTTCAAAATTTCACTCATAGATACCTCCTTGTGCTGCTGAGTGACAGTTTTATTAACTGAGGGTCTTTTCAATCACATCACTCTGTCTAGTTTGGCAATATTGACTCTCATAGCCCAGTTTCAATATGCCCAGAAATGAAAGGAATTGAGGAAGTCAGAGGTTTGGCTGCTCAAGAAAAGCCCTGCTGCCTTTACAATGCCAGAACAGAGGTCCTCGTGTGTTGTGGGACATTGTGGCACTGCAGACTCGGCCAAGGCATCCAAAGGGATCCTTTGGTTTATTCCAACAGCACTCCAGCAAAGGAGCATTGTGATCCTGTTGGAAACGTGCCTCCCCTTGCCCTTGGGCTCTAACTTTGCAACTTTGCCTTCTTTTAGCTTCTCTTCCTTTCTCCATCTGAATCTACGAGCAGCAAGAAACCCAAGTGCCTGGGAAGGTGATGGGACCGTGGAGTCTCCTGGATTTGTTCTCAGCGTGGATTTCAATGTGTGGAACCCCCGAGGAGTGTGAGACTCCGGGAGCTCAGACCCCTCCTGGCAGAGTCAGGCTGATGTGAAGAGGACAAGGCACACCTCACAGCCATGGGCAGGAGATGAGTGACTGGGACGAGCTCTCAGAGGGGGTTTAGACCCCTGGCTCGGAGTTTTGGGGATGGCAGGGGATGTGCAAGGCCTGTGGTGCAGCACTAAGTGGTGAGAGGGTTCAGAGGGCTTCACCTGCAGGTCCACCCCAGGTCACAGGTGAAGGGTGCTAAAGTGGGTGCTAAAAGTGGAATTTCACTTCTGGGCATGGCCAGGAGCAGGAACTGGAGGTGGATCCCTTGGACAATGGCCTTTAAAGGGGTTTCAAGTCCTAAAACAAGCTGGGTTTGTTGGTTTGAAGACCTAAATTTTGGTCTTAAAGTCTAAAGTGGAGGTAAAGTAGGACATTAGTACTCTGATGGCTCTAGTCATCAGTCCTAAAGTAAATAATTACAGAAAATCTGTAAAGAGCTGAGGAAATCCTTCCTCAAAGCTGATGAACTGTCTGACTCCTTCCACCTTAAACTACTGAAATCCTGAGTGTTTCTGGGGGCTCTGTTTGCTGCTAACCTGTGACAGGTAACATTAACATTCCCTCTGAACTTCCCTATTCCTCATTTTTCTCGGCCAAACCTCTCTCCTGGATCCTTGTGTTCCCTCTGGCTCTTGCAGGCTTTGCTCCTCTGCTGTTCCTGGCTCTTCACCTCTGGTGGGGATGCTGTGAGTTGGTGCCTCCTGGGCTCACCCAGGTCTTACCTGGACAGAGCCATCCTGTGATAACACCAGAGCAGGGCGGCCTCAGGAGGGTTCTTGGGGGGTGTTCCTCCCTTTGGACAGGGACACTGTTGTGTGTTCCCATGGATCTTCTCCCTGTTCTCCACACCAGTGGCCATCCCACACCCCACATTCCTCACCCCCCAGTTTGCCCCAGCACAGCTTCAGTGCCACGTCCCAGTGAGCCCAGAGCAGGGTGGGGCCAAGGCTGCCTTTCACCTGTGCCTGCCTGCAGATGATGTGTGGAGTTCTCAGTGCCCACAGGGAAAAGCACCCACAGCTGTAGGAAAAGGGACCTTCCTCTGCTCAGCTGAGCACCAGGATGCAGCTTCTACTTTATGGTTTCTTCCCGAAGTTTCCCTTTGCCAAAGATGTGGCTGGAAAGCAGAGGGAAGTCAGGCTTTAAAGGAAGGTCTGGTGGCTGTTGAGGTGATGGCAATAAAAACCTCTGAGTTTAGCAAAACCCTTTGCCACTGCTTTTACTGTTTTAGCAATAACTTTATGGCTCTTTTTTTCTGTAAATAGCCTTTACCTCACTCCATTTATTTACAAACTGTTCTAAGCTGATGACATAGAATTCCTCCACTTGGGATATTTTTTGTTTTCCAGTGATGGTAGAAATTCTTTTCAGCCAATTTCCTGCAATATTCCAGTCTTGTAGCCAAGACACTGGGATTTCTGGTTTTTTTTTTTTTTTTTTTTCCTTTAAAAAGGAAATTAAAACAGATAAGTTTTTGTTCAAAATTTGATTTTCTTCAAAAACAAAAGGTATATTTTTATTCAAACCCAAAGGTTGCATTTTAGAAGATCAGCAGTGTAACCTGCTGTAGTACCTGTTCTGAGATCCAAATCAAGAAACTTGTGTTGTGTTCTCAACTTTTCCCAAGAACGCCTCACGGGATTTTGCTGGCCCAGGTTCTTTACCTGTCCCTGGATTTCTTTCTTGTAAACCTGGGGAAATCACATTTCCTGCGTGTATCCCATTAGCTCCTCCAGGAAGGAGCTGTCTCCCCCTCTGTGCAGCCCTGAGCTGGAACATCAAGGGACAGCCGTGAATCACAGGCTTCATAAATATTGAGAGGAGCAGAACTGGAATCCCAGATTTTGTATTTGAAGGGCAGAAGGAGGATAAATGGTGCTGCCCGAGGTTCAGTTGTTCTCCTCCTTTCTAGTCACAAATATCCTGCTCTGTGGCCGGGGAATCGCAGGCAATGAGTGAGATGGAAGCGCTGGCTCCTCCAGCACTGCCAGAAATCCTCCAAGGACACTTCCCCTCAGTGCCTGGGTGCCCATGAACTGGAGCAGTTACAGACTGTCAATAAAAACTTCTTTCTTTCACTGTCATCTCCTTCAATTCCTTCTGCTCCTCACACTTCAAACTCCATTCGGTTTTCAGATCTTTCCTCTATTTTGCCAAGGAGAGGTTCAGAAAAAAAAAAAATCCCCTAATGAAGGCCTAACACGTGGGTTTTAGTGGCTATGGCAATGTGGAGCACAGAGAGCGAGCAACGAAACCCATCCCAAACTTCAGTAAGTAGAAGGAGTTTATTATGTTGGACTGGCACAGATTTACCTGAAATAGGGTTGGCATCATGTGGGGTCACTGCTCTGGGCTTACAGAGCTCGGGACACAGCTTTGAAGTGTTCTCTGTTCACCTTCTGCTCTTCTGTCCATGTCACCCCTGCTCCAAGTCATCCCCACTCTCTTCCAAAGGAAAGGAAAATCCAAGTCTGGTGCAGTAGGACACTTCGCCCATCAGCCATGAGCTCTTAGTGGGAAAATTATTTCCAGATGCCATTTAGGGCTCTGTTCCGTCTTCACCTGAGCCACTTAGGGCGGTCTAAGGCCTGTGGGGAAGGTCTCAGAAGGTTTTCTTGCACAAGGATGTGATTTTTTAATCAATTTCAAGCAGTAGCTGGGGATACAGGGGAGGCGTGAGTGGGATGGGCAGAGCCCCAGCTGCCAGGGTGTGTGTGAGGGGTCTGTGGGTGAATGGGATGGAGCAGGGCTGGGTGAGGGTGGGTGAGGATGTGCCAGAGCTGTGGAAGGTCTGGCTGGTGGGGGAGCAGCCTCAGGGATCTCCTGGGAGCAGCTCCATCACACAAAGCACTGTAAGGCCAGTTTGTGTTGTCCCTCTCGAGCTGGAAGTGAAGTTTTCACCTCATGTTTGGGGCAGCCTGGATCCACGGGAGAGGCTGAGCTGCCTCTCAGGGCTGCAGTAAATCTGGCTAATTGGATGAGCTGAGCACATGAAGAAACTACGCCCCAGGTCCTGGGCTTGTTTGAGGCAGCTCTGTCTACCTTGACATCTGCAGGAATGCATCCCAGGGATGGGGGAGGGATGGAGAGCAGACAGAGCAGAGTCATTCCTCCCCTTCCTTCTCTCCTTCCCCAGGACTCCAGCCCAGCAGTATCTGGGAGATTGGTAAAAGAATGAGACCAGCTATTTTTTGCTGCAGGCTGTGATTTTCCACGATGTTGTAGCTGGAAATCGTGGGGCCCTCTGATGTGAGTGAGTGCCTGTGCTGCTGGAGGAAAAGGAGCTTCACGGATTTCCGTCAGTGTCGTGCTTTCCCTGGGCTGTGGCTGGGTGTGAGTGCCCTGCAGCACTGTGAGCGTTGGAGACCTTCTCCCTGCTGGGCCCCTGGCCCTGCCCTGGCTGCTGTGCCCATAGGAAATGTTTCCCTCTGGAATCACGGGATGAGACTCAAAGAATGTCCTGAGCTGGACAGGATCCCCAAGGATCACCCAGTCCAGCTCACAGCCCACCCAGACCCCCCCAACAACCCCACCCTGGGCATCCCTGGCAGCGCTGTCCCAGCGCTCCTGCAGCTCTGGCAGCCTCAGGGCCGGGACCATTCCCTGGGGAGCCTGGGCAGTGCCCAGCACCCTCTGGGGGAAGAAGCTTTCCTGATCTCCGTCCTAAATACCCCTGGCCCAGCTCCAGCCATTCCCTGGGTCCTGTCCCTGGTCACAGGGAGCAGAGATGGAGCCTCACTCCCCAGAGTCCAGATGTGCTCCCACCCCAGCCCTGGCTGTGCCCCTGGGGAGGTGTCACAGCCTGGCACAGGCAGCACAGCACAGGAGCAGCTCTAATCCATGGTGTTTGCTGGGCTCCAAGCCGCTGCTCTCCTCATGACACCGGCGCTGCCAGGGAGGGATGGGTGACACAGATCACAGATCTCACATCCTGGGCTGTCCCCTGCTCTCACAGAGGGTGTGAGGTGCTGGATCTGGCATTGCTGTGCTTGCCCAGGACTGGCTGTCCAAGGCAGGGGCTCTGCAGGTCCCCAGCAGCCCCTTCTGTGCCCGAGCACTCGGTGCACGAGGGGCTCTGCTCAGCCCTGGGGCTGCAGAATGGGGGTGCCAGGGCTGGACTGCCCCATGCCCCTCCTGAGACAGCCCAGCCTGAACGGACTGGAGAATCCCCAGTCTTGTCTGAGCACTTTGAGGATGTTGGGCTGAACTGGAAGAAGCTAAAATACCGGGTGGGGACAACGTGGGACAGGAAAAATATCCCGATGGGAAGCTGAGCTGGGGCTGAGTTTGGACTGGGCTTTGCTGGGCTGGGGCTGAACTTTGCTGGGGTAGGGGATGAGAAAAGGCAAGGGCAGCTGGCTGGAGGCAGGCAGGAGGTCTGGAGAGGGGCCTGCGGAGCAGCCTGGTGGGGATTCAATCCGGGAAGTTTTAATGACACAACAACAACAACAACAAAAGAGGAAGGAGGGGAAAGGAAGAAAAGGCTCCTGCAGGGCTGGTTGCCACGGAGACCCCAAGGAAGTTTGAACCAGTCCTGCTCTTTTCACAGCCGCCTTTGAGCCAAGGAGGGAATTATGGCTGGCGATAAAAGGGGACATGTGGCCCTTTGCTCACAGGGACCGGCCTCTGCAGTTACGAGTCTTCAGCTCATTTTCGCTCTTGGCCCCTCCTGCAATTATACATTCGGATCTCAGAAAGAAAAAAAAGGGGGGAAAAAAAAAATCTAGGACAAGCTGTGCATCCTTTGCCCTGGGAACCCATCCCCACAGGGCAGATCGCTGCCTCTTCCAGCCCATTATTCCTCCCAGCACAACCCTCCCCCCCCGGATCCTCTGCACTTGGGGAATGTTTCTGTGTTCGGAGCTGACAAACAGCTCACACTGTCTGTCCTCACACCCTCACCTCCACCCAAACAGGAGCCACGAGGAAGGAGCTGAACGCCTCTTCCAGGGAAGCTGGACAGAGTTTTCTTGCTTGTCACAGCTCTTGGGTTTTCCAGAGGGATCTGCCTGACCAGGTGCCAGGAATTGAAGTGAAAGGGATAAATTCAGCTCTGTGCTGCCTCCCCCGATTTCTCCGGTGACAGTTGCATAACTCAAGGCCCGAAGTTGTGTGGTAGAGCTCAGATTGTGCTCTTGGGTCCTCCTCACCTCGGGGTTCGAGCTGGGGGCTCACACCTGCGGTGGATGTGCTGCAGGAAGTCCTGCTCAGGCCCAGGGGGTGTCACACACGAGGGACACCCAGGCAGAGGGAAGGACGAGGTGCCAGCGAGGGAAATGAGTCTCCTGCAGGGGTAGGACAGCACTGGGAGCACAGCACAGCACCGCTTGCCCCAGCCCTGGCCAGGTGGGCTCAGCTGGGTCAGCAGAGCCCAGTTCTCCTTTTCCTGGGTCGTTGGGGGTATTCAGGCCTTCCTGGACCTTTGGTGCTGGGAGGGTTGTGGTGAGCTGTGAGAGAGCACAGCTGGGATGCGGGGTGGTGACCGAGGCGGGGACCTGCCCCCACTCCCTGCCCTCAGGACTTGGCTCCAGAGCCCCTGTCCCTCCTTGTGCTGAGCTCAGGTGTTGGATGCTGTGACCTGAACGTGGCAGAGGGACAGAGGGGGAGGCCAGGCCAGGGACCTGCTCTGGCTCTCACTGCCTGCTGCTGGGAGCAGAGCCAGGCGCTGAGCGGGGCTGGAGGGTCTGAGTGCCAGTGTAGGGTACGACTGTGCAGATCTCAGTTTGTTCCCATCAGCTTCTTGAGTTTCTTTTTAAACCCACAGCTGTGTTTGAAGGGTTCTTGTTACCCAGAGGGTCTGTGGGATCTCCATCCTTGCAGGTTCTGGAGACTTGGGCAGACCAAACCATGGGAACCTTCCAGCCTTAGTCTTGCTTTGATGGATTAGAGACCTCCAAAGGCTCCTTCCCACCAGCACTTCCATGAGAAGAAGATGCTGTATTACTTTATAAGTGTTGATTTAGTCCAGTTTTTGTGTGTGATAACAACACAAAACACGAAAATAGTCCTGAACACCTTCACAGGAATCCTCTTCCTGCAAAGCCAGGATCCTGCTCCATCCTCCTCCCGGGCTCCACACAGAGGGTGAGGCAGTGACAGACTGTGCATGGGGCAAGCAGAGTTACACCCTCTGAAAAGCTGTCCTGAACATGGGCACAGCCCTGGCATCCCAGCAGAAATGCAGACACGGACCCTGCCAGCTCAGCAGGAGCTGAATGATGCCCATCAGCTACCCCATTCCCGGTGGAGAACCTCTCTGCTCAGGAAGAACTGACCTTTAATGAAGGCAGGTTAATACCTCTAAATGAAGAGCAGCTGCCTCAATTGACACTCAGTTGGACAAGTGTTTGCAGACAGGTTTTTGCTGCCTTTGACAGATTTCCATGTTCTGGGCAGCTGGATTTCCCGTTCCCACTGTGCTCCGCGGACACACAACCCTGCATCCCACCCTGCCCCCACCCAAACAGCCCTCATTCCTCAGCTCCTGCCACGGTCCTGCTTTGCAGAGCAGCTGATCCTTTCCAGGCTCTGTGCTGGGCACTTCTGCAGGGATTTGCCTGCTGTCTTCAGACAAAAATAAAAGAAACCTGCACCCCTCAGAGTGTCTGAGCATCATCCTGCCCGTCATGTAGCCTGACAAGTGTGCCACCCTTGGAGGACTCATTGCAGGGGGAGCTGGAACTTCGTGGAGCTAAAAAGTTACCAGAGCTTCACTTCTGATCCCTGTAAATCCACTTCTGTTCCATAAGAAGGCAAAAAAGCCAACTGGAGCATGCCCCAGTCAGTGTGGTCCTCTCTGTGCCCATCCCAGTGTTCCCAGTGCAGAGAGAGGAGAGGGTTCCTCAGGGGAGGGCTCCTCAGGCTCTCCTTGGTCACTCCTCTGGCTTAAATTTCCCTGTCCTTGTGTCATCACAGCCACATGTCCCCCCCTGGGGTTGCCCCCTCAGCTACCCTGGTGTCCTGTTTGTGGGGCTGAGTGGTGAATCACAGCTGTAAAAATAATCTTTATTGGGGGGAAATCTCTAGTTACATCAGTGCCACCTTTATCTACTGCTCCATTTGTTTTATCATCACATTTTTGATGGAAAATGTGTTCAGAGGAGAGAGTTCCTATGTGTTGGAGCAGAATCCATGTCTCTGTGATCACAACAGTGTGTGTTTGTCATTCAGAACTGGCACGGGCAGCATCTTGTGTCCTGCTCACACTTTTGCAACCGGTGGCTGACTCACGATCACCTGAGTTTCTCAAAGACCATTTTTATTTGACAGGAAGACTCTCCTAAAACGCGGTGAGGGTGGTGCAGTCCCTCCTGCTGAGCTGCCTCCCACCCGAGCTCCCTGGCCCGGGGAATAAGCTCGGCTGGAGGGAGGCCTTGCCAGGAGGGCTCGGAGAGTGGGACACAAGTGCCATCCAGTGGGCCTGCGACAGCTGCCCCGGCACCACAGAGTCACAGACCCTACAAACCATCCCATCCCACCCCTGCCATGGGCAGGGACACCTTCCATTATCCCAGGTTGCTCCAAGCCCCAACGTCCAACCTGGCCTTGGACATTTCCAGGGATCCAGGGGCAGCCACAGCTGCTTTGGGCAGCCTGTTCTGCGTCCATTTGTGGTGTGGGTTGAAGCCCTGGGTCACTGATTCTCCCCTGGTTCCCCCACAGACAAACCTCGGCTGTCCAGCAAAGCATAGGCACAGGTTCTGTCCCCAAAAACACCTTCCCCAAGGCCTTGGGCTCCCGGCAGTGCCCATCACTGGGGTGTCCCAGCTCTGAGGATGCAGGAGGACAGTCAGTCTGGGAGAACCACACCTGAAGGACAATCCCATTGCGAGCCACCTTCCCCAGCTCTGTGGGATGGAAGTGCTGCAGGTGCCAGGGGGGGAAGCAGAATCCAGCTCACCTGTCAGGTGTGCGCTCAGTGTCACTGCGGAGTGAGGGGGTCCCCGAGAGCACACCCTCCTCACCTCGGGGATCAGGGTGCCTCGGGCAGAACAGGGTGCTGGGGTGAGTCGGGAAGAGCAGCAAACACCTTTCCCGAGCGTTTGGAAGGATTTCTCCCGGAGAAGCCGGCGATCCTCGGGGGCACAGTACCATCTGCTGGCAGCGCAGCGGCAGCGGAGCCGGGGGTGGGCGCGGGGCAGCCCAGCCCGGCTCTCGGCTTCACCCAGAGTCACAGCAGGACCCACGTTTGCTGTTAATTCAGGCCAATTTAACACCCTTCGGCTGCAAATTTAGACCTCAAATTCGACGCATCCCTGCAAGGGGGAGATTTCCCTCTCGGGCAGTCGGAGTGGCAAATTCAGGCTGTGATGTTTCTCCATCTGCAGAAGGAAGGAAAGAAAATCCCCAAACAGAGCCCACTTTGCCAAATCTATGTGGAAGGTTTATAATAATGTTTTCCTCTGTTTCTTACTAATCTGCACCTCAAATATTAATGTCTTCAGCCCCTAACCTCTTCTTTACCGGGTGTGCATTACATCAGCACTCCCTGCTTATTCCTGTTCTGTCCTTTCCTTTTCCTCCCAGTGCTGTGTTTCGCCTCCGAGTCTCCCAGGCTCTACCCCACTTCCATTTATTTGCTGAAGCAATAGCAGATGATCGATTTGAGGCTGTTTGTAGTTCATTCCCGCTCTCAGAACCCTCCAGTCTGGCATCCACATCCACTTGGTTTCCTCTTAATCACTTCCCTGCTCCTGAGTGAGGCTGTTTGTCCTCTCCGTGGCTGTTTCACAGAGCAGTGTCTGGAGGGTGCAGCTCATTGAAGAGGAAGCTCAGAGCACGTAGCCACTGGCCCACACACTGTGGCCAGGAAACTGTGGTTGACAGCAAACCCAGAGGACTCAAAACACAGCTCCCGAAAGCATTTGTGAAGTGATGTGGGTACAAAAATGATCCAGGACTTGGTCCCACTCTTGGAATGTGGCCCCACTGGTTGAGGATGGAGAAGGGGCAAGACAGGCCCTGCCTGGCTGTACTCCCTGGGTTTTGTTCTCCTAAACCTGACTCATCTACCAAAATGCACCTGACTGAGGAGGTGTGTGTTCAGTGCTTTGGAAATCACAGTTTGTTCCTCCCTGCAAAGCGATCAGCTCATCCCAGGGCAGCACCTGGAGCCACAGGCCCAGCTGGGTTCACTGGGGAAAGGACCCAGCTGGAGACCCTGGGGCTGAGCTGGAGACGCTTTGGGTGAGCTCAGCTGAGGGCCTGGCTGGCAGGGCAGGGCTCAGGCTGAGGGGGTTCTCATGCCCAGTCCCTGCTGTGGCTCAGGCTTTGGCCACCAGGACACTTTTGGGACACGATGTCCTCAGGGGAAGCTCCTGAGCTGGTGGGAGCTCAGCTCCAGCCCAGCAGGGGCAGAAGGAGGGGCTGCTCCCCACGTCTCCTCTGCCTCTCCACCAAAGGCTGGGTATCCACCCAAACATCCCACCTGGAACCAGCTGGGGGCCCACAGAGCTCTCCATGGACTAGTTCAGATCCCTGATTATGCAGAATTATGCAGAATATGGTGTGAAACAGTGGTCAGGACTGCAGATGGGAGCAGAGGGGATGAAGAAAGGAAGGGGAGAGCGATTCCTCTTTAGGCAGCACTGAGCTCTTAGACTGGCTCAGTTTGTCATTGATTCTCTTCTTGCAGCCCAGCAGCTCCATGTGGACTGACTGAGTATTAATTGTGATCAACAGTCCCTCTCCATCCAGCCAAGAGACCTCCGTGGAGGCCTCTCTGAGTTGTTGGCCTTTTCCTGACCAGGATGGGTGAGCTCCTCTCTGTTCTCCTGTTTTCTCCAGGGTGAAAGGACTATCCTGACCCTGCTCCTCAATCCTGTCCTGAGCAGTCACTTGAGAGTGGTTTGTGTTGGGAAGAACCTTTAAAGACCATCTATTTTCAACCTCCTGCCACGGGCAGGGTCATCTTCAACAAAACCAGGGTGCTCCAACCCTCATCTGACCTGGCCTTGGACACTTCCAGGGATGGGGCAGCCACAGCTTCTCTGGGGAGCCTGTGTCAGGGCCTTACCATCCTTATTTTTTTCTTTAGATCTGAATGTCCCCTCTTTTGGTTTAAACCCATCACCCCTTGTCTGATCACAACAGGCCCTACTGAGATGCAGCTCTGCAGTCTCTGCTGCCTCCTCATTTTGGCTCTTCATCATAGGACCAGAGAACGTTTTGGGCTGAAGGGGGCCTTGAAGATCATTAAGTTCCAGCCCCATGCTGTGGGCAGGGACCTGTTCATGCCTCACTGTCAGGCTGCAGCCTCACCAACCTTCCTGGGTGGCCCAAGACACCTTTTTATGAGGACAAGTGACACCACCATGGCTCACTTCAAAATATCCTGAGGAGCATCTGATCCCTCCATCTCCCTGTCCTGCCTTGCTGCACAGGCAGGGACCTTTCACTGCCAAAGGAAGTTGGAAACCCAGGATTTCAATTTCTTTCCAGTCCTGACTGGGTTTAGGTTGGAAGCCCCCCTGCAGCATGGTGCAGGTGTGCCCAGTGCAGTTCATGGCACCCCTCACTCAGCTTCTGTTTGTGGTGAGAGGCACACCTCGGGGAACACGTGTAGACTCTCAGTCTTGGACTTCAGGTCCTCTGGAGACTCCTGATGCTTCTCCTTTCATCTCTGTCCACCTCACCTGAGGGCCCTGGGACTCCTCAGCAGCATCCCCTGCCCTGGCTGAGCTGCTCCCCATGGCACAGACAGGAACATGGGGCTACTTCCCACCCCCACTGGAGGCTGTGGACCCAACCCTGACCTGTTGCATCTCCAGACAAAGCTACAACACCAGGAAATCCCCATCAGGCACTTGGATGCTGTCAGGAGCAATGGGCTTTTCCAGAGGAGTCTCATCATGTTCCTTCTGCCTTTCATCTTCCCGAGGTTTGCATGTTTCTGATCCATGACATGTCCCCTGCTTTCATTTTCGCCACCTTTGTAATTTGATTTTTCTTTTGATCTGTTTCACAATTTCCCCAATTTTCTGTTTAGATTTTGAAATTTGGCTCCAGCCCAGCAGCAACACTGTGCAAAAGCAGATTCCTTGGGAAAATCACAGGAACAGAATGTGCACGTAACGAGACTTCTCCTGAAAAATTTCCCAGACAGCAAGAATTTGCAGCTTAGGGACTTCCCCAGCCCGAGGTAGCGTTGATGGCTTTAGTAACAGTGGGGGTTTTTCCTTCCATAAATCTACCTGGTTTCTCCGTCAGCTGCATGTGAACATTTGGCTTCTGTGACTTGGTGTCACCTGCAGTCCCAGAGCTCCTGGTGACAATATCCTGGCTGTGTGAAGGACAGCATCCAGTGGGGGGTTTTATTTACAACACTATCAGTTGGCTTAACTTGATGTCACAATAATTATAAATTCCTGTCCAGTCTCGATCAGAGTGAGAGGTCTGGACGAGCTCTGTTGTCTCTCATCCAAACGGAGGGATCCCAGCCCTGCAGCTCCTTCTCCAGATCTCTGACCCTGTTGCTGGCTCTCCACATCTTGCCCTGTTCCACAGCACCCCTGGCTAGGTGGGAGGGGGCCCGAGCTGTGCCTGGATCTCCATTAAAGCATCATGAAATCAGGCTGCTCATAGGCAGCAGCTGCTTGCCATTCCCACTGGGATGAGCTGAGGAAAACCCCAAACCGTCTGGGTACAGGGTCACTGAGTGCTGGGGAAGGTGCAGAGCAGAGCTTGGGTGGAGAAGCAGCATTGCTCCAGAGCATTCCCTGTGATGAGCTGAGGGTTGATTCCCTCCCCAGCCTAAGCTGGTGGAATGAGCACCACTGTCACAGGGTAAGGCAGCACAGTGGGACACGGGAGGAGGGATCTGTCTCATGCCTGTGATGGGAACGTTGACATTTGAGCTAATTCATCATCTCTTTATGGACAATGAGTTTCCAATATACAAGAAGTGCTTAAGTAAGCACAGCCTTCTACAAAAACATCATCTCAAACCTCCTGGATGGTCATCAAGGAGAACAGGATATCAGGAGACCAAAACAGGAAAAATAGAGGGAATATCTGCCATTGTGTTCTCCTCATTGCCAATGAAGCCCCAGGAGACCCAGGGCAGGTGCTGGGAACTGTGGTGAAGGGAACCAAAGGTACTGAGTGATGGGATGACTGAAAGGCGGCTGGGGCCCCAGATGGGGTCTCTCAAAAGGATGAATGCAATTCTTTCTTGGGCTGGCTGTAATTCCTGACAGCCTTGGGAAGGATTCTCCCAGCCTGGGCACTCCAGGCACATTCATGGCACCCCATGGCCTGGAGCCACACTCTGGGGCAGTCCAGGTGTGTCTCTCACACTGCTGGGAGAGAGAATGAGCTCAGCAGAAGCAAGAGGATCATGTCCTGGCCAGAGGTAGCTCAGGAGAAGTCTTTGGGATCAGGCAATGCCATGTGACACCCCAGAGTCTGAGGGTGTTGGGATACCTTAGGCCTTGCTCCTGACTTTTGGTTTTTGTTGCTATGCATGCCCTGTGTGGTGCCTGTGAAGGGCAGTGCCCGGGCAGGGCTGCTGGCATGAGCTGCAGTGGCAGGAAGGAGATTATGAACCACTGCAGCAGATGTGCCCTGTCCCTTGGGATGGACAACTCCTACGAGCATGACAGAAACGTGGAATATTCCTTAGTTCTTGGGGATGGGACCTGTCAGCTCTGTGCTCCACAGGAGCCAAAAGGAAACTGCATCTGAATTAGAGAGGACAGCTGGATGGTGGTGTCACTTCCCTGTCACCTCCTCCTCTCTGCTCTCTCGTTGGGCAGTCCCTGAGGAAGGGGCTGGAAAGCCTTTTGCTGCCCATCCCAAAGCTTTCTTCTCCTGAGAAGGGGAGGGGCTTTCTTTTTGTGGGCTGTACAAGCCCTGGTGATTCCATGGGGTCCTGGACGCCCTCTCTGGAGCGTGGGACCTGCTGCCCAGCTCTCTGAGCAGGACAGGGCTGTATGGACCAATTCACAACTCAGATCAGGGGAGAGGGGTGGGTTTTGCAAAGCCCTGGGTGGGAACATGTGAGTATTGTGCCCAATACATTTAATCAATACCCAAGTATCAGAAATTCCTGTGAAGTCAAATCCAGCATAAAATAAACATTGAGTGGGAAATTTTCTTGGATTTGCATGAATCCCATAAAATGCCTTTTCTCCAAAATCTCACAATATTTGCCTCTTTGTGGTGAATCAAATGAAGCCAGGTGGCAACTGAAATTGGATTAAAATGTCCTTGAAATGCCCTAGATAAAACCCTATGTGAACTGTAGAAATCACTGCTGATACAGGTACCTGCCCAGATGGCCATGGGACAGCGAAGAGAGCAGCAAGCAGCTGGCTCAGAAATGATCTGCTTTAGAGGAAACATGGCCATTGTGCCTTGGGAAATGCCTCTAAAACTGCTTTCAAACCAGCACAGATCAAATCAGCTCTGAAATAAAATAACTGAGCTGGAGAAGCATCCACAATGACAAGCCCTGGGGCATGACCCCAGGAACTGAGATGTAGGAACTTGCCAGGACAGAAGACAACTGCTCTTCCTCCAGACTCTCACGGGTTTTACTGGCTTGGGAGCTCCATGGCAAAGCCTGAGCCTTGGCCTTGCACTGGGCAGTGGAACAGTGAGAGCAGCCTCCCCCATTCGGGGGGACCCCCTCAGGTACCCGGGTTCTTGGGTACTCCTGCTGCCTTCCTATTTTTGTCAGTTTTCCTTTCTCCTGATACTATTACAGCCTTCTTCTGCAGAGTCCTCAGCCCTGCCTCTGGCAAAGCCTTTTCCTTTCGTGCTGTTGGAACGAAGTCCTGAGCCAGCACAGAGCCACTCACATTCCTGCTCTTGGACTTGCTTCATGCCCAGCTCCACTGCCTTGTCCTCCTCCAGCTCTGTCCGGTGCCTCTCCTGGCACCTTCTTTTCTTCAGACACCAACTCATCTTCCCTTCATCCTCCTTCTGACCCAGCTCTTCAGCGGCCAGCCAAACTCCTGAGGTTCATTGCATTTTCCCCAAGAGCAGCTCCAGGACTGTGCTCCTCCCTCCTTGCTCGGACACCTCCCCTCCAACGCTGGGCTCTCTCACACCTCGTGCCAGGCAGGACTTACAGGGACAGGCCCTGCTACAGCAGCTGCCCAATAACCCAAGAAGGAAGAGAGGTCTGGGAACAAGAAGAGCACTCACATTGTCCCACACGCTGTCCCTTGGACACCTCCTGCTGAAGACTCGTCTGCATTGTCCTGCCATGAGCAGAGCAGAAGGCACAGCCAGGGCTGTCCTTCCTCAGCCCAACGCCTCTCCCAGGCTCCCCTTTTCTGGCAGAAGGAACCAGCACCAAGAAGGGCAGGTCACAGACCCCCTCCATGGCCTCAGGGTGTGCTCAGCTTGCCCAGCAGCTCAGCCCCTTCTGCTGGCAGCTCTTCAGTGTAGACACTGCCTGATGGGCACAGCCAGCCCCAGCTGTAACACCAGGGAGTGTGGCTGCTCCTCCACCTGCCCTATAGCTCCCACCTCTACCCAGACACTTCCACACTGTTTGGAATTCCCTCCCTCACCCCAGCCAGAAGGGAAAACGTGTCCTGCCAACCATAACTCTACTGATATAAACAGATACTGCCAGAGGTGTGAAAATGTGCCCTCCAAACTGGATGGGAAGGCACCTTCCTCACATCAGAGACACTTCCCAGGAGGCACCACAGAGGTGTCCGGGCCCTCTGCCCCACCCCTGCTGAACTGCCTGCCTCAGCAGCCCCCGGTGAGCTGCTCTGTCCTTGGAATTCCCTTTCTGGGACTGAAGGGTTGAAACATCAGCACAGGATTATCCTCTGCGGTCACTTCACCACTTGGGCCCTGGCCAGTCCCTTCCTCAGCAGGTCTGGGTGGAGCTGCACAGCCCTGTGGGGTCCAGTGCTCTTTCCTTCCTCTACGAGGCTTCATGGCTCTCCTGGGAACCTGCCCACCTGAGTTGGGCAGAGCAGCACTGGACTTCCAAGAATTTCCAGAACTACTGGAAGCCCCTCACCTGCCACAGCTTTGCCCAGGAGCCACCACCCCTCCCATTCCCTCTGGTCCCTTGGCAGAGGTGCTGTGGGAACTCTGCCCTGCCCAGCAGTGATCCCTTCCCCAGGCAGGATGGGGAAAACACATCCAGGCAGCTCCCTGACACACTGAGGTGCTGAGCACCCAGGAGGGGCTTAAGGGAGTCACAGCTTCTCCCAGAGTCTGAGAAAAGGGACCTGGGCTGCTCTAGAACCCGAAGGACTGGGACTGTGGTGCACCAGAGCATGTGAGTCAGGAGAGCAAGTCCCAGCAGAACTGCAGAGGTGGCACTGTGACCTTCCTTGCCAAAGACACCAAAGCCTGGATGTGACACTGGGGACCATGGCATGGTGCTCTCCATGTGGTTCTACTCTCAGAGCTGGGGGCAGGGGGCTGCACTCTTCCTGAGCTGCTCCCAGGATCTGGCTGGGGACATCTTGGCACTGGGGCTGAAAAATATTCCCTGACGTGCTCTCAGAAAATGCTGATGTCCATAATTCCTTGATGCTCAGGCTTGTATCCTCTGCGTAATGCTGTGGATGCAGGAAGTGAGTCAAAAAATGAGAGGGTTATCAAAAGCAACCCCCTCTCCCAGTCATTCCTATACAATTTGTGAGGAAATGTGGATGTTTCATCCCTGGAAGTGTCCAAGGCCAGGTTGGACAGGGCTTGGAGCACCCTGGGATAGTGGAAGGTGTCCCTGCATGGATGAGGTGGTCTGTAAGGTCCTTTCCAACCCAAACCATTCTGTGATTCTTTGGAAAATAGCCACAAAAGCATTTTCTGTGCAAACACCTCTGAACAGGGGTGACAAAATCAGCAAGTCTCTGTCTCATCTGATGAGCCCTGCCAAGAGCAGGAAAGAAGAGCTTTTGAGAGGGGCAGGGAGATGGAACTTTGCTGCTCCTTGAATATTTGGGCAACAAGGTTGAGCTGAGGCTGCAGCTGAGCAGTTCATGGGGAGTCAGCAGGGTCCTAGGACAGCACTGGGTGCTGGGGAGCTCTGAAAGGGCTGAAACAGTTACATCGCCCTTCTTCACCCCATTTTCCATGGTATCTGATGCTCCCATCTCACCCCCTTCATGAAGCCACAGACGTCTGTGACACTCAGCCACACACCTTCCTCTGCTTCCCTTCCCAAACCACAGCCCTGCTCAACCTCCTGTGTCACCAGGGCCGGGGGGCATAGCCCAGCTTAGGACAGGGCACGGGAGGAGAGCAGGGCTTCCTCTTCTCGCTGTAGTAGGACTGGTGTGAGATGGCAACTGCTCCTGTCATCCCTACTGACCTCAATCCCTCTCCTGAAACCACCAGTCCCTGACAGCCCATCTCTGCCAGCCAGGCAGGGACAGAGCTGAGGGATGCTCTGCCCTGGGGAGAAGGGAAACAAAAAGGACAAGCCCAGGTACAGACTGGAGAACAGCACTGGTCCCAGTAGCAGAGAGCAGGCCTTTACCCTCCCCATCCTGAGGCACCTGAGGATCCTGCTGGGATTCTTTGTCTCTAGGAAGTGCTGGGTTTCTCAGCCTCACACACACCTCTGTGCTGTTTGCAAAGCACCTCCAAAGGCATTTGGAGGAGGGTGGGACGTGCAGCAGGGCACCTCCAGCTTGGCACAGAGCCCTTCATTCATTGCCTGGGGGGGCTGGTTTCATGTGCCTGTCCAGACCCTTCTACACGTGTGGCTCCACGGTCCTGGGAGTGTTCTCAGAGGGCAGGCATTGCACCTTTGTCCCCATGGCCACTCCTGGGTTCTGGAAATTTGCTTCTGAGCTCCTCTGTGAAAGTTTGTGTGATTGCACTTGGGAGGGTCAGGCTGGGTGTTAAATCCCCTTTCCCTGGAGGGATGTGCATCTGTAGGATGAGTGCCTGGAGAGGTGTGGGGACGGGCATCCTTGGGGCTCTGGCCAAAGACACAGCCGTCCTTGTCTAGATCTGACAGCAGCCTGTCTTGGGACAGGAGGTTGGTCTGGACACCTCCAAAGGGTCCTTCCCCCCAGCATTTCTGGGAGATGTCACCTGTGCAGTGCATGTTTGGTTACACGTGTCTGTGGGAGCTGCTCCGTGCTCCGGGACATCCATGAACAGCAGAGCAGTGAGCCCGAGCAGAAGGAGGGATGTGCTGGGGCTGCTGGGTGCCCCAGCAGGTGCCTCTTCACCTCTTCTCTGATTCTTCCCTGCCCAAACAACTGCCCGAAGGCAGTGCTGAGGCTTGGAAACGATAGGTTCCCCTGCTGCACCCACAGCTATCGTTCCACGGGGCACTGCCGGGCATCCCGGAGCCTGGCGCTGAGCCCCGCTGTGTCCCGCCGCGGTCTGGGAGCGCAGAGCCCCGGGGGTCGCCTTGGGATCCCGCGGGGAAGGAGGCAGCGGGCGGGGATGGAGGGATCCCACGGGGATGGAGGGATCCCACGGGGACAGAGAGGCCCAGCGGGGATGAAGGGATCCCGCCGGGACTGAAGATCTCCGAGGGGATGGAGGGACCCGGCGTGGCGCGACTCGGCGCGGTGTCCCCGAGGGCTGGGGGGGCGGCGGGTCCCCAGGGAGCCCCGGGGGTGTCCGGCGGCGGTGGGACGGGACGGGACGGGACGGGACGGGGCCGCCCCGCCTCCCGCTTAAAGAGCCGCGGCGCCGGGCGGCCCGCAGCGAGCTGGGACCGGCACCGCCCGCACCATGCGCTCCGCCGCCAAACTCAGCCGCATCCTCCTCCTCCTCCTCCTCCTGCCGCCGCCGCCCGCCGCCGCCTACTTCGGGTCAGCACCGCCCGCGGGGTCCGGCCCCGGCGCTGCCTCCGCGCCGGGACCCGGGGGGAGCTCGAGGGTCCGTGGGGCAGCTCGGGGTGTCCGTGGGGCAGTTCGGAGTGTCCGTGGGGCAGCACCGGGACCAGGGGACGAGCGCGAGTGTCCGCAGGCAGCTCGGAGCGTCCTTGGGACAGCGCCGGCACCGTGCGAGCGCCGTTCCCCGCGGATGCTCTGCGGAGGGGCCGCGGGGGCTCCGCGGGGCTGCTCGGTCCCCGGGCACGTCCCCGTGGCTGCGAGGGGGTCCCGGCCGAGCCGCGCACCTGCAGCGCCCCGCGCATCCCCCGCACTGCCCCGGGCAGCGCTGGCGCCGAGGGGACCGTGCCGGCGGGGCGATGCGGGGCAGGGGGTGAGGGAAGGGGACGCCCTGTGCTGGGGTCGCAGGAGCCCCCGCGGGATAGAGGGGACCAGGGGACGATCAACCGTGCAAGAGCGGGATGTGGAAATGGGTGGGAGATTCTGTTGGCTGGGAGCAAGAGGGAGGAAAACTGGATTTATACCCCTGAAGTGTGCTCCGGGTCTCTCGGGGTGCGAATTAGCTCCGGCAGCGGCTGGCATTGATCCCTCCCTGCAGGCTGCTTCCCTGGGGGGACAAGGTGGGAGGACGGGGCTGACAGAGGGAGCCAGGGCTCAGCAGGCAGGGATGGGGACATGAAGGTGCTGCGGGGCTCCATGGCTTAAAGCCAGCCCAGGAACAGAGGGTGTGCTCGGGCACAGAGAGGCAGAGCTGCTGCTCCAGCCCGGGGGGCAGGATCAGGATCACTTGGGCACAGCTGTCCCTGGGTGTGTGTCTTCCCCTCGCGTTTTAGTTTGCTTGGGATAAAGGCAAAGATGAGTTTGGAACAGGTTGGGTCAACGCAGAATTTCCCATGCAGTGTTCTGGGGGTTTCTGTCTGGTTTTCTGTGTGAGCTGCTCCTCAGGAAGGATTTTCAGATCCTTATGGTAACCAGAGCTGTTGGTGCCCATATCAGTGAGGGTAGAACAGACACAAGCATTCGTAAATCAGTGGTTGTACCACTCAGGACTGGTCTGGGCTGCCTTACCCACGTGGAGGGTCTTGTCCCCTCTCCACTGATCCTTCCACCACATGCCAGATGCTTCTTCCTATGTTTGCTGGGAAGTGTCTGCTGGCTTGCCACTTCTCACCTAGGACATGACTGGTATTTCATTTCTGCTGTGAAGCTTCCTTCAATCATCTGGATTTTAAATTCAGCCTAATTCAGTATCATTCAGCCTAATCCACACCTAAGCCCGTGCTGGGCGGGGGCTCCCCTTTCTCAGTCACTCAGAGCCTGTGTCAGCAGTCACTCCATGAAGGGGCTGGGCTGCACGGACAGTTTGGCTTTCCAGCCACAGGGATGTGCACGTGGCTGTGCCAGGGGAAGTGAATGAATTTGTGCTGCCCTTCCAGATAACAACACAGAGCTGTCACTGACCATTGCTCAAGCTGGACTCTGTTAAAGCGACCTGGGTGATCCTTTGCTCCGTGTCAATGATCTAAGTGGTACGAGCAGCTTTCTGGGCACATGAAATCTGTGTGTGCTGCCTCTGGACCTTGCCCAGCTCAGGATCTCAGGCTGTAGGTTCAGTTTTCAGTGTGGTTTTTTTCCTCGAGGGGTCTGACACAGGTGTGTCCTGCGTATTCTCACCTCTTCATCTGAAAGTCAAAAGAAGAAACCCAAGCCTAAGAACTCAGGGAGTTTGGTGGTGATGAGCAGTGTGATACATGGGTGCTTTCAGATACAAAATTGAGTTGATAGACTTGGGAGGAACTTGAATATTTTAGAAGTGAATGTGGTCTGATGTGGCTTGGTCTGGGAGAAAAGCAATCTCACACCTAAATTATTACTGAACTGGAAGGGACTGGGGACCCTGGATCAGTGGTCTAAGTTTAGCCAAATAGGAGAGGCTTAGGCACGAGAGCCAAATCTTGGCTTTCCAAACACTTAATGGAGAAAACCTGCAAAGATGCAAGAAAAAGTGAAGGAGGCTTTTGGGTGGCAACCTGAGCCCTTTCTGCTGTGGAAGTGGCAGAGGTGAATTATTGCTGGTTCAAAGGGTGAAGGAAATGCCAAGTTTGATTCCATCAGGACAAAGGTAAAGCATGAAGTGTATGGGATAGTCCAGCAAAAATGGTCCAAGGGCCTGGCAAAGACACAGCTCACCTTTAAATACAGAAAACAAAGTTTTGCCAGAGTGAAGACAGCATTACAATGGACAAATTCAGAGAAACCTAGAATGGGCTGGGTTGGAAGGGACCTTTAAAGATCACCCAGTCCCACCCCCTGCAATGGGCAAGGACATCTTCCACTCGACCAGGTTGCTCCAAGCCCTGTCCAGCAGAACTCTGACCCCATTCCCAGTACCTGGAGCTGTTGGCTCACTGGTGTCTGTGCACTGGCTGTGCTTGAGCAGATCCTGAACTCCTGGTGCTGGGTCCACAGGGGGTAAATTAAAACTTGCTTTTAGGAGAGGCAGCGAAAACAAGCTCTGTGTGAAATGTGGCCCGGCTGTTGTTGGGACTGTGTTGGGCTTGCCTGGCTCTCTGGATGCAGGAATCCAGGAGTGTCCAGTCCTCACCTCCTGACTCCCTTTGTGCTGGTTTTGCTTCCACCTTTGCTTCAATCCTCCCCCACCCTGCAGCCTCCTGTAAAGCTTCCCCTCCTTTTCGTGCTTTTCCTCTCAGGATGTTCTGCTCCTCAGGTGGTGGGAATGTCTCCAGACCTCATTAAAAGCTCTAAGCCTCCTGTTGTCTTCTTGTTCGTGTTTCACAAGGTGAAAAGTCATTTAGGATGTGCTGGAGGGCAAAGAGCTTCTCCCGGGGCAGAATCCAGAACAGACCCACCCCAGGTAGGAGGTCGCTGGGAAGGTGGAAGCACCAAACCTGATCAAAGCCTTCTCCTGGCTTTGTGGAACACGCTGGGACATGTCTCATCCATGGGCCAGGCTGGCCCCTGCTCCATGACTGGGGCTGGTCCCTGCTCCTCATAACTCATCCTGAAATGCCTCTGGTGGCTGCAGAGGTGCCTGGGATCCCACAGGATGTTGCTGGCTGGGCTCACAGCTGCTCTTGATTCAGCCCTACCTGTGCCCTCTGTCTTTAGTGCTGGTTCTGCTCCATCAAAGCCAGAGCCACGATTGTTCATTTTCTCATGGAAGGATTTTTTTGGGGCTGTTAGAGAGTAAAAACAGCATGTGACTTGCAGGGCTATTGAACCTGGGCCTTGCACAGGTTTGGAAACAGAATAATGTGTTAAATGATACCTTAAAGTAAATATGATCATCGTTAAAAAGCTGTCCTCACATCCCCTGTATCCTTCTGGAGAAGTCCAGCAAGCCCAGTTACCCATATTCCATTGCTTTCTTTGGCACTGTTTTATTGCAGCATTTCCCTGATACATCTAATGGACCAAATGCACCTCAAATAGCAACTCTGCTGTCCAGTTCTGAGTGCACCTGGAAAGGTTTCTGAGGATATTTCTCTTCCTGTTGAGCCGATAATTAAATGCTGATATTATTTACAGGCTGCATCGTTGTTCCTCAAAGGACAAATCCTCTTTCAGGAGGGTTTGTTACAGCATCATTTTTGTCATTGTTGGTCACACAGAATACTGGGGTATTAAAAAAGAGAGAGAAAGAGCAGAAATGGAGAGGGAAGGAAACTTTCAGCTGAGATTTGGGAAGACTGAGGATGGAGTCTGTGGTGAAACAGCAGAGGGGCTGTGGGGCTGCAGACGCATTGCAGAGGGAAAAGCTTTTCATGGATGCTTTTTGATTCTCTTCAGCTCCCAGAATCTCTTCAGTCACTATCTCAGTGTATCACAGGTTCTAAAAACCCATCCCACTGGGTGTTGAGTGTTTCATGCCAGGAAGGTTCTGGGGAATGTGGCCAGTCCAGAGTTAGACTGAAAATCTGCTGTCCCCTGTAACAACTGCCCCGTTGCTGCCCTGGGCTGGGGACTTGTCAGCCCTGGAACTGCCCTGGAGTCGGGATCCACATGGAGATATTTCATGTGGTTGAGCTGGGAGGTGGAAGGAGCCAAACCAAGGATGTCCAGACTGTGGGAGCCCAGAGCAGGTGAGGATGGAGAACCCTGTGCAGAAGCCTGACCTGGTTACTGCCTCTCCTCCCAAACTGGCAGCTCTTGTGATGAAGGAATTTTATATCCTGTTCTCTGTGGAGCTTCGTGAGAATTCTTTTTAAAAAATGAGTCTGGATCTGGACACATCATCTGTTACTGCTCCCAGGCAGGGCTGGCAGCAAACAGCAAACAATCCATCTCAAAGGATTCTGACTCACAATGTCATGTGAACTCACCTGAGGTTTTAATTCAAGCTTTTTCTCTTTGTGAGGAGCAGAAACTTGATAGAAAACCTGGAGGATAGCAGGTAGAGAGACACCTGCCCAAGGGGCTGAAATGACAACTCTGATGGAGGAAAGTAAAAAGCTTTGATATCAACTGCTAAATCTCAATATTGATTCTTGAGATTTATAGTTCAGATGTTCTGGGGATTTCTGTCACCTCCTTTGCAGGCAGTGGGGGTACAAAGCAGAGGAACCATCCTGATAAGTCACAACAGCACAGCACTCACAGGCCATCCTTTCATCCAGGGACAAATGGGGAGGATTAAACTGTGCTGTTTGTGAAAGGATGAAAACTCTGTTTCACAGAGCTGCCGGGGACAGAGGAGAGCTGGGGACCTTTGTGCCCTGCACAGGCCTTGGTTCCATCTGTCGTGTCCCACATTCTCTCAGCCTTTCCTGAAGGCTTCTTGCAGCTCTCCGTGGGGTGTAGATATTCCTGTGGAACATGAAAGGCGCCTGAAATCAGATATGGAGTCCTGTTGTGGGCTGCTTTGATTTTTCTCCTTACTTGGGAGAGGTAGGAAAGGCATATTTTTACTGGTTTTTAAGACCTTTCAGATCCAGAGGACATTGGGCATTGCACAGGAACAGGCTCTCATTAAAAGTCTCTTAAGCAGCTGGAATGTGGCTGGAAGGAGATTAAAGGAAATAGATGAATTTAGCAAAGTGCTTAGACAGAAAAGGAGAGAGAAATAAAGTTGGAGATCCTTATTGTTCTTTCAGATTGCGAGCAGGTGTGCATTAATTCAAAGAGTTCACTTTCTTTGCTGTATGATCTGTAGATAATAAACTCTAAATCATCTAAAACGATGCAGTTTGCCTGACTGCAGATATCTGCATATTTATATTTAATCTTGTACAAATGTTTGCGTACTCTGATCTTGATCAGATCCTGTGTTGGCTCTGCCCTGATAAAACACAGTTGTGGTGGGAGCCTGCAGAGCCTCCACTCACACGGGCAATCGCTGTGGCTGTCCTGACTCAGAGAGTGGCTCCTGCTCCCAGCTGTGCCACTGTCACCTGCATGGCCTTGGGCACCTCCTTGAATTCCTTTCTGCTTGTCTAAATTGAAAGTTGTGTGAGAGAGGAGTTTTGGGAGCTGTGTCTGTGCTCTGACTGTGTGACTCCTGATCCTGGGAGCCTCAAACACAGTGGTGGAATTATTTACATAATTTATGTCATTTGTATAATTATTTCCTGCTGACATTGCCCTGCCTCAGGTGACAAGTGTGAGAGTTTGCACGAGGGAGACTATCACAGACAGCTGTGTTCTGGGTACCTTTAGTCACTCGGATTAACCTTGGATTAATTGACTGCTTACTTCATTAACTTTGTTCTCTCCAACTGGTTATTTCTGCCCTCCATTTCTAGAGAAAAAGCAAGATACTCCATATGTTGCAATTTCAGAAATTCAACAACAACAACAGCAATAATAATAAAAATAATAATAAATATTAAGTAAGTTTGCCTGTGCAACCAACTATCTGTGCAGGGTGCTGCATTACCTCTTTCAGAATTTAAAGTGTTGCTGGATCCAGTTTTAGGAAGTGTTTTTCCTGTGAAGCTTTTGCTTTGAATGGTGAAAATGATGAATTAGACTCGGTATCTCTGTGTGTGGTCCCAGGCTGTATTTACACTATTGAGATTGCTCTGGAAGTGGAATCAAATTCTTCAGGGGTTTTTTTGGTGCCTTTCTTCCACAAATATCAACACCCAACATCCTTCAGAGCCTGGAGAATGGCAAAACCACCTTCTCCCAATTCCCACTGGCCACTGCTGGGCCAAAGGACATCCTTGAGATAATCCCTGTCCAGGACTGTAGAACTCAGGGTTTATGTGGCTTCACCACCTTCACCAGCCCTGGATAATAACAAACGCCAAGGCAAAAGCATAAACAGGAGTAGGGTGGCAGACCGAGATGCTCCCTCAGAATCTTTTCCAGCTTCTGGCAGTCTGCACATCCAGAATTTCCTTTGGCAAAGTATCTTTGTGTTTAATGGTCCCCTTATGACTTGTCTTCCATGGTTTGTATGAATATATGGATATTTTAGCATTCCTGGTGCTCTGCATTGAGAAGGGCTGCAAGTTTAACTACAGCCTCATTTATTTTAAGTCTATCAATTAATAAATTATTGTCATTTCCCCTGGTTCTTTTATAATAGAGGTTGGAATAATCTTTACTCACTTGGAGGCCAGTCCCGCTTCCACAGCCCTGTGTTCTCCCGGTATCCCTTCTTCTCCTGGTGGGAACTGTGGAAGGTATCCAGCCTGTGTTCTTACACAAGCAATTTTGGAAATCTGTCACCTGTACCTGTCCAAGCAGACAGTAACATCTGGCTTGTCCTTGGTCTGCCTGTTCAGTGACTCCTTCAGGTTTAAGAGGCCTGACCACCTTCCACAGAAGTTGTGTTGACTCTTCTCCACAGTTCTGTATTTAACCTTTGCCCACCAATTCCACTCTGGTTTTAGAGTTCCTCTGAGCTTGCCCAGGACAGCTCTTCCCTGGGTTGTGTCATTCATCACATCTCTTGTAAATCTTGAAGATCCCTTTTCCACCTTTTCTCCCTTTCACACAGGTTTCAGCAACACCTTTGCACCACATTCTCCTTCCTGAGTCAGCAGCTGGATGTGAATCAGACACCCCTGGGCTACAAAAGAGCTTCACAGTCTTGGCTTTACAGCTGCCACTTGAAATTCATCAACCCCTCCAACAAATCTGGGGGAGCTCAACAGCCTTTAGTGAAACTGTGTCTGCTCAAGGGCTGAATTTCTGACTTCAGTGTTCACCCTACGGCTCCTGCTTTGCTGTTTGCCACTGGACTAAAGCACTGCCTGCTCTCTCTGTCCCCCAGGAGAAGGGATTCATGGATTTTTGGCCAATATCCTGTGCCCTTGGGATATGGAATTGTAACGGCAAGAACAAACAGAGAGCAGTTATCTTGCAGTTCTCTGTTTTTTCCCAGTTGAGGTCATACCCTGGGACTCCTCTGGAGTCAGAGCCAGCGAGCCTCTGCACTGAGCTCCTGCTGCTTCTGAACCCCTGTGAAAGGGAAGGGCTCAGAGCTGAGCACACCTTTCCTAGGAAGGAGATCATTGGTCTAAATAGTGAGTGAAGCCACTGCTGCTGTCTCAAATATCTGACAAGGGATGAATGATGGTTTAGCTGGGATGGAGGGCACTAAAATGAGGATGGAGCCTGGAAGGAAGGGATTTTGGGGAGGTAGGATGCCTGGCATGGGTGGCAGGTCTGTTGGCACGTGGACAGTCAGTAGTTTGGTACATGAGTTTGGGAATGTTGCAGCTGTGCTTTCAGTGAGTGATTGGTGTTATTACATCAGGCTCTTAAACTCTTCAGTGCCAGCTCCCACTTCCTTATTTCCTCTCTCTGAGCCAGGAGCTTGGGAAACTTTGGTGCCTGGGAGCACAGACACTGCATGGCAAAGGGAGAGGAATCACATTTCCTGGGATGTCAGTGCTGGAATCCCACTGCCAGGCAAAGTCCAGGTTCTGGGTGAGGGTTGTTATTCTGACATAACAGCAACACTGACCACTGACATAACCAGCACTGTCCCACTGAGCTGGGTGCAGTCTGAACTTCCCTAAGCCAGACTTTTGCTGACCTCTGAGCCACGAATGAGTGTTGTCATGTTCTCTCCATGGAGCCAAGAGAAATTCCCACGGTGCTGCTGATGACAACAGATGTGGGTTTCTCCTCCTCCCCATGGCATCAGTCTGGGACTTTGCCCTGGTGGGTGATGGGAGTAGGATACCAGATCTAACCAATCTGTATTGATTAATCTTCCGAGCTGCTAAAATGCCCTGACCTGCAGCTTCCTAAATATCCTTCCCTTCTTCACCTTTTCCATGACTCTGATCTCAGAATCATCACAGAATCCCAAACTGCTATGGGTTGGAATGGACCTTTAAAGACCACCCTGTGCCATGGGCAGGGACACCTCAGGGTGGCTCAGAGCTCCTGTCCAAAGTGACCTTGAATGATCCCAGGGATCTCTTCCATAACTCACCGCTTCTCCTGCTTCTCTCCTTCCAGCTTGACCGGGAAAGAAGCTCTGACCCACTTCCCCTCGCTGGGCGCCCCGGGGGGCTCTGCCCCGGGGAAGGGGCACGTGAAGCAGTGCGAGCTGCTGCAGCTGTCCCGCAAGCAGAAGCGGCTGTGCCGGAGGGAGCCGGGGCTGGCGGAGACGCTGCGGGACGCGATCCGCCTCGGGATCCTGGAGTGCCAGTTCCAGTTCCGCAGCGAGCGCTGGAACTGCAGCCTGGAGGGCCGGCCCAGCCTGCTCAAGAGAGGTACAAGGTAGTTGGTTTGAGGGGAAACTCTCGCTGCAGCCCCCGGGATGTCCCAAATTAAACCTCACGTGGAGCAAAGAGAGGCGGCGAACGGGGAGTGCCGAGATCTCTGTTTCACCCAGCAGTGGGAGCTGGGCAGTTTGGGCTCCTTTACCACAAAATAAGCTTTGTCCTCATCTTCCCAGCACGGTTTGTCACGGATTGGAAAGCGGGAGGAGGGTTTGGAAGGTGGGAGGAGGTTCACATCCTTGGCTGGTGGCGTCTTCTCTGAGAGCAGAGTTCCTTACCCTGAGCACCCTCCTCAGCTGGGGTGATGCTGTGGGAAAGCAGGGTCAGTGCTTGATGTCAGGGGGCAGCCTAAGAAAGGAATCCTTTTAGTTCCTTGGGTATTCGTGTGTGTAAACCTCTGTAATTCTCAAATCCAAAATTTAAACCTATTTACTGTTTGAAAAAGCTATTTATCTGCATGCAGACATCTCAGTGCACGTTGACGAATCTCTCCTCTTTTACATAAATTTGGAGACATTTGGGCAGAGTGGACAGAAGACCCACTGGTTTCTTGTTTCCCAAAATGCTTTAGATGAAAGAATTGTCCCATAAGGTCTGGCTTTGAGGTAGAAGGGAACATAATAAATCCTTCCAATGCTTGAGAAAAATACAATGAAGATGGACACCGAAATTATTTCTTAATAAAAGTTCCCAGAGAGTGCATATAGGGTTTGCCAAACCTGTCCTGCTCCAACCAAAGCCTGACTGTTACAGAGTTTCAGCCCTTCAATAACTTCTATTAGCACTTGCTAAACTTCAGATTTATTGAGTTTCAGTCCTTTGATAATACTTAGCAACTTAATGTTTTTTAAAAAAAGGGCCTGAAGAAGCCAATATTAATTTTGATGAAAATCAATGCTAATTTTAACTAACATTGGGATCGAAACTTTTTAATGTTTCCTTTAAAAATTATCATTTTTTATTACATTAAATATCAGCTTAATATTTTATTAAGTCAGCACATACAAGATCAGATTTTCTTCATTGCAAGGCTCAACTGTGAGTTTTTAGCAGGTGGTGGAAGGAGCTGTTCACGATCATTCTGAGTGTCTTTCTGACATCTGCACCTTCATCAACCTCAAAGAACTTGAAAATGACAATTGAATAATCCTCATCTTCAAATAGCTGGAAAACATTTAATTATCTGGCAGTGGCATGCCTTAGCATTTCCATGGGCTCCTGACTGACAAAATAAAATATCACCTGTAATTTCAAACCTGTTTTGGCAGATGGGGATAAGTGTTTGAAAACTTTTATTACAGAATCTTAAGGATCAAGTGATGATTTAATACAGCCAGGTATGCTGTGTGCAGCCCCTGTGTGACAGGACACTTGGCTGGGAGCAATTATCAGTTCTCATTTTCCTTTAGCTTGCAAAGGGGTTTGTTTCTTTCATAAAGAACACAAACGCTTTCAGCTGCCACTTTTGATCTGTTTGTGACATTTCTTGGAATTTTCTTGGAGATTGTTGGTCATGCAACTCTCCCCTGTCACCCAGATAGCGACGAAGCGTTTTCGAAACGTTTAAATCATTTGCTATCTCCATGCTCTGAGAGAAACCATAAAGAAAAATACCCATTTTTAGCAGTCCTAAACGGTCTTAAGAGTGCAAGAGAGTGAAAAAGATCCTTCCCAGTGGGATGGGGCATTTTTGTAAGAGGTGAAAAGCCACACTCAATTTGCAATCACCACTGACAAACTGCTGTGACTGATCTGGATCATCAGTGCTTTTCCTGCTTCTAGAGATGCCAAACAAACAAACAAAAAATGAGCCAAGGATTTTCTGGTTCTTGAAATGCCAGATTTATTTTACCAGTCTGCACCGTTTGATGCTCTTGATACTTCTCTGGGTACAACTGGGAAACTCCTTTTGCATAACCTGCAACCTTTCTGTGGCCATTGTCACTTATGACAGCTACTACTCCTCAGTGATCCATGCAAAGTCCTCCTGCATTCCTTCTCCATGCAAAGTCCTCCTGCATTCCTTCTCCACTTCTTTAAAGATCCATGGAAAGGGTTAGATTTTAAATGATTTCAAGCCACCTTGTTACATGGGGGCACTTGGTGTCTTTATAAAAACATGCAAAGCAGTGATGGCCTTTTGGTGTCCTGGGTGTGCCATTAAGGGCTGCTGGAAGTCAGGTAAAGCAGGATTTCACCCAGCACTCAGTGATCTGGGGAAATAAATACCTTTAGTGAAGAGGTCAGAGCCAGCCACTCTCAAAATGCTTCTTGAGAAATGAGCTCTCTGCTCATTTCCTGCTCAATCCTTCCACCCCGTAATCCATTTCTTTGCCTCCTGCTGGTTGGACTCTGACCTTCCAGCAGCGGTTTCACTGATGTCACGAGGAATCCAGGAATGGTACAACAGAGGAGTGGTGACTCACAGACATGGAATTTCCATGATGGGAGATTTGGAGAAGTCAGTTGGACAAAGCCCTGGGCAGCTGGCATTGGAGCCAGCCCTGCTTTGAGCAGGAGTTTGTTCTAAAGACCTTGGGAGTCCTTCCACCCTAAATCTTTCTATACTTCTATAGCTTTTTTTGGTTGGTTGGTTTTGCTGTTGTTGTTTCCAGAGAGATGCCTCCTCCACCTGCTCTGAAATGCTCACACTCCTTCACTACAGCGTTGAAAAGCCTCTGACCCTGAGCACCTTTCCTTTGGCAGAGTCACCCCATAGCCAAACTCCTCCTGTTACAATTCTCCCTGTGGTCTGGAGCACACCACAGCACACAACAGTGCTGCCATCACAGCTAAAGTCCTCCTGTATTTATAGGCTGCCGAGCTAAGAAATGCTTCTGGAGAGCTCAGGGCAAGGCTTGGACACATGGAAGGTCCTACCAGCAGGAGCTGCTTTGCTGCAGCCTCCTGAAATTCATCTCTGTGCTGGATGTTTGCAGCCAAACTGCCCAGCAGAGACATCTGCACTCAGATGTTCCCCTTGCACTGAGTTTCAGATTCCATTTTGTTCCTCACAACACACTCAGTGGGGTCAGGGGAGTGACCCATCCCCAACCTGGGCCCTGAGAGCTGGGAATCGGCTCCAGGCCTCCCTGCCTGTGGTGATAGGAGCTCTGCTGTCACTGTGGGAGGAGAGATACCAGGGCACAGGGAGAAACCTCTGTTCAGATCCCAAATTGTGCTCCTTGGAGCTGATTGCTGCCATCTGTGGTGTGTCCTCCTGAAAATCCAGCTCCAGCAGCTGCTCTGCCCCACATTCCACAAGGGCTGAAGGACAGCTTTAACTTCCCTCACTTGTTTTGTGAATTAACAATGAAATGGTGATTGAGTCCTCATGATGAAGTAGAGGGAATCATCTTAGACTTTTCAGACAAGCATTTGGCAGCCTGGCGATGTTGAAGCTTTGTTTGAAGGAGAAGGAGACGTTTCAAAGTCTGCTGGGTCTCTGCAGTTGCTGCTGTCTGCAGTGGCCTGACCACAGCAGTGGCCTCCGATTTCCAGTGGGCTGAAAACTGGCCAGGACTTACATGGGGAAACCAAAGCATCAGAAATAGCAGGAGCAGTGTGGTGATCCACAGAGTCAGATTTAGCAGGGGCTGTGGAGCCGCCGGGGCCTGCTGGCTCCTCATGGCATGGGAAAGGGCCTCCGGAATGCCCTCCTCTCTTCTGGGATCAGTGTGTCAGAGGGGATGTTGGGAATCTGGTGAGCATCTGGAGATTGGCTGCTGGAATGATTTAGCAGATTTAGGATCTCAAGTATCAGTTACCCTCTCTTAGCTCCTTTGGAGTAGGTTAGACACTGTTTGAAAATGTGAGCATCGTGCTGCCACCACAGTCTGCACTGACCACGTCCCATACCAGCTTTTACAAAACTTTTGGTGGATTTGGTGATATTCTTCCATTATTTTTAGAGTACCCTGAGAAATTTTATTGAGGTTCATCAGCCGGAGAGATGAATTGCAAATTATTGCCCCAGTGGTTACAGCAACCAAAATGGTGAGGCAGGAAGCAGTCTGTTGATTGATCTCCTTGATCCCCTCCATATTTTCCTGACTCTCCCCTCATGTCCATGCTGCTGGTAGATCTTTACCTAAAATTCTGCAATTCCAAAGAGCTCCTGTGAAGTCTGTTGAAGTTGCTAATGAAGCCTCTCTATTATGTTCATGATTAGTCACATTTTTTGTTCTTCTTGCTGGCAGCCATCAGGAGAACTCTTTGTCCTGCTCTCTGGTCATGTTTATGGTGGACATCACTCAGATCTCAGCACTCAGTGTTGTGGTCTATTATTACAGCTGGATGGGAGTTCTCTGAGGGAACAGAATGATGGAGAGATTTGAGGTTGGACTTGGTGAATTCTAGAGGTGGCTTCCAACCTCTGCTCCAGGCAGGGCTTAGAGCAAATCTAGATCAAGTCTCTCTGGCTGTCTCTTCTGTTACTGGGGGAAACAGATTTTCCTTCTCATGTGGAAGGACATTTGGAATTTTCGCATGTGGAATATTTGTTTGCTTCATTGTGTTTTCTTCCATGCAATGTATAAGTGCTCTCTCTTTCATAAACCAAATTTTTTCTATTTTGGCCAGTCTTGCCCATTCCTGCCCTCAGAGCTATTGATCAGTCACCTGTCCCTCTCTTCCTTGCACTAATTCCTAAATTGTGGACTTGTTAAGCAATTTCCCATTAGTAGTTTGTGGTTTTTTTTCTGCAAATGAACTCTAGAGGAAATATTAAGATTTTCCCCAGGATTGAATAGGAGAGGAGGTAAATATAAATAAATTAAAAAAATATTTTGTGGTTTGGGTCAGGTTTGTGTCAATCAGAGTTTCTGAAACTTCTGTGAATCTCGTGGGTATCAATATTCCTATTCCTGTGTGATCTCATGTCTCCACACTGAATTTTCATTCAGTCACTGTACTTCGTTTCCTGGTTAAAGTGTCATAGTCACACCATGACCTCAGGGATTGTAGCCAAGCTGGGAATCCTGCTCTGGGGAGGAGAACAGCTTCAGAACACACCCCCACAGTCCCTGGGAGTAGACAATTTCCAGGGAATTCAGAAAACCCACACACATGTGTGAGCTTTCCTTCTTGCCAAGATGTCCTTCAACATGGAACCCTTCCCATTCCAACTACATGTGGTCTTTTCATAGAAAATACTAGTACAGCCCCAATTAAAAACATTTTTAAATAACACCTTGGATTTTAAGACACTTTTTTTGAGTCTCTACTACAGACTTCCTGATTTTATGCCACAACATGATTTCAATGATGGTCTCTAATTGCACCAATCAGCTCCGTGCCAGGCACAAACAGCTTGGTGGCAATCACTTTTTGCAGTTGGGTATTTTCCCAGGACTGTTTGTCTGTTGCCACCCCCCCTTGTCCATACTGAACCAGTCATGGGTGAGACTGGGGTGTCACTACACCGGTCACTTCAATCTGTGTTCCTCTGCGGGGGACGGTGCGGGAACACCAGAGGAATTTTGTCTCTTTGTACTTCTAATTATTGTGCTTGGGTTTGGTCCATGGGCAGGCAGGAGGGCCAGGGAGGTGCCTTTCCTGCTCCTCCCATCTCCCAATCCTTCTCCTGCGCAGGTTTTAAGGAAACAGCCTTCCTGTACGCCGTGTCCTCGGCCGCGCTGACGCACTCCCTGGCGCGGGCGTGCAGCGCGGGGCGCATGGAGCGCTGCACCTGCGACGACTCCCCGGGCCTGGAGAACCGCAAGGCCTGGCAGTGGGGCGTCTGCGGGGACAACCTCAAGTACAGCACCAAGTTCCTGAAAAAGTTCCTGGGGCAGAAGAGGATCGGCAAAGACCTGCGGGCCAAGGTGGACATCCACAACACCAACGTGGGCATCAAGGTAGGAGCTGCACTGGCAGGCTTGGGATGAACTTTGGACTCAGCGCAAGTCTTCCAACCCATCCTGGGTGTGAGAGGGGATTCGCTGCCCTGCTCACAAACCAGACCTGTTCACCTGTGTGTCCTCGGCCTTGTGGCGCTGAGAGTCTCTGGGAAGTCTCCTGAGCTCTGGTGTGAGGAGCTGTGTGTTGAGTGGCAGAGGAGCATCCTGTGTCCTCCAGTGGTCCCAGGGTGGGTGCCAGGGACACACGGCACAGTGACAGCTGTGAAACTCCACAGCTGAATGACTCCAGGGGTTACGCCAGGGCCACAGGGGGGTCTCAAAACAGCTGGAGCTTAGAGCTGGTGGCATGTGTGAAGCAGATTATGGACTGAAACTCTTGAGATCAGTTATGAGTCTGCTGGTGACCTGCTATGGAACGAGTCATGTCACAGCTTTGGGTCAGGGAGACCATCAGATTGAGCATTTTGACCTGTAGGTTACAGGCTACTGACTTACATTGTCTCCCATTTACTGAGTCCGATTACTGTTTAATTAGAGCACTGTCTTCCTTTGAATATACCAAAAGGAGTCCACCATGCTGGAGATACTCGGTTTTATGGCTGACTGCTCCTACTATGCCAAATAGAATTAATAAGAACTTATTTAAGAACTTACTTGGTGTTCAGCTGGTTATCCTCAGGCTATTCACTCCCTGGCTCACCAGTCAACTCTGTAGCCATTCCTCTGGTTTTTTAAAAATTATTAACACTTTTCCCTCCATGGAATAGAAATAATGCCAATAAAACTGAAGTGCTTGCAGCTGTCTGCGACCTGAGCTGTTGCCTCTACCAGAACTAGGTCCTGGCAGGTAAATAACCACCACTCCTCTTCCTCATCAGGCGGTGAAGAACGGCCTCAAAACCACGTGCAAGTGCCACGGCGTGTCCGGCTCCTGCGCCGTCCGGACGTGCTGGAAGCAGCTCTCGCCTTTCCACGAGATCGGGCGGCTCCTGAAGCTGCGCTACGACGACGCCGTCAAGGTCTTCAGCACCAGCAACGACGCCGTGGGACACTCGGAGCTGGCGGGGCCGCACAGGCACGGCCACTCCGCCAAGCACCCCGCCCTGCCCCGCCCCACGGACCTGGTGTACGTGGAGGACTCCCCCAGCTTCTGCCGGCCCAGCAAATACTCCCTGGGCACCGCGGGGAGGACCTGCTCCCGGGAGGGCAACTGCGACAGCATGTGCTGCGGGAGGGGCTACAACACCCAGAGCCGGCTGGTGACCTTCTCGTGCCACTGCCAGGTGCAGTGGTGCTGCTACGTGGAGTGCCAGCAGTGCATGCAGGAGGAGGTGGTCTACAGCTGCAAGCAGTAGGGACAGCGCCCGAGGGGCGAGGCAAGTGCAGGGAAGCAGCAGGGGGACAGGGACACGACTCTCTGCTGCGGGGAGAGGGCAAAGGCCAGCACCAAACGCGTGCTGTGCTCCTCTCGCCTCGCTGTTGAGATGCTCCAGCCTGGGGAGAGCCCCTGCGTGAGGGGGGAAAAGCAGAGGCTTTGTGGGGTATCGGGTCAGGAAGGAGGGACAGAGAGCAGGGGGAATGTGGGTACAGCAGAAACCCTGATGCAGCCACAAATATCCCTCAAGTTCAAACTTGTACTCACCTCTACAGCAATATCCTCCTCCTCCATCCCTCAGGTGCAGTCCTGGAAATGCATCAGGGTGGTGACATTGGGACTCTGAGGGCTTGTGCCCTGGCTCCTGGAGAGAAGAGAATTGAGGGACTGGGGAGGCCACAACCAGAGAGAGACTGGCTCCAGACGTAGCAGGGACAGCCGTGCTCCTGCACCAAGGCACAGAAGGACTCTGGCAGTGGGGGATTCCCAGCGCCATTCCCTGGGAGCTGTGAGCTCACAGACACACTGCCGAATAATCTCATTTTGACACAGAAATTGTGCCTCAGAAGTACCAGTTTACAAACAAAGGGAGCTCACGTCCATCACCTCCCAGGTCTGTAGTTCGGATGTTGGACTCCAGGTGCATTTTCACCACGTTTTAACCTTGCTGTTCCAGGTCACATGGAACAGCCTGTTTGAGCCACAGGAACTCAGCTGAGGGCTGTGAAGTCACCCCTCTGCAGCACGTGGCCTCACAGAGGGGTATTTATGGGTGGTGATCCAGGGTGATGGTGCCAGTTATGCATCTCTCTCCCTCCTTTCCCCCAGTCAATCAATCAATCAATCAATCAATCACCTTTTTGTCCTATGTGCAGCATACTCTACCTGGTGCCCTAGGTGTGTGACATCCCACATCCTGCCCTGTGCCAGTGACAGGTAAAGCTTCTGAAAGGGAATTAGGAACCACGGGAACTGGGCTGTCTGAAATATGTGCAGGTCATGAGTGACAATCCCTGCCCTGAGGAGCTGGGTATAAGCAGCCCCTGCAGGCGTGAGGGAAGGTCACCTGGGGAAAGAGCACAGGCCACTTTGGAGTCATGAGCCCCTGACTTTGAGCCTTGTTTTTCCAGTGGACTTTTAGCTGAACACGCCAGACACAGCCTGTTTAGTTCCTCTGGCTGTGATTTAGAGAGTAGTTTTGGGAATGGCAGTGAGGCACCCCCTGACCTGGCCACCAGGTAAATGCAGGTGTGTGTGGCACAACCTCTGTGGGTGTTCAGCTCACAGTGTATATGTGACAGTGTATTTTCCTGCTCCAGGGGTTTTCTTGGTTAATCCTGCAGCAGCTCTGGATCGTCCCTGAGGTAAAAAATCTGCTGTATTTACTCAGTCTTGGCAATGGGCACAAACCAGCCAGTGTGGAGATGGGCTGGTGCTGCAAAGAATATGGGAATCCTTAAGCTCAATTCAAAATTCAGTGGCAATATAAGGGGTGAAGATGCTGGTTTGGGTTGCTAGACAGGCTCATCCACAGGCAGAATTGTGCTGAATTCCAATGGGATGGAGTTCTCCTCAGAGGTGTGGGATGTGCCCTGTGTGCTCAGCTCTGCAGTGTGGATCTGCTGGAGCTGGGCAGCTCAGCCGCTCCTTTCCATCTGCTCCGAGCAATTCCCCCGCAGTGAGGAGTGTCAGCTCACGCTCTCTTTACCCTGACTTTGTTGCCCTTTTGGTTTTTACAACTATTTTTGACTCTTGCTCCCTCCAGGGCTGGCACAGAACAGTCTCAGAGCAGATCAAGCCATTAACTGGCTGTTTGGAGGCCACTCAGAGCTTCCCTCTCACCAGCTACAGGTCTTTTAAAGGGCTTATTCCTTTTCATCCCTTTTCTGGCTCAAATTGACTTGAACTGAATTAAAGAGTTTATGACAGACATAATACTGCAAATAGGCTTAATTAGCCTTATTTTTTTTACCTCCTAAATACCCAAGAGGAGACCATTATTTTTATGTTGCTTCTAATCCTTTTGGAGTTGAAATCTTCCCACGAGTCTCAATTTTGAGCTCTCAATGAAAAAGCTTCCAAATAAGCTAAAATTGGCATCGTGGGTGAAGTGAGCAGGGAACTCACTCTGGCTGAACTATTGATCCCAAAACCTCTGCCCCACTGACCTCCAGCCTTGTCCAGCATCAGAGGGGAAGGGAATACCCCATCCCAGGAGGGTCCTTTGGGTCCCATCCAATTACATGGATCATTCCCATTTAAACAGGGACTGGGGCTCTGTGGAAGGAGGTGGGAGCACAGCTGGATCCCATTCCTTGGGAAGCAAGTGGAGAAGACACCACTCTGTCCTCTTGCTTTTATCAAAGCTGCACAGGAATTGCTGAATAAGAACTAGACAAAACTGTATTTCAGGGAAAATTAAGTTTCTTCATGTACCAAAGGGAACTTCTAGAAATCCTTTGTCCTGTGTGGCTCAGAGCTGCTGGAGAAGATCTGAGGAAGGGATGGTTCATTCTCTGGTACCCTGGGGTGGGTTTGGGCTCGGTGGGATGTGGTGGTTTGGCATCGGGCTGGAGTGAATTTGGGTTGTTCACTGTTAAGCCAGGTCTGGACAAGGACATCTGATGTCCCCCAGCTTTGCTCTGGTTAACTCAGAGCCCTTTTCTGCCCCTCCTGACACCACTGCAAACCTTCCTGTCCAACCCCTGCCAGGCAGCACAGCCTCAGGCGCTGGAAGCCAAATGATGAACACTGATGGGAAAGAAGTAATTTCAAATGTCTGATTTGAGGACTGGGGGGAAAGACTTGAGCGTAGTTTGAGTTTGAGGCAACACTGATGACAGTCCTTTTGGTGTCCTTCAGCACCAAGGTTTTTAGAGGTGGTGCTATGGATAAGGGAGGGACAAAGTTTGCTTGGGAGAGATACTTTGGTGGCTTTGGGGTTTTTTTTTCATTCAGTTGCCCAGGGGGGTTTTATTGGGTTGATATTCCAAAATGGGATTTAATTCAACTGACAGCAGTGGGAGCAGGGAGCAAAACCTGTGTTTGGCCCTTGATATTCTTAGGCTTGAATTGTATTTTCCTCTGAACCAAGACCAAGCATCATCTTGAGCAAAGCTCTTCTGCCACCTCCTGGAGATCTGGGCTGTGAGGACCTGGGAGTCCATTTGGACCTGGGAGAGCTTTTTAGTCGTGCCACACATCTTACAATGTACTATAAATCCTGTGGGTTTGGTTAGATGTGTAAATTACTGGAATGACAGGCTGGAGATACAAGGAGATCACATTTAAGTCTTGACAAAGAAATCTTCTCGGCAGCAAAGTTGAAAGCTCATACCCTGCCTATTAAAAAAAACATTTTCCAAGTGCAAATGTACCTCAGTGGCTACTGACGGTCAAAGTCTGAGCTGCACAGGCTTTGCTGAGAGTGGTTTGGTTTGGACTGAATCTTTTCCTCTGCACCTAAAATTCAAATAACCTGGGAATAGCCATAGCTCCAATACCCCTAACCAGGGTCCTCACTGCCCACAGAGGGGCTACAGTGCTCACACAGGTCAGTCCCTGGCCCAGGCCCTGTCCTGCTGTGGACTTCCTAGTCCAGCTTTTATTACCTTTCCTGGTGTGCTGTGGTGCTGGGCTTGGTAGTCATGGGTCCAGCATGCTTGTTGCAGGGGGGAAATAGAAATCCATCATCCATCCATCCATCCATCCATCCATCCATCCATCCATCCATCCATCCATCCATCCATCCATCCTTCCCTTTTGACAAGGGCATGGAGTGACAGGACAAGGAGGAATGGCTTCCCAGCACCAGAGAGCAAGGTTAGATGGAATACTGGGAAGGAATTCCTCCCTGTGAGGGCGGGGAGGCCCTGGCACAGGGTGCCCAGAGCAGCTCTGGCTGCCCCTGGATCCCTGGGAGTGTCCAAGGCCAGGCTGGACGGGGCTTGGAGCAGCCTGGGATAGTGGAAGGTGTCCCTGCCCATGGCAGGGGGTGGCACTGGATGGGCTTTATGGTCCCTTCCCAGCCAAACCATTCTGGGATTCTAGAAAAAGTTTTACTGAACCATTTCTGATGTTTATGGATCCCACCATCCCTAAGAGAGGAGCTGAACCTGCTTGGGAAGGAATCTCATCTCGGGAGGCTGCCCCATCTAATGGGGTATCCTAGCAATTCCTGGAGGCTGATCCAGGGATCCGTGCAGCTGCTGCTCTGCTGGAAGGGCAGGGCAGGGCGGGGGGGGCTTTGTTAGATCAACAAAAAGAGCCATGTAAACCAAAACCCACCAATGAGGGGGGTGACAAACCCCACTCTGCAAGAGTCACTCTACACCCCGTGTCAGACCTGGAGGCCAATTTGCAGCAATATAATAAAGATGTCACTTGGAAAAAAAGTCTGTGCTTTAAGGGAAACAAAACTTTTGTCTACCTCAAGATGTACAATTTGTGTGACAAGAAGTATGGATGTTATTTATATTTCTTGTATTTCCTCTAGAAAGAAAATGGTGCTACGGGGTTTAAGTTGCGTTGCAGTCCTGCTTGTACCTTGTGTTAATTTTTAGATATTCCTTTTTATAATGTGCATATTTGTGTTGTCCAGTGTTGCACAAGTGTCTGCTTTGCTGTGTTCTTGTCAGGCAATAAATACCAGCAAAAAAACCATTTTTTTTTTTGCCTTTCAAGGAACACCCCTGGGACATACCTTTGAATAACCCCGTTCCTCCACAGTCACAGTGATGTCATTCCTGTAGTTCTCCTTTCCCCACACCCTGTGCAGGAGATAACTGGGAATGCCCATTCCTGCCCACCCAACCGTAAGGGCTGCCCAGGCAGGCTGAGCTCAGGTGTGTTTGCCCTGAGGAAATGTGACTCCAGTGAGCCAAACCTCATCCAGGACATGTCAGTGGCACCTTTCCTGGAGCAGCAAAACAAATGAGGCACCTTTGCCTGGTGACTCTGTGCCACATGTTTGGATGTGACAACTTGTGCAACTTGGGAACTGGGCTGATGGAACTGGGGCAGATTTGTTGAGCCTCAAAGACATGACTGCAAGGTTCCCCGTGCTCTGCAGGGTCTCCCTGGGGAGGTTGGCTCAGGGAAGCTGTGGAGCCCCAGCTCGGTCTTTGCAGGGAGGGATGATGGGCTGGCCTCGTGCTGCAGTGACCATGCCAGACCAGTGGCTCCTTGCCCTTCATCTTGGGCACACAGGAGCTGCTGGCTCCGGCCGCGGCTGAGAATGACTTTAACCAGGTGGTCCCAAATAGCTCCTCCAGACCTTGGTTTGGCACCAGGCCACCATGGCATGGTGACATCTCACACTGTGGTGCTCAACATCACCACAAGGCCAGAGGAAGGGCCTTGGCCACGGCTGTGGCCGATGCCCAGGCCCAGCTCAGCGTGGTTAAGGGCACATCCACAGCCAACGTGTGCCAGGCCCAGAGCTGCCAATCGCGGCCACACCAGAGCCACTTCACACTGTGGTTTTCCTTCTGGTTGGGATCCTGTTACTCCGTCCCTCTTTCCCCACCACCAGTTGGATCCTCTGCACAGAATTTCACTTCTGGCCTGTTAGAAGGGTGTTGCCAGCCCTAAATGTCAGCACGTGGCTGTCCAGCTCTTTGGCCTGTACTGTGTCAGAATTACCCCTGCAAGTGGTTGGGTTCTCCTGGCTAAAGCATCCCAGTGAACTGGGCATGATCAATATTTCAAAACACGCACAGGTCCTCTCTAACCCTCTTCCCACACCTGACTCTTGAGGCTCTACTCTACTTTTCCCTGTTGTTTTCTAAGGTCTGCCCAGCTTGTCCCCCAGAGTGGTGCAGTTCATGAAACATCTGCTTCCCTGGTAAGCTAAAGCAGCAGTAGAACTCTCTGGACAGGCTAAGCTGGGTCAGTGGCATTTTCTTGGGGACTGGATGAGGCCAAGGGGAGCAGACCTTGCAGTGTGTGTCTGTCACAGGCACCAGGAATGTTGTCTGTCACAGGCACCAGCACAGCTCAGGCTTGGGTCAGCCTGGGGTCCCCAGGATTGTCCCTTCTCCCCCAAACCATCACTACTGAAATGGGGTCACCTCCATCCCTGGAGGTTCAGGGAAGCCACACAGGTCCTGGGTAACAGTCTCTTCAGCTGCTTCATGGATGAGCATTGGGCTTTTTTTGTATCCTCAGTTATCCCCAGTCAATGCTTCTCCTGCCCCAGTGTGGCAGCAGTACCTACAGGACCTCCTGGGTGGAGGAAGGGTGCTGACTGGGGTGCTTTTTGGGGACAGATGGTGCCAGGGTGCATTAAGAGCCCCCACCCAGCCTGGGTCTGCTGCCCTGGGAAGCAGCAGTGGCTCCAGGCTCTCCTGGGTGTCAGGGCACAGCACGAGGCAAACATGAGCTGGGCTTTGGAGGGACAGGCTTTACTTCCCTGCTGAGGCCCAACTGTCCCAGTGTCACCTTCAGCACAACCTCCCAGGCTGTTTTTGCCTCTCACTCTTCCAGGGCACCAAAAGGCAGCAGTACTTTAGGTCCAAGGACTAAACAGAAAAGTCAGGTCTTGCTGTGAGAGGGAAAGGTCCTGGAATGAAAGGTGGGGACCTGGGTGGTAGAACATGGGGAGGTGTCCCACCCTTCCTCAGCAGTGCCACAACACAGAGCCTGGGCACACAAGGGGCCAGCCCAGTGTTAACAGGGGGATAGCTTTCCTGAGATCATCTGTTCCTGGGAGAATGGTGATGTGAGGAATTTGTTTTCTTCATGGTGTTGAGTTGAGGGGTTGTGTGAGTGCTGGGTGGGTGCAGTGAAACCTCCTCGTGCTGCTTGTTACTGTCACAGTGGGATTAAAATGTCATGGGAAAGAGCTCCTGGCAAAGCAGGCCAGTGGGATCCCTGCTCCTTTGTGCGGCCATGCTGAAAATCCCTGGCCTGGCTGGGTGCAGACCTTCAGGTTCAGGTCCTGTGCTGGGCTGGGGCAGACATGCTGTGGCAGCTCTCAGCCATTCCTGGCCAGTGGTGACTCCAGGAAGGTCTTTGAAGTCACAGGAGAGCAGCAGCATCCTGGACACAAAAAGGGTTTTAAGGTCCCTTCCAACCAAAACATTCCTGTGATCCTGTGAGAAAACACAGGGTAGTTTGCAAGTCACACCTTAAATATAGGAAATGCTGGAAATAGCTTTTGTTGACACATCAGTGTCTTCCCAGCCAGGTTCCTTCTCTAAGCAGCATCATGGATGACCAAAGTACCATTGCTTTGGGAGCAAGCAGCTCAATGGAAACATTTAATAAATAGCACAGGTCACAATCCTGTTTATTGTCCAGGGTGGTACCATCACTGGGGACCTCTGGCAATTCCCAGTCAAGCAATTTCCCCCTCTCCTCCACAATTGCATCTAAACAATTGTGTAAATCCAGCATCCCCTACAGGGACAGCAGCAAAGTGTGAGCTCTGTGTCCTTCATGTGGACTCACCACTGTCCCCATTCTCAACCTGGCTGCTGAAACCCCACCCAAGGCTGTTCAGGGCCAGCGTTTGCTCTGACCCGTGGGGGTGATGGCTGGCTGAGATCCCTGTGCCCACTCAGAGCCTTTGCTCCCTGTACTGCTCCTGCAGAACCTCTTTCTGTGCCCTGGTTTGTGCAGTGGCAAAGCCAGGACATGTCCCTGGCCACGTGTCTGTGTGTGCTCCAGGCTCTACTTTTCTAAAACTGATCACGTCAGTGGCTTCCAGCCTAACTTTGCCTGTCTCAAACTCAAGCTGAAAATCTGAGTGAGCCCAGAAAAAGAAGGAGGCATCTCCCAAGCAGGGCATCTCTATTAAAGGTTTAGGACAAGTGAACTCCACTCTACTTTTCCCAGCTTATACAGGTTTTAAATCCCTCAGCCATGCCTGGGACAGTGGCCTCTGCAGCCTGTGCTGTGTTTGCTAGTGCCTTTCTTTTGCACTTGTCCGAAAGGCTTTGGGGAAAAGTTTCTGCCAGGCCTCATTTTTGAAATGCATGAGACCTTCTGCCAGCTTTGCTGGGCCTGGCCTAGCTCTGACTTCCAGCATGCACCTTGTCCCAAGGTTTGATCAGAGACCTGGGATGTGTGTTTGCAGGGATCACCTCTGCCAGCTCCCAGCCAAATGATCTGTTCCTGTCAGCATCCCCCGTGACACAGCAATCGGAACTATTAATGGCTACAGGCAAGACATCTTGGCAGCCACACTAGACAGAAACTACCCATCAAAATATAAATTGCTGAAATCTTTGTATCCCTTTTGTCCACGGATAGAGGCATATCCCAAGATTTCTGTACTTACTGATAATCTTCATTTCCTAGTAAGGTATTTTCCCACTGAAATGACATTTCTCTGCTCTTTTTTAAACCCAGGGTTGCAAATGTTTTCCAGAGAATTTTGGAGATTCTTCTCCCTTTTGTCTTGGTTAGTAGATATCAGGTCTGTAGAATCTGATGCCTTGGATCTACCAGATCTTGATGATGTTGTCAGTACCTGTTGGTGAAATATTTTGGATGCAGAAATAATTCCCAAGACTCCATGGGAAAGGTCCCAAATGGCACATTAGAAGTGCTCAGCCCTGGCCCTGTTCAGAGCCCTTGCAGATATTCTCCTACAGGGATGCTTTTAGCTGAATGTACAACACGGTCCTTAGATTTTGTCACCTTTGCTCCATCTGCTGCCAACTGCTTTCCTACAGCCCTACAAGCAGCTGGGAATGGATTTTGGCTGTTGGATCCCAGGCCCAGCATGTGCTGAGCCAGAAGACATTTGCTGCAGCACCAGGTGCAGTATCATGTGCTGGGGAATGAGAGTTCTCACATTTCCACTGCTTGGCACCTCGATAGACCTGTGCTTATGGAGAGAAATTGTAGATGGCTGTGCAGAACTCTGCTGAACAGCTCTGCTGTGTCTCCCCCATCCCACCCCACACCTCCCCAGCTGCATCCACTGCTCCAGGTGTTTCCTCTGCAGAGTTCTCCACCCAACCCTGGTTGGTCTGGAGACACAACTCCGTGGATGGGCAGGATGGAGAATTGGGCAAGGCAACCCTACGCTGCTGAAATGTCTCCATAAAGAGATCTTGGATTCAGCTCTTGCTCGCTAAATCAGTTATTCTGAGTCACCTGTTGGCCCTTGGAAGGCTCTGCTGGGGATCTGATCCTGCCTGATCCTGTTGTAGTGACACAAATCCATGCCCTGGAGTTGCCTCAATACCACCTTCTCCTTGCCTGCTGCCTGGCCTGATTTGGCTTTCCTCCAATGTCTTTTGCCACCCTTTGTTTTTTATCCAGTTTCTGTTCCCTCCCCCACCCCTGACTCAACCCAAATTCTTTATCTTTCCCTCTGTGCTGCTCTTGCCAAAACCCACCTGCCTCTTCCATTTCTCCATCCCCTCTTGCTTTTAGCAGGGAAGTTATTCATGGCATTGCACTGCCCCAGGCAAACTCCAGCACAAAAATACCTTGGGAGCACGGGGGCATGGCTGGGGTGAGCAGGGCAGGCAGGGCCACAGCCAGACCTTGCACACAGGCGGCTGGAAAAAGGCCTCGTGTGGAGACAGAGGACTGCTGGGGGTCTGCCAGCTCCTGGTGTGGCCACAGCTATGGTTCACACTCATCTGCAGGGCCCTTCTCTCCATGTTTTGGGACTTGTGCTTGTCGTGAGAAGAGCTGTCAGCAGGGCTGGTGTCAGTACTCACACAGGCACTCTTGTTCCCACCAGAGTCACCTGGTGTCAGAGCTGGGAGATGGAAACAGGTACTTGTCCCCTTCTGAGTATCTCAGCTGCAGTCCAAAATCAAGCTTGTTTTGGTTTTCCTCTCTTTCAGTTCTGGGACAAGTTCTCCTGGTGTTTAATCCACTCCCTGAATACTGCTGGTCATGAGATGGAGAGAAGGAAACAGAGGAAAAGAAAAAGAGCAGCAAGTTCCTCTTGGCTAAGGAACTGCAGCATCACCCAGCTAAGGAGACAAAAGATCCACAGGGAGAGCAGGAGCCAGGGCACAAGTGCAGGTGAGGTGGGAAAGCCTTTCCCAACCACATTTGCCAGGACAGGCTTGCCTGTTTCCCTGGACAAGCCCAGCAGCATGGAAGACACGGAAATAAAGATCAGTAGCTTGTACTGATCCAGGCTGTGACTTTTGTGTTACTGACTTGGAAGAGGGGGAGAAGGATCCCCTGCCTGCTATCCAAAAACACCCTGAGGTCACCTGAAACCAGCACATTTTCTTTTTTTTAAAACCCTCCTTAAGCGCATTTCCCTCCCCTGTGCTGAGCTGCTCCCCACGAGTGCCCAGGGGCTCCGGGAGCCGCAGCCCGTGCAGGTGTTGGGAGGACGGAGGGCTCTGCTCCCAGCCCGGCTCCTGGAGGGATGGGGGTGCTGCTGGAGGGGGTGACACACGTCAGGAACCGGAGCTGCCAGCGCCAGGTCTCACGTTTCGGCTGTGGAGGGAGCTGGGTCAGGTTTGAACAGGAGGTTTAGTCTGGGGCTCGTAGCCCAAGGTCAAATGAGATTTCTGTGAGACAGACAGTGACATGTCCCACCTTTGGGCTGCTTTGACAGAGATAGCCCAACGCCCTCCCCGAGCCTCAGCCCCCGGCACCCAAGCAGAGGTTTTGGGGATGGGCAGGATGGGCCACCCTCATGTCCTCTGAGGCAAAACTCCGATGTCACCTCCCCAGCTCTGCTGTTGATGTGTCTGAGACCGCGGGCAGCTCCTCCAGGCCCTGCTGTGTTTTGGGCAGTGCAGCACAAAGGTGTCCCGGCTCATAGGAGGCCTCCAGATGCTCACATAACACAGATATCAATTGCCTTTAGCATTAATAAGTGAGGGCATGTGCATTCCTGTGGAAGTTTTGGAGGATAAGTCTGAATTCCAGCTGAAGGAGTGATGTTGTCCCAGTCTACATCTGTGCGCAGGTGGAATTCAGTTTGGCCTAAGAGCACCCTGGGGCTTGGGAAGGGTAATGAGCACTGTAGAAGCACTTGATCCTGGGCTGTCTACCATTGCCATGGAGTGTTTTCCATAATTTCAGTAAGAATTCATGTAAACCTCAAAAAAGCTCAACTTCCACAGTGACTGAAGGGATTCTGAAGGGAAAGGAGACCACCCTCATTGCCTCACCCATCAGCTGTCACTGTGCTCTGAGCCAGCGTCTCAGCTGTGAACCAGGCACAACTTTCCAACCTCATTTGGCCTGGAAGTTTAACTCTGGCTGGTCTGGCTTGGCTGCAGGGCCCACCATGTCATGTCCCCATGGTCCTCCAAGGCAGCCCCTGAGAAGGTAAAACCTGTCACACAGTCGCTTACAGACTGCTCAGGTAACCACCTTGTCCACATCACTCATCCCAAGGGATGAATTTGGTCATTTAAAAAGCAATCAAGTGCAAAAAAAGAAAAACAGAGGTTCTAAAGCACAAGAACAAAGAGGTTTGTAGTGACTGGAAGCAGTTCCTTAATTGTCCTGTACTTAATTTTCTGCTTCTGTGATATGAAGAGAAGTAAATGTAGAGTGACTCTTTTCTCAATTGAAATAACTCCCTGCTAATAAATGGAAATACAATAACTTGACAGCCTTCTCTGAGGCCAGAGTTGCAACCAGTGATGTGAAGGTGCAGTTGCCTTCATCTGCAACACCCAGCTCCTCCCAGTCCCTTTGGGCTGCACACAAGATCTCCTGTCTTTTTGTAGTGACTGGGTCAAGTAATTTGCTGCTGTGAAGTTAAAAGGAGATGTCTGGGAAGCTTGGGGTCATTAGCAATGATGTTTAACAAACCTTGAGTTACTGGAAAAGTGGGGAGGAGGGGAAAAGGTCCTGTGGAATCGTGGGCTGGTTTCACTGATGCCCAGGAGATGATTGAAAAGCTGACAGGAGATAGAATATAAATCTGTGTAGCCTCAGCTGCAAACTGCTACCTCACATCGTCCATTCCCTGTTAGAATAAACAGATCTCGGAAGTCTCTTTCTTCCAGGTCTGCCATTTATCTCCCTCTTTGATCAATTCAGAAGGATATGCTGCTTTTTTCTAGGTATGAAGGATACTTTCTGTCATTCATTTGATGAAGTGACAGAATATATTCTGTTTTAAAAATCCAAAACAAAGATTGCCCATTCTGAATCAATATACATGAGACTGATAAAGGAATTGCAAAGGAATTACTTTCTAATAGGGACATTCATGGCAGGGTTTGTTCCTACTGGTGATCGGACTGGTGTAAATTATTATCAGCAAAAGTTGCAGAAGACCCAAATAATCTTGTGTAATTAAATGTGTAATTAAAACTAGAAGCCAGTTTGGATTACATCACAACCAAATTATTTGAATAGCATGGTTGGGGACCATCCATGTCATGCCAGAACCCTGCAGACCCTTCAACATGAGCTTCTTCACCAGGTCCCCAACCAGCACCTCTTGAATGCAACTCCCGTATTTCTCCATCACCTGTAACAAGTATTTAGGAGTGGGTTTTATCCAAGTGCTTGGGCGTGTGGAGTGTGAAGGGTGAGTCCATGCAGTGGACAGTGTTTATCCCCTTCCCAGCTGTGGATTCAGCACAGCTCAGCCCAGCTCCCAGAGGGAGCATGACCCAGTTGATGCAGTGATGGCACAACCTGCACCCAGATCCTAAACCTGCACACAGGAGAGGGCTGAGCACCGTCAGGAAAAGGGCCCTGTGCTGGTAAAAATCCCACAAAGACATTCTGAAAAGAGTGCCTGCCCCCCTTTTCCCCCTGATCAAAGCGAGAGCACTCAGAGCAGGCTCTGAAGGAAAGCAGATGTGGGACTGGGTGCACTTCAGCCCTGTGTGGTCTCCTATCTCTGTTCCTACCACTGCCTTTGGGGACTGCTGTGTGTCCTCTGGGTGAGAGGCTCTGCAGCCCATCCACAGTGCCCAGAACTACCTGGGAGCCTCCTCCCAACACAATGCCATTTCTTAGATCTCTGAGCAATCTGCTCTGCTCAACCTCTTCTTCCCCAATTAATAACGTTGCTGTCAGGTTGGATTACAGCCCTCTGCCTTCTTTGTCTCAGCTTAAAATACTTGTGGTTTCATATTCTGTCAGAAGAGATATATAAGAGAAGAGCTTTGCTCAAAGTGCAGATGATGATGGAAAAGGAATGTGTTGCTACAGATTCCTGCAGGAGCCTTTATTGGATTCCTGAGGACATAGTGAAAAGCACAAATATAGGGAGGGAGTGAACAGTATGGGGGGAACAGGGAGCTCATAGGAGCTGCGTAGTGTGGTATTGTGGGAGAGATAAGACAAGCCTGTGGCTTGAGCAGAGATAACAGTGAAAGAGTTTCTACGGTTATCTAGGCAATTTCTGTCATTCCAGTTAGAGAAAAGAACCCCCACCCAACACCTAAAACAGAACTGAATGTCCTGCTGAAATTGCTTTATGGAAATGCAAGTCCCTTGCCTCTCACTCTCTTTGTGAGAGGAAGAAATTTCCTGTGATGGGGTGACTGGACATGGGAACAGAAATCCTGATTGACTTCTGCTGGAGGAACACATTTACTTCTGCCCTGACTTCACAATATCAGCTGCCACTGCAACTCCTGCAGCTCAGAAACTAATTTCTGAAGAATATAAGACCCCAAACTTGTCTCAACTTGGAGCAGAAGCAGTTGTAAATCACGTATCTGGAGAAGCACCCACGCCACATTTATCTCATGGGATTTATACCTTCTGGCTTTCCTGTGGGAGACAACATGGATGTGGCATTTACTTTGTTAAAACCTCATTTCCTGATTATTTAAAATATTATTTCTGTGTCTCAGACATATTTTCATGTGAAGTGTTGTCTTTCCCTCTAGATGTGTGTTCCCTGTAAATGAGGGGTGTTGGTTGTAACTCCATTTGGGTTTGCTTTGCTGACTGAGACAACAATTGTTCCACTTCTCAGCCTCAGATTTTGATACTGGATTAGGCTGAGCACCTGCATTTTACAGAGCAAGCCCACTCCTGATTTAAGTTGATATCTCTGCATTAATTCTGTTGCAGTCTCTGTGCACTGGAGATTCATTTCTAACTGGGAATTTGACAAGTTGGTAATTCTTTAAAGAAGTTTCAAAAAATTTAGAAGTGTTACATCTAGTAAGGATGAAATACGAAATGTGGATTTGAAGGTGATTAAAGTAGTAGTGGGGTATAAAAGTATCCATCATTGTCCTCAGCAATGCTGGGATGGAGTGAATATCTCCTGCCAAAGCAGGACATACCCAGAGAGAAAAGGAGGTGGCCATGAATAGAAGTCCCAGTTCTGGGAAGAAGGGTAAACCACACCAATAAAATCCACAGCTGATTTCAGACTTGATGATGTGAAAATGGTTTTTGGTGCTCCACCCTCAGAGTGCATTTATTGAAAACAGTTTCCTCCCAGTAGATAAACCAAAGTGCAGGGAATCCTTTTGAGCTAAAGCCCAGGGTGACTCGGACAAATGTCAAAACACGCAAGAGATGGAAGAGAAAGTTGGGAGATTCTTGTGTGAACTGCATGGTTGGAAGAGATGGTCAGGTAAAGGAGGATAAAATAATGGATAATTACATCATCTGGACAAGCAGGTGGGGAGAAAAAGAGAATTCCTTGTTGGGGAACAGCCTGGGGCCATGGGCGATGTGGACATCAAGGTATCAGTCCTTCGATCTTCTCTCAGCTGCAGCTGAGCCTCTGCCCTTGCTCCTCCTCACTCCATTGTCTGCATTATTCACATCCTGGAGGGAATTATGGAGCTGTGCTGGTTTGTCGGTGATTGAATGACGGACCCAGACCGGCAGGGAAACGGAATCATTTATTCCAAGGAGTGAGTTGGTTTTATACACTTCTCCAAGGCACAGTATTGTTCTGTATGGTGTTCTATATGTTCTATACATCAGCAACACACATTCCAAATGTCCTTCTATGGGATGATCCCTCGCTGTTCACCCGTCCATCAGCTCCCGGCAGGCTCCTCTCCATAGGGGTCTGCCCTGTGACACCTCCTCCCCTCAGGGTCTGGTGGAAACAAGCTTCTCTGTGCCACCATGTGCTCCTTTGTGCTGCCATGTGCCTCTGCAGGCAGGTTTTACAGCTCACAACCCAATTCTATCTTATAATTCCCCATACTGGTTGTCCTACATCAGGCAAACTCTGGGTGGTTGTATCACACTGCCATTCAGCTCCTATCAAAGTGTCCTGCATGCCTTGAGAGGATCAGTGCCTTGGGATAAAAACGAAGAGAAAAAACATGATGTGAGTGGCTGTAGGTTTGGATATTTGATCTCTGTATTTAAGCAAAGGATTTTGATGGAATAGGTCAGTGAAGAAGTGGAATTGGGCTAAAACTGATTTGTAGAAGGACAATTGTCATAGACGAATCAAAGTCTTAGATAAAGCAACTTTTTTCCTAAAAACCCTGAATTCCAAACTAATTTGAAATGAATTTGACCTCTTCTCTTTTAACATGGAGAAGAAGACCCCTTGGCTTCCATCACTTACTGATTCAGAAAAGGAATTCTTTATCTGAGGATCCTAATGATTAACTCGTTCAAATTCTCATAATACCAGAACATGAGGGATGGTGCATGGAGATTTGTAATGAAGCTTCATAATCACTCCCTTGTGATACCTATCAGAGGTAACCTATGTTTTTCTAACCTACTTCAGTCACTCAAGTGAGAACCAGATCTATAAATCCACTTGCTTCTCTCACAGTCACCAGGTAAGAGAGGTAACAAAACCCTCACCCTGGAGCTGAGCAGTTTCGGTGGGATCGCTTCTTGAAAAATCCACGTAGGCTGTATCTTTATATGAATCGCCCAAAGCTGGGAGGCATTGCCAAGACAGAAGCAATAGTGATATCCTGGGGCATCTCTCCATGTCCCTGACAGCGTGTAACAGCAAAGAGCTGTAATTCTGGAGTAGAGGATGCATGATGCACCTTTACAAGCTCCTAACACCCCATTCCGCTGTCAATTTGGAGTCTGTGTCTGGAAAGCATCGGGGGGAAGAAAAGCTTATGAGTATAGTGAGCTACTGAACAGATCATGCTGCAGCCATGAAATCCAGAAGGGAGATTTTCAGAGGGTGGGAAGAGTAGGGGAGGAGAAAGAAGAGAGGAACCGCACAGATGTAGAAATTTTGTCACCATCAGGTTGCTCCAGTCTGGCTGTGCCTTGTAGTCAGTAAGTTTGTTGTCCTTGGTGGGACTGAGGAGGGTAATTTCTAATGTTCTCTGTACAAGGAGAGGACTATAACCCTGAAGGAAGTTTTCTGAACACACTGCTGATAAATATTTTCAATCAAGCATGGCTGACCCTTGGTAATTCTCTGTGTGTTGCTGGATGACAAGTAAGGGCCCAGCCATCCCCAGCCATCCTTTTTCACACGGAGGAGGAACAGAGGAGCAGGTGTGACATTGATCTGACCAGAAGCGAGTCTGGAGAACTCCAAGATTATAGAGTAAATCAGAGGCCATGCCCTGCATATCCTCAGGGGCTCGGTCACTGCCCTGGGATGGGCACTCAGCTCGTAGGACATGTCCTCTCCTGGGTCTGACACCTGCTGGAAACGTCCCCCTCCCCATGCCAGGCCTGTCTGCCTGAGGCTGCTTTGGGCAGGACCATTTCCAGGTATTCATTTCTCTTTCAGCAGCCAATTAATTGATTCATGTGTTACTTATCTTGGTTCTGCCGCACACGGCTTCAGTAAATCTCTCACAACAAAGTCCTTGTTCCTCCAGGCTCCTGCACTGGAATTTGGAATGATATTTTCAGTTGGGGAATTTCTTCCTGCCATGTTAGTCTATTCTCATATCACCACTGAGGCGTGATCCCTACCCAGAGCAGTACCCCCAGATGGACCCTGGGTAGAGCCTGCACAAAACACATTCTCAGTATTGCTTAACCAGTTGCTTTCCCTCAGGGAAATTATTTCCCTTAGGGGAACTTGCCTTTAACTTATTTAGGATGTCATTTAAAAATATAAATTATTTAATATTATAAATAATAATTATTTATTATTATAAAACTTTTTTTTTCAATTATCTAAGGATGAACGAAAAAAAGGGGAAGCCTTTGCCCTGTTGGTGTCCAGCCCATGGAACATGATCACAGTGGAGTTATCCAGTTATCTTTAAGCTCCCTCATCTCTTAATTTTCTTTCTACTTCCTTCTTCTACAGTTGGGTTCTCAATCCCTTCTCTTGTTGTCCCAAATGTTCCTTTTATTCACTGGTAGAAGTTCCCTTATTTCATGTGTTGGCCATAACATCTGTTACTTTTTCTATTTTCTGTTGCCTTTTCTGATCTGAGTTCCCTTACTGTCGTTGTCATATATAATGATGCTTGACCTTAGATCTTGGGTTTCTCCAGTTTCGGAGAACTTCCTCTTTGGTGGGGCCATGCCTCTCCTGATCCTTTTCCCTCCCTGTGTGTGTTTCCATTCCAGCACCAAAGCTGAGTGCAGATAGCAGGGGTTGGGTAGTACAGTGGTCTCCAGGAATCCCTGAGGTGTGGTCCCCACGACAGACCCGCTGTCGATGGGACAGTTCCATCTGTGCTGGCTCCCCTCGGCACAGGACGGGTGGCACAGGGAGAGCAGGACGCAGGGACTCATCGCAGGGGCTGCGTGCAGGGCACTCTCCCCAATCCCTCCCCCATCCCTTACTCCAGCAGACACCTCGGAACAGTCCAGCTGAGAGTCAGGGCAGCAGGAACAGGTAGGACGGGTCTGCCGTGCCTGTGGCTTTTCCATGTGCCTGCACCCAGCAGAGTGAGAGGCACCGCAGGCCCCTCCATTGGGAGCTGCCACTAATGATTCCTCTTGCCCGGAGGACACGGCCGGGATCGATGGAGGGTCAGCAGCATTTCCCAGTGCCCAGCACAGCCCAGGGGTCAGCAGCTAATCATCACTGCTATCTCGCTGTGCTGTCCAGCCCAGGGCGACTGGAGGTGCATTAAAGATTAAACAAGAGCTGGGGGGTCTAGGGAGTGTGCTGGAGTCATTCCAGGGTGGGTGGGCAGTGGTTGGCCCAAGCAAGTAGATTTCTGCTGCAGCGGCCCCGACTTTAGATCTTTCAGCCGAACAAACTGGCGGCATCTCTGTTGAGACAAAAAATGCCTCTAGCTAAAATTCCACTATCTGACCTCAGAAGGGCTCCAGCTGCTTCTGCCACCAACGGAGCAGCTCGAAGAAGAGTTTTTCAGAGGTTGGCCATGCTGAAAGAGAAGCCCATTTCTTCAAAGGGCCTGGCAGGACAGAGCCTTCTTCTTCCTCGCTCCCCCTTCAGCCTAAGTGCTCACACAGTGTGGCAGAGTGTTGGCTCTGTCCCAGGAGTGCCTGTCACCTGCCAGCACCAGGCCACAGAGATTTACTGTAGGACCTGGACACCTCTTCCAAGATGGGAGGATTAAATGGTCTCCTTGCTTGCCGTGCTCATTCCTAATGTCTCCAGCCTCTAAAATCAGTACACTGCAACTCTGGTCCTCGCTGGAATACAAATGGAGTACAGTGCTAGATCAGAGTTACAGCCATGAAGCAAAGGTGGCACTCCCCATTCCTTCTGGCAATAACTTCAAGGATAATCCATTTCAAGACTTGCCATTTAGTCGGGGATCCTTCCCGAGGAGTCCTGACATGAAGCTGTGCCAGGGCAGGCTTAGGCTGGATATCAGGGAAAGGTTTTTCCCCCGGAGGGTGCTGGGCACTGCCCAGGCTCCCCAGGGAATGGTCCCGGCCCCGAGGCTGCCAGAGCTGCAGGAGCGCTGGGACAGCGCTGCCAGGGATGCCCAGGGTGGGGTTGTTGGGGTGTCTGTGCCAGGAGTTGGACTGGATGATCCTTGTGGATCCTGTCCAACTCAGGACATTCTGTGTTTCTGTGATTGTATGACAGAGTGAGGGTTCTTAATCAGAGCTTCCTCAGCTCATTCAATGCCCCACCTGAGCTCTGCGCTCCCTTTCTGGCCAGTGGAAGAATCAGGCCCACAAAGGAGGAAAGCTCTCTAAGAAGGGCCACGTGAGTTGCCCTAAGCCTTTTTCCTTCTCTGAGCATGAGCAGCCAGGTGGCTGGCTGATCCTTGACTTCCAAGCTCCAGAAAGGAGCTGAATCCCATCCACGCAGTGTCAGGCCCTGGACACTCACCTGCACCCTTCCCTTGCTACTGGGGATGGTGTTTTCAATGGCAAGAATGACATTAATTGAAACAATTTTTAGCTCTGCTGATCATCTAGGATTGCTTTGGATCACGAGACTTCTTACTCCTCATCTGGACTGATTGTGAAGCTTCCTCTCAACAGGCTCCCACCCAAGTTTGCCAGAAAAGCTGCTCAGAACATGGGCTGCCGTTGCTATTTTTATCAACTGAGCATTATGTATTTTGTGTGATACAAGGGAAGTGTTATTCATTTACTGGAATTATCCTTTTATCAAGTCAGTTTCCTATTGCATTTCACCCTTCAGTGCACTGGCAGTTCATTCTTTTAACAAGGCTGTTTCTATTCTTGAAAGTATATTTAAGAGGTTTTGTAATTTCACTGTGAGATACAGAGCATTTCCTTTTCTTCTAAGGAATGCGTTCCAAGCATCCTTAAATCCTGGAGAACTTGGAGCAACAATGAACAAACGTATCAAGAAATTAAAAGATAACAACCTCATGAAAACTTTCCCTAAATTATCTTTGAAAAGAATCTGCTATTGTATGTTAATTTTAAGTGCTTTTTACTTGCCAGATTTTGTTTTCTGCTTCCTGTTGTAGTCTTTGTTTCCTCCAGTCCTGACTTGTGCTGGAAATCCACCCATGGGTCTTTTTATAAACTTCTGGTGAGATTTGTGAGGGGTTCAAGCAGTGGTGACCGAACTGTGCAATGTGTGATTTGGGGTTTTCCGTCACTCACAATCCCAAATCCAGCATTTTCGAGGAGTTACCCACAAAACAGGATATCGTGGGGTGATGAATCAGGCAATGGTAGGGCAAAGAAGTGAGGCTGAATTCTGTCTCTGTGGGGTCATAGGCCGTGGGGCCAGCACTGAAACCATGAGCCAAGTTGGGACAGGAATTGGGAAGGGGGTTGAAAGCCAAGAGTGAAACCACAAATTGTCTCAGCATTTCCCAGTAGGTTGTTGTGAATTAGCAGCAGAAATGGCCCTGCAGCAGGCATCCATTAATCAGTGAGGAGATGGAGTGGCACAAAGGGCAGAGCTGTGCCCCGTACAACCCTGAGCCCTCAGAAGCTCCACTGGCTCTGCTGGGACCCTCTGAGAGCCTCAGAGTGAAGATGTGGAAGGGCCACACATATGGAGAGATTCTTCCATCATATCTGCACCCAGCTCTTCCACAGGGGCTTGAATGGCCACTTCTGACTCTGGGCTCATCCTGCTCAATCACACACTGTCATTTGTGTAATTTTTTTTCTCAGGTCAATCAAAAGAGTTCTTCCAAGGCTGGATCACTCAGAGGTCTGGGTGGGGGAGTCAGTTGTGTGGGCCAAGGCTTACCATGGGAGGTTTGAACAATTCAATTTAGGTACATCTTCCTGGAGGAATCAAGGGTGAGAGGTTCTTTTTTAACCTAAAATGTTATGATGGATCTACATGGTGGAGAGTAGCCTATTGGAGATTTTGGGAGTGAACTTCAGTTCTGGCAGTCAAACCATAATAAATGCTGTGGATCTCAATCTATGTATTTTTTGCAGCCCTGCCTGGCCCATGTCTGAGTTCCCCCAGCCTCCTCAAACACTTCATCACATAAGCAGAAGCACGAAAGCTTGCCTTAGAACATTGGAACCCACAGGTAAAACTTGCACTTGAAATAAAACCTAGTTTGCCACACAGAGGAATGCACTTATAAAAAAATCCAGCTAGAACTCACCTAAGAATTCAATCTGTGACATTCTTTAATTAACCCAATTAACAATGATTCTGCATGGGATGATGAGATACAGACAAATTTTTCCCCAAGGACTAAAAACAACCTGTACACGTGCTTGTCAGAATAAGTTTTGTGAGTTAACCAAGCAGACAAGGGCCTAATAGTTATATTGGACTGAAAGAACACCTGAAGATTTCAGGAATGAATATGTGAGCAGGGCAAGCAGGTAGGAGACTGCCACAGGTTGATCTTCCAGTCTCCACAACTTCCAGTTGAGGAGCTCAAGGAGGAAAACATTTCTGGAGTAACTGAAACCTTGTCATTTAAGAGTAAAAATAGATCACAACAATCAGACATGGGCAGGTAGGGTGAAACCGCCTGTGAAGGTTAATGTTAAGGACTGAATTATTCATTGGTGGTGGTCAGGGTGGCTGTGGAGGAGGGTACAGTGGAGATGGTTTGTAGCAAGTTGTTCTGCACTTGTAGAAGCAGAGGAGGAGGGCAGGCCTGGGTCACTGGAGTTGTGTCACCGGGCAGGCTTTGGGTGGGACTGAAGGGTTGGATCAGGGCAGTCACGACACCGTGGCTTCATTCTTGAGGTGGCAGCTGCCAGAGCAGCTCCTCATCCTGAACCTCCACCACACCGAGGTGCCTCACCAGGAGACTGTCTCAGCACAGAGGGATTGTCCTTCCTGGAAAGAGCCGCATGAAAATGTGGGAGAGACTCATGGTATGGCCACAGGGACTTCAATCTCAGTGCGGCCATCCGGCTCTCACTGTTAATTCAAACAGGACTGTAAGCACTGCCCAGAGGGCACTGGGCTGTATCCCACACCCACACACGGTGGGGCGTGGTTCACACCACAGGGATTGACAGTTCTTCCACGTGGGTGTTTCTGGAGGGATGAGGTGCTGCCATCAGGGTCAGGTCTCTGCTGACACCTGGGGCCCTGTTCTGCACTGGTCCTTTCTCAGTTACACACTCACTGCATTTATGGAGGCACCAAACCTACAGGTCCTCCTGGTTTCAGCTGTGATGGATTTGATTCTCCCCTTAGTGCTGTGTTTGGGATTTGCTGTGAGAGCAATGTTCATTACACACCGATGTTTGAGCTGTTCCTGAGCAGTGCTTACCTTAAATCAAAGTCTTTTCTGTTTCCCAGGCTCTGCCAGCAAGAAGGTGCTAAGAAACTGGGAAGGAGCGGAGCTGGGACAGGTGACCTGAACTGGCCAAAGGGATATTCCACACCACAGAATGCCATTCCCAGGTGATGATTGCTGTGTGTGACGGGCTGGGCAGTGGGTAGCAGGTGATGAGTAATGTGTTGTGCATCGCTGGTTTTTCTTGGGTTTTATACCTTTGTCCCCTTTTCATTACTATTATTGTTATCATCATCATTATTGATTACATTTATTTTGTTTCAGTTACTAATCTGTTCTTATCTCAACCCATGAGTTTTACTTTTTTCGATTCTCCTGCCCTCTGGGGGTGTGTGTGGGGTGAGTGGGAGGCTCTGGGGTGTTTATTTGCTGTCTGGGGTTAAAGCACAACACAGGTACCTCCTGCTACTTAAGCGCCCTGGCACTTCTTCGACTGGGCTTCATTCTCTAATCAACTTGCTCCTGTCACCTTCCTTAGGGATTTCACCTGGGCACAGCCAGGGACACAGCACTGAGCTAAAAGGATCTTGTGCTTGATTTAGATTTGACAATCCTATGTCCTCATGTCTAAACCAGGAGGGCTCTGTACACGCTGTGCATCTCTCAGCTATATTTAGGTGTAACGTACACACTTCATGTAATTCTGGGAAAAACCAGGCAGCTGTCATGCTGCTCAGGATTGAATGAAATAGCTTTTAAAAACATCTAATTTGTGATGTAGTTCAGCGAACAAAACCAGTGACCAGATGAAATATATTCTCCTGTGCCTAAATGAGAGTGAACGGCTTAGTTGGGAGTGAGATCGAAAGAGTCCTTCTATTGAATTGTATAAAGACATAAGAGCTAAAGGGAAAGTAGGTTCTTAGCAAGACAAATTGAAGCTCCCACATCTACATTTCAAAGCCTTCATTGTCCCAGGGCAAGACAAACAAAGTGGCATTTGCATATTCACTGTCACTGGAGCAGTGTCCAAAGGCATCAGCCGAATGGAAGAAACTGAGAGGAGGGAGGTGAAATTACCATACAATGATTTCCCTCAAATCGAAAAATGAGATAGAAGGAGTAGGAGGGGAAGCTCCTAAGAGAGTCCTTTGATGCTTGTTTTTTCTGAAAGGAAGGCGTACATGGGAGGTTGTGATTTACAACTGCAGTTCAGTGATAGCTAAATCTGACTTGAGGGCTCTCCGTGATCCAGCCTCCCGACTCAGGGAGCTGAGCTGGAATAAACTTCTTGTGCCAGCTCCGTTTTGCTCAAATAGGGCTGATTGGCTAACTTTGTGCCAGCCTGTTTCATGTCAGACGTGCCATCAGCATGCAAAGAGAAGCAGAGTTTTGTTGAACCTTGCTTGGCCTGTCTGGGGGTCTTTCCATCAGCCCTTGGTGCTCTCCTCCCACCCACAGAGCTTTCAAGTCGCTGCCTCCACACATCATCACACCCCCCCAGATGCAGATCACAGCCTTCTGTGTTTCTTTCCACTTTGCATATTCAACATCTTGTCATGGACCTTCCTTGTCCTTGTCATGGACCTTCACACTGGCCTTGCCTGCCTTGGTGCTCCCGCATCACCTCCACTGTCACAACACCACCGACCTTCCCACACCATGTCCTCCCCAAGCCAGATTCCCAGCCACAGTGAGTCCCACTGTGAGCAAAACATCTTTCACCTCCTGCAGACAGGATTCTGCTCACTGATGACATCCAGGCAGAGTCTCATGTGTGGGTGCTGCTGTGGGGCCACATTGGAGAAGTGTAGGACCAAGGTGAAACCCCTGGGAAAAGCCTATAGGAAGGACAAGGATACTGGTGGCCCCTCATTACTGTCTGCACAACAAGGATCTTAGATGGAATTTGTGACAGGCTTGCATGGAGAGTGTGTGGGAAGCCTTTCAAGAGTGTTAACAGAACTCCTTCCCCTCTGTGAAAGAGTGGCAGCCTGGGGAGGAGTGTGCATCCACGGGAAAGCAACTCTCAAAGAAACTGAGCCATAGGAATCAAAACAGTGCTGGTGGAAAGAGACCCTTAGAAGTCTCCAGCCCAGCCTTCCCTGGAGCAGGATGAGCCCAGGACCAGATCAGGATAACCAGGGCTTTGTGCAGCTGAACCCTGTAAACGCCAGGGGATAAAGACTCTCCTGGCAATGGGCTCAAGGCTGCACCACCCTCCTGGACAGTGAGTGTTTCCTAATGCCTAACCTGAACCTCCTAAGCTCCAGTTTGTGTTTGTTGACCCTTCCTATACTGTCTGGCATCAGTGACAAGAGTTTGGCTCTGTCATCCTTGTATATTGGCCTTTCAAAAGGTCCCAGGCTGCTCTAAGATATTCTCAGTCTCCTTTCACCCAGCAGTAGAGGTGAGACCTTCCCTCCACCTCTCTGCCAAAGCAGCCTCTGCCTCCACCTCTCTGGGCAGACCATGTGCCCCAGGCTTTGACCATCTTGGTTGCCTTGCCTGGTCCCTCTCCAGTTTCTCCCCATTGTTTCTGAACTGGCAGCTCCCAACTGAACGCAGTGTTCCAGGGGCACTGAGCACTGACAAGGACGTCCTCCTGCTTTCAGCTGTTCTCCACACAGACTCCAGTAGGCAGCTTGTCTTGTTTGCAGTGAGTGACTGCCAGCTCATCTTCACGCTGGCATCCACCATTACCAGCAGCCTTTGGCAGCAGGATTGCAGCTCAGCCAGTCTGCTCCAGGTTCAGCTGAGTTTTCTGCTTTTCCTGCCCAGATTTTCCCAGCCTGCCACCGACACTGTTGGGAATGATGATGCAAAAGTCTCTTTAGTTGTTCCCAGCCAGATGTGTTCTCCTGTTTCATCATTCTGCAAGCACTTTCCAGATCTTTGTGTGCTTTGCTGCTCCCAGGGCCTGTGTCAGGCTGGAGACTGGGCTTCTGCTCCTGTCCAGGCTTTGGTTAGGGCTGTGACACATCCCACTGCCTCCCACCACAGTGAGCAATTCCCGACTGAGAGCACTGAGACCTCTGCCGGGAGCTTTACTTTTCACCCTTTTCCCAGAAAAGCTTCTCCTTTCTTGTCCAAAATGTGCCCATCAATGCCTATGCACAGATGTAGGCACAGCCACAGACACTCACACACTCACACATGTGTCTGCACACGTATTTACACACACACCCCACACACCTGCACATGTGCAGTCACTCACACACACAGGCACAGGCACGTATCACACCATAGAATGGTTTGAGTGGGAAGGGACCTTAAAGGTCATCCCACTCCAACCCCCATTCCATGGGCAGGGACACCTTCCACTGTCCCAGGTTGTTCCAAGCCCCATCCAGCCTGGCCTTGGACACTCCCAGGGATGGGGCAGCCAGAGCTGCTCTGGGCACCCTGTGCCAGGGCCTCCCCAACCTCACAGGGAAGAGTTTCTTCCTAATATCCCACCTAACCCTGCTATCTGTCAGTGGGAAGCCATACACCTTTGTCCTGTCCCTGTCCAAATTCCTTCTCCAGCTCCCGTGGAGCCCCTTTAGGCACTGGAAGGAGCTCTAAGGTCTCCCTGGATCCTTCTCTTGCCTAAAAGAAACCCAAACCAGCTGTGAAGTGTCCAGCAGCAATGCCCAGGAGCAATGCCCACAGGATTCCTGGGACAAGACATATTCTTATACTTGTCATCTATTCACCATGCTGGAGGTTAGTTTGGACCAGAGCCATGGCATCCAGCCCCTGGGGCTCCCTGAGCAGCAGAGGTGTCAGGGCAGGGCCGTGGGTGTGTGGTGACATCTGTGTCCCACCAAGGATCCATCCCAGCACTCATCCTGCAAGCACAGGTCCGAGGTCCAGGCCAGGTACAGACTTTCCCATATGTGACCAAAGTTTACTCATTTCAGGGACATCCAAATAGGACCTGCTACCACCATAGCTGGAAACAGAACAAAGAAGGTCATGATGAGAGATCTGTTGACTACCTGGAGGAAAGATTCATTTCCCAAGCTATGAAGACTCTGGTGACCACTTTCATTCTCTTGCTAAAGATCAGTGACACCTGTGGCTGGACTCCTGGGGATAGGGATGCACTGTCCCAGAGTGGATGCACAGCCTGTGTGGAGAACATCTGGAGTAAGGAAGAAGCTACCTGTGATGGCGAGTCCATGGGAAGGGGAGGCTATGCCCTTCTGGAAAGGTGAAGCATTTCAGAGCTGTTTGAATCAGACTCAGCTTGGCCTCTGACTGTGATACAGCCTGATATGGGGTATTTCCATAGGACCATCACCCCTCCCATCATGTGCCTTCTACAGTCAGATCTGGCTTGGGCTCAGAAAACAAAGTCAGCCACCACAAAGCTCTGTGCATTCATGGCAGTGACTCTTGCAGAGTGACCCTTCAGGCTCTTTTCTCCCCTCCAGTCAACTTCCGGGCATAGCTTTGGTTCTAGCACTGCCATGACAGAAAATACTTCCATTCCCATGAGAATTAAGATTATTTCTGTGACTGGGATTTGAAAAGTCACAAGGACTTGGTTGGCAGAACCTGCAGGGTTGATCCAGGGGCCTGCAGGGGAAAATAGCACCTGACAATAAGAAATGTAGCAAAATCACAAGTTTACTGTTTCTGTTCGCTCCATGCAAAATGTCAGGCTATGGCAGCATTCATCAGGGTGTCTCTGTAAATCAGTCATGATGATTTTCCTTCCCTGTTCTCAAACCAGGGTCACTCAACAATAGCTCGTGTAGTTGCTGGGAGTTTTGGGTGAGCTCCCTGACCCTAATCCAGCCTCTTCTTTTTGCTCCCATAGTGGTACTTCAGAAGATGCACAGAGTCTCTCTCCTATTCCCAAGGCAACAGGACCATGGAAAACTGGCAACAGGATCATGAACCCACACAATGATCTGTAACCACAGAGAGAGGGCAAATCCAGGATTTGCTTCAAGGGGCTCTTGAGGAACTGGCCCAAGGCCTGAAGCCTTGGTTCTGCTGTTTCATATTCATTTTAATCACATTTCCTCCACAATACATCATCATGGAATATGGTGCCTTCTTTCCCACTCATTCCTAATGAGCCAGTCACAACTCCCTTTCTGGGAAATATTTTCCCCTGAAATTCCCAGTGGAAGACACTGGGCAGAAAGCCATGGAAGCTGCTGTCCTGCCAGTCCTCACAGCCACAGGATTACAACTGGAGCCCTTCTTGCCCTGTGGACACTGCTCAGCAGTGGGGATGAGGACACTTATTTTGCATCAATAGCTTTGCCCCAGATCATCCAAATGATTTTTGCCAAGCTGAAAGTCTCTTGAAAGAGTTTAAAATTTTAAAGAGGGAAAAACTGAAATGTCTGACATGGAAAAGTAGTGAAGAGAGCACCAAGATAGGGCTACTGTGAGTAGTGTCCTACTCGGGGGGTCCAGGAGTTTCCAGTTTGACAAAAAAATGGTTGTGGGAATTTCTGCAGAGAATACTGTGAATATTTTTGGGGAATGCTGAACATCCTAAAGTGTGAGATTCTCAGGGGAATTTGAGCCCAGTGGTGTATGCTAAGGACATGGAAAGCAAAATGTCTTCTTTCTTGCCTTCCTCAGAACGACCCAGTTGGGATCCAAGTCCTCCATACTCACTGCTTTCTTATCTTTGCCAGAGCAGATGAAGCTACTAACAATGTCCAGGGCTGAAACAAATTTAGATGCTTTGAAGAATAAGGTAAAAAGAATTTTTGGAGGCATCTGAAGGTATTCCTGCATCTTCTCCAACTCAGCATGGTGCTCTGGGCTGGTTTGATGGTTGTACAGAACAAGGGCAACACAAAGCCAGGTCTCACCCCCTCGATACCTGTTCAGGGAGCACCTGAGGGGCAGGAGGGCCCAGGGAGGGGGTTTAGCAGGAGGTTTGACAGTTACTGTTCATTAAAGTGAGCAGCCCGGCCTAATGCGAGTCATTCATTCCCCACTCCTGCCCGGTCAGCTGCAGTATTAGCGCTGGTCAAAGGTCTCCCCAAACATTTACCATCCATTAAAAGCTAACCTTTCCAAGTGATGTTTGAGCTTTGAGTCCCTGGATAGCTGCAGGCGATGCACAGGGCTCGCTGCCTCTCCGGGGGTCTCTCGATGTCCAACCCCGCTCCGCCCGTGCCGGGAGGGCGGCATTCCAGGAGTGGATGCTCCCTCCGCCTCCCATCACTCGTCCAGCAGCCTGAGAGCCGTGAACAGCTTGCTGGCAGCTGGACATTCCTTGTGGGCACTGTCAAGTTTGCTGGTCTTCTCCCTCCAAAAATAAGCAGCAAAATGTATTTGAGATCAGAGCTTAGTAGGAAATAGTTTTAAATGGTTTTCTTTCATTTGAGAGGCAGGTTTTCAAAGATTTGGAATTTTTCCCATCATATATTGTGATCAAAGCTGAAATCGGGGAGTGTCAGTTTGATTTTTCAGGGGGGTCTATCAGATTTGTCATTTAAATCTAACTTGGTGGATGGTAAGCACATCAGGACGGTGCTTTATGTCCGGCAGGGAGAAAGAGAGAAAAGGAAAATGCTTGTGAGAAAGATCCTAAAGGATTTGACAAAGCTGCAGAGAGCTCAAGGAAAGCTTTGCCTCACTCGAGACTGAACAAGACGCTCAAGATCTGACTCAGTAACGGAGTTAAACGTTTAAGATTAGGCTTATGGCTCCATTAAAGCCTTTTACTGTATGGGATTGGATATGGCAACAAAGCAGAGGCTTCACTTTAAGGCCTGAAGAGAGGCAGAAAAACAATAACAATATAAACAACAATTTGTTGCTATGATTGTTATTAATGTTATTGTGATTATTATTGTATATCAGTGGAAATAGGCACATAGTTGAATTAAAATACATGCTAATCTCTAACCTGTAAAAACAAAGAAACTTTGTGGACAGCCAGAATTAAGAATTTAACACTGAATTGGATCCAATTCCAACATTTTAACTGGAATGATAACAACTTCTTCTCAAAACCTGGGGAGATGTTGCTCTAAGGACAGTGATTTTATCACAGCTTGTGCCATCTACACTCTCAGATGACCCTTGGCTGTCAGTGCTGGGTTCCAGAGCTAAGAATCCTCCTCCTTTTCCCCAACCCCGAAGTTTACAGTGCAGAAGCAGCAGCCCTAGTTCACTCTCTCATGCTCTCAGCTTTGCTTTGTTTTTTAAGTCCCATGTGTAAAGGCACACTGCTCCCTTTCGCTTCACAAAAGGGATTTCTTACGTTTCCCCCTTCCTCTCCTTTCTCCCCTGTTTTCCAGTTTTCCCTCCTTTAACCACCTCTGTCCTACCTCAAGGTTTGAGAGATGCTCCTGGCAGACACCTGATGAGTCTCGCTTTGCTGGCAGCCCTGGCCACCTCTGATTTCATGGCTCCTACTTTGGAACCAGTTTGCATTTGTGATTTTGGCTTGAAGTGTTGCCAAAATGAGCCAGCATCTGCCTGAAAATAAAGCATAATATGTCCTTAGGAGTGTTTGCATTGGAGAAAAGGGATTTTTTTTCCTGACATTTAGGAGTGCTCAAATTCTGGCTGCTTTTGGAGGAACCAGGGTACTGTGCATTCCCACTGTCTGATGTGCAATGGTTTTCTTATTTAGGTCCTCAGGCTCTCAGATCTGGTGGGTTTGGGTCTGAAACTTTGAGCTGATTACTGTCTGGATTTCAAAACTTTTGGACTTGAAATGAAGCACTTACATGTGTGAATAGGTACAAAAGGAATGAATTTGGGTTTAAAGTTGCTGAAGGACTGCTCCTCACACTGCTGCTGCTGCTGTTATCCTCACAAGGAGAGAAGACAAATCTGCATTCCAAATTCTTTGTACAGCTTTCTGTTACTATTGCTCTGGATGAAGTGAGCTCTATGGAGTTTAAAAGAAGATGAACATGGGAAATGGAAACTGAGAGGGGCAGAAAGCTTTTTCCTGTTGAGGAAGGCTCTTCCAGGGGATCAGCACCTCCTGGATAAGGAGGTGTCAGACAGCACGAGCATCTCAGAGCTCTGGCCAGGAGAGATCAGCAGAGCTTGACTGCAGGGACAACTGAGACAGCCCCGGCATTAAATCAACCTCACAAAACAAGTAGAAACTGCCTCAGAATGTCCCCATCAAAGCCTAATTATCTGCTGACTTCTTAGACATGAGAGAATTTTCTTTGTCTATTTAATTTCATGCTTATCATCAAACTAGTCATTAAATAGCTGAGTATTAGGGGAAAAATGCAAAGCTTTCTGGTCTGTCTTGTTTAATCCTTCGGCCCCTCCCTTCCCTCCTCCCTGTCCCACTTTCTCTCTGGCACAGTCAGGAAGAGGGGAGAGCAGGCAGGGTGTCCTGCTGGGCACTGTGGCAGTCTCTGGGTCCTGGTCTCCAGGTGGGCAGGATGTGGGAGTCCTGGGAAAGGCAGGGATGGAAAATTCCCCAGTTCTATGCCAGAGCACAGCTCTGGCTGCTGGAAGTTTGGACTTGGCATCCCATGGGACGTAGCAGAGGTGCAGAAGCCACTAAGAGTGGGATGAGACCTGGAGGTCTGATCATTACAAGGAAAATGAATTGTCTGTGAGTCAGGTGAATCATTTAAAACAGAATCAAAATGATTGAACAGCAAATGGTGCTGGGCTTTCCTGTCTCATAACATATTAGTGAGGGACATTATATGAAATTGGAAAATAAAAAATTGTCAGTCACTGGAAGGCTTTTGTATGTAGGACGAATTGAGAATGTGGAATTGCTGCTTTGGGGTATATTTGAAATCAGGAACATTGAAACATTTAAGCAGAGATTGGCTACTTAAACTGATGCCAACCCTGTCCCACTGGGATGAGTTCCTGCTTTAGGTCTCGGCTGCTCTTCAGCTGGGCTGTGTGGAGGGAACAGGGCAGGACTGAGCCTGCAGCAGCTTCCTGCAGCCTGCCTGAAAAACCTTGTTCTGGCCATGGGAGGATTTTGGCTTAGCTAACCCAGGATACACCCAGGGAGGCAATTCCCAGCTTCACAAAGATTTGTGGCAATGTCCTGTCTGCTTCTCCAGTGCAATGTCTCTCCTTCTGAGGGGACATCACTGTCCAATCAGCCTATACAGCAAGACAATCTCATCCAAAAGACCCCTGATTAAGTGTTTTGCCTTGATGCCAATTCCTGCTTTCTGCAGTTTGGTTTCTCATGTCCAGGAGGAACCATTCCCTAGCAGCAGCCTCCAAGCTGTAAACTTTTGACCTGAGCTAATTACTGAATTCACTTTATAGAAGTAATGAGGTTCTGAGCCTCTGCAATGCCTTGGAGGCTCTAGAGAGTCCGAGCCAAAACCTGAGCTCCCTAATCAGTTCTGACTGTTTTTTTATTCATTTACCGAGTGCCCCAAGGCACTGCCGCTCCTTGAGCTCCCTGGGAGGACCTGCAGTGCTGCTCTCCCCAGTCTGCAACTGGGCAAAACATCCCAGTCAGGGCTGCAGGTACACTCAGCACCTCAGGGATGAGAGGAGGAGACACCAGTGGGGATCAGTGGTCAGAGCAGCAGGGCCAAGAGAGTTGTGCTCAGGTCTTTCCTCAAATCTACTATTGGGCAACTGGGATCTCCTCCTTCTGCCTCAAAACCTCCAGCAAAGAAATTGATAGAACTTTGCTATCTGTGGGAGAGCACTTGGATAGCTGTGGGCAGTGTAAAGATGAGAGGAGGTGTAGCTGTGCAGGAGCATTCATGGACACTGGCGGCAGGAGCACAGCAGGAAAAGGCAGTGGGAACACTGCAGAGATGTTCCTGTGCTCTGGGCAGCATGTGAAGTCCCATCTCCCTCTTTCCTGAGTTCTTCCCACCCAGTACAGGCAGGCCTTAACCAGCAGTCCAAAACTAGGCCCAGACAAGTTGTGGATGCCCCATCCCTGGATCTGTTCAAGGCCAAGTTGGATGGGGCTTGGAGCAATCTGGATTTTTTTCTACTGGAAGGTGTCCCTGCCCATGGCAGGGGATTGGAACTAGATGAGCTTAAAAGGTCCCTTCCAACATAAATAATTCTGTGATTCTATGACTCTGTGATTCTGCCTTTCCCTGGTTACATTCAGGAGCTGTCAGCAGCTGAAGAAGAGCTGGAGACCTGTGCTGAACCCCTCAGCCCCAAGCCCACCACTGGTCTCCAGTTGTTCACAGAGCTGATGGTCCCAGCTTCCCCTCTCAAAGGCTTCCCCTTGCCCTTGTGCTTGCTCTGTTTGTCCCTCTCTCTTATGTGCTGCGGCACCCCCAGGGCTGACACCGGGGAGAAGGTGACTGTGCCACCCAGGTCAGGACACTGCTGACCAGCTCCACCTCCAGCCCTCCACTCCAGCAGCCTCCCACTCTGGGGCTGCGTGGTGAGAAGAGCATCCCCGCTTCCCAAGACGGGAATGGAGAAGGGAAGGTGTGCTGTCCCTGCCCAGCCTCGTGACCAGTTTGAGGCATGAATGGTTTGCCATGGTGGGCTCCTGCTGAGCCTCACTGAGCCTTGTCCATGGGCAGTGGGGGATCCCAAGGGGAGCTCTGCTCCACAAGGGGACCCCAAGGTGAGCTCCACTCCACCCTGGACAGTGAGGGACCCCACACTGAATCACCTTCAGCCATGTCCTGCCTGCTCATGGCAGAGCCCAGGCAGACAGAGCTTGCTGTGCCTGCCAAGCCCCTCTGTGCCCAGCCCTGCAGTGTGGGCACGAGCAGTGTCAGCTGGGGCACGGGGAAAGCAGAGCTGCCAGAATGCAGGAATGGCCCTGCTGCTGCTGCTGTGGATCCCGGGGAGGCTGGGCTGGCAGGAGCAGGGGCAGGGATTTACATTGCAAATCCACGCAAGGGTGAGCTCAAGCACCCGGGGCCAGCAAAATCATTATTGTGGTCTTGGCAAACCCAGCTCTCCTTGCTGAGGGTGATGTGCTTGGTAATTACATAAGATTGGCACATTTCTCTCTGCTGTTCTTCTGTCTCCCTTCAGACAGAGGGTTGGTGATTCAAAGTGGGGACTTTGTGAGCATCCTTGCATTCAGCCTGACAACTCAGATAATGGCATTTCTCACACAGGTTTGAGGCATCACCTCACTGACACAGGCCAGAGGAATTAACCTGCAATGCAAATGATATTTTTATTTTCAATATAAAAATTCCCTAAAAATACATGTGATAGTTCTAATTTTAACTCATAGGCATGCAAGTGAAGGTTGTGGCATCCGAAATGCTCAAAAATGCAGTGTTTTAAAACAGCTGTACCAGAAAAGTGACTGCGGGAAGCAAGAGTGGTTCTTCAGCTTGTGCTATGGACACTGAAAAAGGGTATTGGCAGGTGGAAATGCACCAAGGTCTTTTGAAATCAGTGGAGATGAGCTGATTTTGCATCACTTGCTGTGAACAAAGGTCTTATTTGGTTTGGAGGCTGCAGGGAAGTGATGCAGAAAAATCTGTGACCGAACAGGTAGGGATAAGCTGTGAGTGCCTGTTACCAACACACATTCATGATATTCTAAAATAATATATTTATAGCATATGATTTTATAATATTATATATTTTTTATAATTCATAAAATTGTCCAGCAGGAGTTAAAATTTGATCTTAGAAAATTCAGATCCACAAGGATAGTAAGCTATAGCAAATTCAGTGGTGGATGTGGCCAACAGAAAGTGTTCTTGAATTTCAGATATTTTTCCAAAACTAAGAAGAAAAAATTATAAGGACTATGTTAAAAAAAAATTAATCTCTTCATGATGCATGGTCACTTTGCTGTCAGTGGGGCTGCCCTGGCTGTGGGCAGGGAGGTGAGCACACCTGAGTAGGCTGAGCACACATTGGTTTACCAGGGACTAAAGTGATTATGGGATAATCCAAAACACTTGGAGAGAGCAATAAATCCTGGAGCTCCTGTGCCACTTCTTATGTCCCCAGCTGCTGCCTCATCATGCTTGGGGCGGTGGGACAGTGTTGGCAAACTTGAAGGAGCAATAAAGGAAATCCATTTCATTAAAACAAGGAAGAGTGGTAGATGTAATTTTGCAGATTTCATTTGGTGTTAAACCCACCTGCCTTGTAGTGGGGCAGATAAAACCCTGCTGCCAGTGGAATCGGTGACTGGAGTGGGCAATGCAACTGGACCTGGGAGGAGTCTGAAGTGTGAGGTAAGATTTGCAAGGCTGGCTGCTGGAGGTAGATTTTTTTGTGATTAGACCATTTAGTCTGGTCAGAAAAAGCAGATAAGCTTGAGGGAAAACAAGCCCTTCTCTGAATTTGAAATAGAAGCAGCAAATTGACAGATGGCTCAGGATAGCAGGAGCAGTGCAACAGGGCCAGCTAATCACTGGAGATAAGATCTCCAACAGAGGCACGCTCCCAGCCCCCGCTGTGGCACCGTCCCTGTCCCTGCAGACATCCCGGCAGGTGGGGAAATGCCGCCGCACCAAGGAGTGACCTCACGTCAGAGGGGACATGTGCAGCTCCAGCTGGGGCAGCAGTGCCTGGTGCAGCCCTGCTGCCGAGGAGGCTGAGCCAAACCACTGCCAACAACGCTCCTCAGCCTCTGGTGGGAGCCTCAATCTTAGGGAATATAAAAGCTCTTGAGACACAATCTGCCTCTCCATCCCTTGGCAGGTGTTTTCCAGCCCCAAGGAAATACGATTCATGTTACCCACAGGTACCAAAACCATCTTGTGGGAAGATGGCAAAATTGAATTCCTGAGGAAAAAAGTTTGTAAAAGCACCAGGAGAGTCAGTGCTAGAGATGGATTTTCTCTTCAGTGGGGTGTGTTGGGTACTGTGTGCAAGCTTGGTAAGGAGAACTCCTCCTAAGGGATGCCTGTGCTGTGCATTTCTGAGTGCCACTGCAGTCCAGAGCTTCCTGGGCTATCAGAAACTCCTGGGACCCCTCTCACAGAGCACCTGACTTACCTGGGCATTGGGAAATGGCCTGGAAAACACTACCCTGCTGTTGTTAAACTGAGCAACACCAGGCTGGCTCACAGTAGTTGCCCAGAGAAGCCCCATCCCTGGAAGTGTCCAAGGCCAAGGCTGGACCAGGCTTGGAGCCACCTGGGATAGTGGAAGGTGTTCCCTGTCCATGGCAGGGGGTGGAAATGGATGGGCTTTAAAGACCCTTCCCAGCCAAACCGTTCCGTGATTCTGTGACTCTGGCACAGGAGCTGCCAGGCTGGACTGAATGGTGAATTCCATGTTTTATGCCTCCATCCAGTCCCCACACTTTCTCCTGGTCTCCATTAACACAAGAGCCTTGGGAAGGTTTTGTTCAGATTACCGGGGAAGGTTTTAGGAAAATTCCTCTATGGCATTCTTGAGAAAACTCTCCCTCTCACCACTGCAGACAATCCCATTTTCCCTCTTGAGGGACTCGGGCTGGATTGACAGGAGACGACATCCATCCTGTGGGTGCACGCAGCTCCTGGGGCCTCTTTGTGTCAGGCTGCTTTAACAACAAACAGAGCACAGCCCCTGCAGCATCCCATCCAGCCAGGGAGACATGGGGAGAGGGACCCGGCACGGCCAGCTCCTCATGCCTGGATTACCCTGTGGATGAAATGCAGATGAAATAGATTTTTTTTTTTTCTTTTCCATTTTAAGATCCCCCATATTGACAAAATGTGAGTATGAGGCAGATTGACACCCAGATTTGACTTGGGAAGCAGTTCAGCATTAACCTATTCAGCTAATGAACTCCAGTTATCCAGATTGGTTTGCCAAAATTAGACCCAGGAAATGGCTGTTTATTCAGTGGGAAAGAGAATATAAAAGGTCTGTCCCTAAAATTTGCCAAAGCAGCTGATGATGATGCCTTAGGTTTTAACTTTTATATTTTTCAAATTCTGTACCGCTTAGTGTGTAACTCTGAAGTTCCTTGTAGCCTGTTCACTTCTGCTCTCTTGTGCTAGGGAGACATAACAAAGCCTCTCCAGGCCTGCTCTTCAAGGACACCCAGACTGTCCTAGGCCCAAAAAGTACAAACCAAAGAGCCTCTAAGGGGGGCAAGTGGAGGGGAAATTACATCATTAAACTGAAGCTTTAATTGGAGAATTAACCCTGCTATGTAAATGAACCAAACCTATAAAAGTGTGAAGAACTCGTGACTGTTGTCCATCTTGGGGTCCATCTCGGCAGTGGCCTCTGGCTCCCCAGGGGTACCTTTGAAGGCCCTTCAAATAAATACCTGCCTTTATTCCCTTACTCCTGTCCAGTCTCTGTTTCTAGGAGGCCTCTTCAGGCATCAATGATGTTGTCTAATTCCGATGGAATTCTTAACCTGACACATTTCAGAGAGACTGACTGTCAGGGAACTGACCCCTGGAAAAATCAGGATAATGGCACATGGTTTTGCTCACAGGTTTTAAGATTTTCTTATGTAAGTGTTACATTATGCATCCAGTCCAGGGTTAATAGTGCCCAGACAGAATCTGCCCTAATACATTTATGTATCAAACAGGGCTGCCCAGTAAATAAATTCAAAATATTTTCAAAGCCAGAGCTTTTAAGGCTGAAACTCAGAGATTTCTGTGGGATTTGGAATTGAGGGGGGATGCCATTTCAGTTGAAGGCAGCTGAGGCTCCTAACAGGTTCCTGATGCTGGGCAAAAGGAAGGAGTAGTGGCAGGGTTATTGGAATTTCAGTTGTTCACTGTCTGGAGAAGGCAATGTTATTTCTTGCCCCTTCTGCCTCCTTGGCTCTGTTGGAGGAGGCTCTTTGTTCCTGATTCCTGAATTTCATTGATAAGGTCAAACAGGCAGGATCAGCAGGAAAAAGGCATGAGGAACTCAGTCCTGCATGGAGAACTGAGTTGTGTTTAATCATTATTATGATAATATAACATTTATAGTGCAGTGGAGGCATGGGGTTACCAACAGAGCCATGCAGTGCCTGCACCAAAAATCCATCAAAGTCAGTATTTCACCTCCAGCAGCCCCGTGTGGCTGCCACCAGGGAAGGATGAAAGCATGAAGAAAATACACTTGCCCAGGATATTCTCCAAACCTTCAGCCGTTTGTGTCTCAAAGATCCCTCAGGCTGGGAGATGCTGCAGTGTTCCTCGCCACCGGGTACATCTTTGTTTTTCCTTCTATTCCTATTCCTTTTTCTATTTCTGCCATATTTCCCTGGCATCATTGCAGAAGGGAGGGAGGGAATGAATTTGCAGAGATGCTCCTTGACTCTTTCTTCCCTTGGCCTGGCCTTCCCCATCCTTTCCATATCCGTTTCCCTGGGATATTTATGCATAAGGGAATGATGGTCTGAGTGTTTGTGACTCTCATGGCCACTGATCAGTCTCAAAGCTGATTGTGACAGTCGTGCAGAAATGTTCTTAATTTGGGAAGATGAGCAGGAAGGTGCAATGTGTCTTTAAAAAGCTCCTTGCCCAGGGAGACCTGGGTCCAGCACATCACCCAAGAGCCCGAGAAATTTGATAGATGAGTCTCCAACATTCTTGTCATGTCTCCCCTTCTTGTTTTGCCCCCTTCCCCGGGCTGGAAGTGCTGAGAGGCATGCTGTGAGGTCTGCCTTGTGTCCGTGAGCCTGTCAGAGCTGGGACACGCAGCCCATGGCCTGCAGCTGGACTCAGAGGAGTCTCCATCAAGCACTCATCCAAACGTCTCTCCCCGGCAGAATGCCCTGGGGTTCGGCACTCCTTTGTTTTGAAAGCCACAGTTATTTGTATCAGCAAAGCATGCAAAGAGTGCCCCAAAAAGAGAGGGAGGGGGAAGAGAAAGAGAGAGGGGGGCAGAGAGTTTCTGTGCCTGATGGGATCATGCTCAGAGAAAGAGGGAGAGATGCATTATTGGAGTCTGGTATTAAACAGAGCATCAGTGTTTTTGGAGAGAGCCCCAAGTCCCGTGGCTGTGAGGGGGACAGGGGCTGATGCAGGCAGAGCAAAGGAGACCCTGTGAGGATCCAGCTCTCCCTTGGGTGCTGCCAGGCCTCACAAGGCAGAGGAGGCAATGGGGAACACAGCAACGGGGTTCGAAAACTGCTGCTGAATGCACATGGGGTCTGGAGATGGTGTGATAGAGAAAATCCCCCAGCTGGGTTTCTGGGAGAGCAGGGAATATGAATTCCTTTTTCTCCAGTAGATGCTACACAGGAATGACCTGGGGACATGAGAGACAGTGATAAGTGACTCTCTCCATCCCCTTTTATCCTGTTTACAATACAGAGGCTTTCCTTGAACAAAACCCTTTTTTTCCTCTCCGTGCTCCTGGCTGTTGTGTCTAAATGAGCCAATTTGCTGAAGGACTCCTCCTGGAAGGACTTGAAGTCTAACAAGAACAGACGCTGGGTTGCAGCATGTTGTTTCTGGCAAAAATCAATTTCTTCACAAAAGAACAGAAATCTGTTCTTGTATTTCAGTGCTTGCCATTTCATCAGGGCTCCTGTGATACCTCTCACAGCCCTGGCCAGGAGGGAAATCCTAGGGTCTATTTCCATTCAACTTATTTCCAGAAAATGTCTGAAACTGGGGTCTAATGGCTCAGGGAAGGGAGAGCAAAGGCCGGGGAGCGAATGTGTTTGTTACTGCTGCAGTTAATGGTTTTGTTGATGTGCTGTTTATCCTTGGGCTGATGTGATTTCTGGGGCTTGAGCTGCTGTTTGACATCCAGGGGATAATCTCTTGCCAGAGGCCTGGCTGGCTGCATGGCAGGGCAGGGCAGACTAAGTTTGATGCATCATCTGAAACGCAAGAGATGGACCCACAGGGACAGAATCTCTCATTAATTAAAGATGCGTTCCTGTTTCCCTCTTTTATAGCTGTGTGATGCTCAGGAATGTGTTCTCCTGTGACAAGGCTGCATTCTTCAGGTGCTCACCCTGAACTGCAAATGAGCAACAACAGAAAGAACCCAACACTTTGGAGACTGTTCCAGCCTCCAGGTTTCCCAATTCGCCCAGTCTCACATCAGGAGGTGTCTGCCTTCAGCTTCCCCACCTCTGAAAATAATTTCTCACTTTTCCTCCAACGTTTGTCATCCTTCAGTAGCCTGAATTTTTGCTGCACAGTTATTTAGGTTTTGCCTAAGTAAAGTGCAGGACAAGGCTGAGGCTGCTGAAGAAAGTCTAGGATTTAAATAATTGTATTTTATTCAACTGTATTAGAGCATTTTATCGGGATGGACCCAGTTTAAGACATTATTCTTGTTGATAAAGCAGGTTTCCCTTCACACCAGAGGTGGGACAGGCATCACACACCCAGAAAAGGGCAGAATCAGCTCAACATCAGGGGAATTCAAAGTCTGAGGAACAAGTGAAAAATGAAAACATTATTAGAGGGAAGAGATAGTGGAGAAGGAGAGAGCTGAGTGCTTGTCAGGGCCATGAGACTTTTAAATGATTGATCTTGTGGTATAGAGTTTAATGCTTTACAGAATACAAGCTTTTCCCGATTTTCCCCAATCAAGCTCTTATTAGCATGAAGTTACATTTGTTGACAAGAACTGTTTTCCATTATACCACAGTGACAAGACAGAGTCATGATCCTAATTTGAGCTTTTTAATCAATCAGTGATTGTACCTGTGCAGTTGTACCTGTGCCTCTGACATCCTGCTGCCCTGACTAACTGGGCTATACCTCCCTCCATTTTTTTTTTTTTTTTAAATAATCCACCTTCTCCTTGCTTTTCCCATGAAGTTAAAAGGTGACAGGAGTTCAGGTGGTTCAGCAGACTCTGACCCTAAAGATATTGGGTTTTGTAGCCCAGTACATACAAGGAAGAGTTCTGGCTTCAACTGTAGTGTATTATCTAGTCCAAACAATGAAGAAATCATGTTCAGAAGAGTGAACTGAAAAGCAGTCTCTCATTGAGCCCCAGAGCAAGGCTGTGTGAGATAGGACAGGAACCTGCAGCTCCACCGTGAATGGGTGATATCCTGCTGGAGAGAATGTAGTGTATCTCTAAGCAGGGAGAAAAACCAGGATTATTAAGAAAGCAAAACTATTTGCAGGATGCCCTAAACTGACCGTGATCATGTGCAAACAAACCTGTGAAGTTAAGGCAGTTCTCTGGCAATGAAACACTGAATGGGACAGCAAGGCATGGTGCAGGACAGGTGTAATGATAATGAAAGAGCTGTTTTAGAAGGGATACCTTGATGAGGGATTCATCCTACGAGGAAGAAGGTATCTGCTTGGTATCTGCATCTCCAGGTGTGTTGGTCACCTGGACTTCTAGAGGTGACCTGGCCTCTGGGGTTGTGTCCAGCCCTTCCTCGGCATCAGGATGTGGAGCTGCTCAGGGGAGGAGGCCACAGAGGTGCAGCAGGGCTGGAGCCCCTCTGCCATGGAGCCAGGCTGGGAGAGCTGCGGGTGTTCACCTGGACAAGAGAAGGCTACAGGGAGACCTCAGAGCCCCTTCCAGGGCCTAAAGGGGCTCGAAGAGAGCTGGAGGGGGACTTTGGACAAGGGCCTGGAGGGACAGGACACAGGGAATGGCTTCCCAGTGCCAGAGGGCAGGAATAGATGGGATATTGGGAAGGAATTGTTCTCTGAGAGGGGGGGCAGGCCCTGGCACAGGTTGCCCAGAGCAGCTGTGGCTGCCCCTGGATCACTGGAAGTGTCCAAGGCCAGGCTGGACAGGGCTTGGAGGAACCTGGGATAGTGGAAGGTGTCGCTGCCCATGGCACGGGTGGGACTATACCATGACTCAATTCCATGCTCCGGTGCAGGGGATGCAGTTCCGCGAACCCAGGCGGCTTTCGTAGCTGACACCACTTTCGCTGACGGTACCGAGAAGCCGCAGCCACTATTTCCATGCTGCGAACGGAGGGAGCCACGGCACGATTCGTGTGGAAAGGGCCACCCGGCCACTGCCCCTCACGGCCCCGGCCACTGCCCCTCACGGCCCCGGCCCGGCCCCTCACGGCCCCGCCACGCCTGTCCTGCAGCGCCCCCTGGCGGCGGTGTAGGGGCGGGACCGCGGCCAGGGAGGCGGAAGCGGAAGCAGCGAGAGGCGGCGGAGCCGGAAGTGGCCGGAGGCGACGTGTGCAGAGCAGAGCGGAGCTAGTGCGGAATGGAGGGGCTGTACCAGCAAACCAACAAGTGCGTGAGGGCTCGGGGGGTGCGAGGGGCTGTACCAGCAAACCAACAAGTGCGTGAGGGCTCGGGGGGTGTGAGGGGCCGTACCCTCAAACCAGCTGATGTGTGAGGGATCTGGGTGTGAGGGGCTGTACCCTCAAACCAGCTGGTGTGTGAGGGATCTGGGTGTGAGGGGCTGTACCCTCAATCCAGCTGGTGTGTGAGGGATCTGGGTGTGAGGGGCTGTACCCTCAATCCAGCTGGTGTGTGAGGGATCTGGGTGTGAGGGGCTGTACCCTCAATCCAGCTGGTGTGTGAGGGATCTGGGTGTGAGGGGCTGTACCCTCAATCCAGCTGGTGTGTGAGGGATCTGGGTGTGAGGGGCTGTACCCGCACGCCGAGTGTGAGGCCGGGGCCGGGTGTGCGGGAGCCCAGGGCCGACACCCCACAGATCTCAGCGCTCTTTAAAAGCGTTTCCCCCATAAAACCCCATCCCGGAGCGGGGCCGCGGCGGGAGCAGAGCCCCGGGCCGCGTGTGCCACGTCAGCCCCGAGGGCTTGGCGATGATTCCCGTTTGTTGATGTAGATTTATTTAAAGCGTGCCCGTTTATAAGGATTTCTGCGGCAGCAGAGTTTGAGGGTTCCGGCTGCCGCAGTTTAAACTACCTCTGGAGGCGTGTGGCTCCTTGAGGATTAGTCCCACATTTGACAGGTAGTGCTGGTCTGGGGAGAGGAGAGGAGTGGTGTGGGAATTGCAAAATAAGGCAAAAAACCTCGCGGTTCTGTTATTACAACATATGGAGTAACTCACGGGAAAGGGGCCAAAGGACATGGTTAATCTAATATTCTGAACTTCCATGGTAATTTGCTTCTTTGTGGAGCTGTGTTCAGGGAGGTGGGGTGGTAAGAGACTTGAGTTAGATCTTGTATTGAATCATCATTTCTCTATCATTGAATAGTGATGCAGAGTGACCCTGTAGGGAAGAGCAGGACATCCTGCTGGAGGCAGCTGTTACACATATGGAGAATGATCTTGTCCTGTTCCCGTTTCTGTAGTGCCTTATGATCATCAAATGGTTCAGGTTGAAATGGGCCTTAAAGCCCATCCAGTTCCAGAAGAATTTAACAACCATCAGTATTTTGTTTTGTTTTTCTTTGCCACTGCTTGTCCAGCAACAGTACTTTTTTATAATTAAAAACTTTTAATTTCACTTGATGCCTGTGAATTCACATGTTGTTGAGAGTCAAAATCATTCCTTATTCATCTTTTCCTCTTGGATGTCTCCCCGCTGTCATCTCCAGACCAGGCTGAACAGCTGTTTCTTGTAGAAGAGTTGTTCTGTGCTTTTCATAATCTTCATGTTGATTTCTGTTTTTAAATAAAGTTACTTTGTAGGTGCTTATGAAGTGAGAGCACAGTTTGCTTCCTGCTGAGGACCTGGGTTGGTGGTCAGGGATGGGCTGTCTGCTCTTAACACTGTGTTGCTGATTCCTGTGCTGTTCTAAAAAGTACATTTCAGAAAAAAAAGCTGAAAAGTGAGGTACTGAGAAATGATTTTATAGCTGTTAAGTGACTTCTCTGTTCATTTTCTCTTTCTCTCCTGACAGGCAGGTCCATGAGGTCCAGTCTTACATGGGGCGCCTGGAGACTTCAGACAAAGAGTCAGTGCACTGTAAGTAATGAGTGAGTGAGGGAGGTTGATTTAGTTTGCCTCTTTAACCTTATATGCCTTCTCATATTTACAGTCATTATTGTAACAAATTTAGCTCCTGAGTCATTGTGATCAGCTGCTGAGACACATCACCAATTCAGAATGCACTGAAATCATTGTACTGTCTAACCTCAATAAGGTGATGTTCTGTATGAGGACAGAGCAGAAAAGACAGGACAAGAATTTACCTCATCTTCCTGTTATAATCCTTTAACTGACAGAGAGTGCTTGCTGTGGATGCTTCTTTAATGTCGTGGTAGAATGCCAGATTTTTGGTGCTGTTAGGTTTTCGAACTCATGCTCGGGGTGTCTGTGCAGGCCTTCAGCACAAAGAGATCAAAATCCCCCCATCGATGGAGGTTTTTTGGACACTTTGAATTAATGAACAGCTTGGTGTGGACGGAACTGCAAATTGAGAGCATCTCTGGGCCAGTTTGTTAGAAGCTCAGAAAGCTGAGAGATGTGACTGTGCCTGCCCTGCTGTGTTGTTATCCCCTCAGCATCCACCAGCTGGCAGCTTTCCCCTAAAGATGCTCAGTGCAGTTTCTGGGGAACATGCTGTGTGATTTTGTGTGCAGGAACTTAAGCAGGATGATCCTGACAATTGCTGCTGCAGCAGAGTCAGAACCTGTAATTCCACCTGCTTATGGGAAATGTGTAGAACCATTAGGTCTGAAATTGCCTCAGTAAATTTGGACTATAACCCTGTGCTCATAAATGACTAATAAGAAGATGCTCTGATATGTGTGGCAGGACTTTTTACCCCAGTGCAGAATTGGCACGTGTATTTTGGACCTGTGCTTGAACCCTTAATTCCTGCATGAGTCACTAATAATGGGTTTCATCAGGAACTTCTGAGGTGAAAGGACACTGCATTGACTGGATGCATTTCTGCACAGGTTCACTGACTTCTCTTACCTTGAACACATTTGTGAACCACGTCTGGGCTGTAGAAAGGGCTGTGATAAATTTCCTATCAAAAAAGAATGACTTACTAATCCAGGTTGTGGGTTTTGTGGTGGTTATACCACTCCTCCTACAATGCCATACTTCCCAGACTGCTGAATGTGGTTTTCTGGGAAGTCCTGGTATGTGGAGTGGTTGGCAGGTGGTTGATGATGCTTCTCTGTGTTCTTGTGAGAGCAAATCCTGCCGAGGGAGCAGGAAGGGGGCTGCAGGGGGAATGTAGGGGCTTGAAATCCTAATTCATGGACCTGATGGGGAAAGAGGCTCAGATGTATGAAAAGAGCAGGGGCTTTCCTCAGAGCAGGAGGGAAAGGTGAAAGTGTCAAATTACTGAGCTAAAGAAGTGACATTTCATGATATTTATAGTTCCCAGTTACCTGATTATTTTCATCCAGTAAGGATGTCAGGTTTTACATACTGCCTTGAATGCTTTTGATCTTTTACCTTCATCAGATTGCAGTTCTTTAATTCAAATCAAATTCTCTTTTTATTTCCTTGCAGTGGTAGAAAATGAGATTCAGGCAAGAATAGACAACATATTCAGCAACTTGGAACGTCTGGAAATCCTGTCCAGCAAAGAACCTCCCAACAAGCGGCAGAATGCCAAACTGTGAGTTCACTGCTTTGCTTTGATTATGCAGGGTAGTCTTTGTAATTATTTTAATTAAATTTATTGAAACCCTTTGCCTTTTGATTTGTGTGAAATCTTTGTATTTTGCATAACTTATCTCTGTGCTCTACAATAGCAAAATTGAGGCACAGAGGCAAAATTGCTTTCCTCTGTTTAACCACAGGATAATGAGAATCATTAAGGTTGGAAAAGACCTCAAAGATCATCAAGTCAGACTGGTGATGCAGCTGGATTCTTGGCTCTGTTCTCAGATGAGCAGAACATGCACTTGGATGCTCTCTCTCTCTCACTTGCTTTTAATGGCATTTGTGGAGGTAGAGAGTAAAATTCCTTCAGTTGGTGTCATTTTTTCTGGGCTATTTTCCAAGCTGTTGGTGACTGAAACAAAGAGGTTTCTGAAGTGAGCAATATTTTGAGCAAGGAGCTTGGACCACAAACATCAGGACTTGGTGTTCTTAATTAATTCTGTGACTCAGTTATTAATGTTTAGTCCAAAATCCCATTGTAGATAGTAGGGGTGGATTTCATGTCACCTGTATTAAAGAAAGAGGTCAGTATCTGAAATACTCATTGATTTCTTTATAGAATCCTGGAATGGTTTGGGTTGGAAGGGGCCTTAAAGATCAGTTCCAACCCCTGCCACGGGCAGGGACACCTTCCACTAGGTCAGGATAATCGGGTAATCAAATATTAAACTTAACCAATCATTTAATCAGGGCCAGTGGAGTTCTGGACATGATTTGTTTCAGCCCAGTGGAGATGTCTGAGATGTCTCTTGTATTGCCCACTGACTTTTGAGCTCCTTTTAATAAACCCTCAAACTTAAGAACATGGTGCTAATTAAAGAAACTGGAAAGCTCCATCTTCTTTGTGAAGAGGGGTCATTAAATAGAACCTGTACAAATCCTACCATCTTCCCAAATCTGTGTTAAATGAGGAACAGATATTGTTATATAACTCCTGAGGAGACAGTCCGTGGGATAGGATGTCCAAGAGAGCTCAGGAGTTCTGCTTCACATTCTGTCATTAGCCTGGAAGCTAAATAATTGATTAAAATAAATAATCACCCATGAAAGAATCACCTGTGTAGTAGAAAAATGAGACAGGGAAGATGTAAGTGTGGAATTCGGCCTAGCATTGGATGCCCTGCATTTTCTAGAGAAGTAGAACCCGTCATTCCTTGTTGTTCATCACTGTTAATTTATGATGCTCCTTTGCTGATACAAAAACCACCAGAAAAGAAGAGTGTTTTTATGTTGCTGGTCCTTTGCAGGCGAGTTGACCAGCTGAAATACGATGTGCAGCACCTGCAGACAGCCCTGAGGAACTTCCAGCACCGCCGGTACCTGCGGGAGCAGCAGGAGCGGCAGCGGGAGGAGCTGCTGGCTCGCACCTTCACCACCAACGTAAATATCTGTGCTTGGGCTCCCAGTGCTCCACAGCTCAAATCCATCAGGGGGGTGTCAGGCAGGATGTAAACAGGACTGTTGGGAGCTGCTGTGAGTGTGAGTAAAGGTAGAGAAGAATCAAAAAATGTGGGGATCAAGTCCAGCTCTCATGAGGAAAAGCTGGGCTCTTAAGGCAGCAGGGAAAGGCTCCAGAAGCTGCTGCTCCTGTTTTATCCAGTGCAGTTCCACCTGGGTTTACATAGCAGTTGTAAAAGGGTCAGTGAGGTAGGTACCAAAGTGTACATTTACTTGGATTTGTGTTAAATGTTTGCCAGATCCTGAGAGCTGTGGAAAGCTTGGCTTTACACACCCCACTGGCAGCAGGTGTCAGCAAACTTCAGTTTAGCCAAACACAAAGCACACAGCTGGATCGAAGGCCTGCTTTTTGCCTGGAAATGAGTCAAAAAGTTTGTAATAACATGAATGTATTCCACCTGTTCTTGTTAATTCTTAGTTCTTGCATTGGGAAGCCCCCCCCAGTGCAAATTCCTGGAGGAATTTTGCTCTGAATAATGCAGCTTTGCTTTCAGATTTTACTTTTCTGCAACTAGAAAGTTAGTCTTGTTGTTGTTGGGGCTTTTTTTATACTACTATTCTTTATTTAAAAAAAAAATTCTCGTTTTTTTCCCCTTTTTAAAGGCATCTCACCTAACATTCGTTATCTGTGTTGTCAGTCACTGTCAGGGCAAGAAAGAAAGAATGTGTGCAGTCCTAATGAACTGAGATTTGGGCAGTTCGATGCATTTCTCAAAGCCTGCCAGAAAGATAATGTCTGGTATTGTGTTGGCTATTTCAAAATTATAAACAAGGCTTGAAAGGAACACTGCAGTTTGTTGTTTTTGAAACATTGTGGTGTTTCCCTGCAAGTCGGGACAGGTTTTTCCTACAGGAAAATTTGCTGTTCAGAAACAAAAGGTGTGTAAGTGGAACAGTTTTAAAGAGCAGTAGCAGGCTTACAGATGCAAAATATAGAGCAAATGGGTTATTTTATCCTTCAGATATTGAAAGGTATCACAGATAAAAAAAGACACGATTATTTTGTATTTCTTTTTAGCTTGCTACAAGAATGTGGCTTTAAAATGATCATTTAATAGGAAAATGATGATTTATTTGTCAGTTATCAGCCTCTCTTGGTTACAGGTTTACACAGTTCCTATTCATGTACTCCCCTATTCTACCAGAGATGTCAGCTGAGTGTGTAAATCAGTGGAACATCCAGAACAGCTTTTTGAAGCTTGTAGCAGTGTTCTGAACAGTTTGCTTAATTCAGAGTTTTAAATGGTCTTTATCGTTAAAGCCTTTCCTTGTACCTGGAGAAAATCACAAGCAGCAAAACAGAGCTCTGGTGCCATCTCATCTCCTCGGGAGGGGGGTTACAAATCTACTTCTCTATTTTAATTGCTGCCTTATAGTGGATAAAAAAAAAACCTTGTACAGAAATGGAATCTGCTGGTTTGGAGGTTGTTAAATCTCTGGAATAAGAGCCATTCACTTGGAAATCTCAGTGCTTCTGCTCAGAGATGTGCGTGAGCCTTGGTGCTGCGTTCACAGTGGGCCAGGGCTGTGTGTTCTGCCACAGCCCCTTCATCCAGGGCCTTTGAGAGCTCTGTCCCTGATTCTTCCTTCTTCCACAGTGAGCAGAACCCCTGCCCAGGCTCTGGGTCCTACGTGGCATTTTCAGATGAACATTTGGGGTTATTACCAAAGAGTCTGTTCAGAGCACGTTCTGCTGTGTCTGTGTGTCACCTGCAGCTGCTGGGCACAGGGAAGGTGTTCATCATCTCTGACTGATTTCTGCCTTTGGGTGGTTCTTGTTCTGAATACCTGGAGCAGGTGATCAGTGTTCCCAACACTTCTCCCTTACCAGTATCCCAATTCCTGCTCTAAACCATGTGGGAGCAGTGAGCCATTTCCTTGCCCCTCTGGAAGGAGTGGTGTCCAGAAAACAGAGACCTGGAGGCCTTTGGCAGACAGGGGTGATCCCATCCCTGGCCTCTTGTGCAGTCCAGATTAGAGTTTTACCCTGTTATTTCCATTTCAAGATTCCTAGTTCCTAGTTGAATGCATCTTTTCTGGAAAAACTTGAAAAATACTAATTTTTAATAATTTTTTTTTTTTTTTAAATGAGGTCCCTGGGTGATGAGTGAGCCAGAGCTCAGGGAACCAGGCCCATGTCTGTTTGCCCTCACTGCCAGAAATTCGCGCTATTTTGTAAATGTTTAGATGTCATCTCCAACATTTTGTTTTTCAGGCCTTTTGTTGCTCAGAAATGTGGTGTGAAATCTTCCACAAGTCTTTCATTTGCAGTGATCAGTGACTAAGCACCTTCTTGGTGTTTAACACCTTGTTAAACACCTTCTGTTAGCTTTGATGTTCTCTCTTGCAGTCCCCTTTCCTACTGAGATTATAAAAATTCTCTGCTTTTGCTCTTTTCATCCTTGAGATCTCATTGCAGCTGAGCATCTGCTCAGCTTTGCCTTTTCGCTTCCTCCCTCTCTTCTCTAAATGACTCTTTTCACTCAAACATCAATGCTGTATTTAAAATCATTATGAAAAAAAATGTTTAAGCGCAGTCCTCCAAGTCCTGTTGGGTTTTTGCAGTGTCTGCTGGTGCATGTTGTGTTTCTGAGTGAGCAGGTAACCGAGTCCCTGCTTTCCCCACAGGACTCTGACACCACCATCCCGATCGACGAAACCTTGCAGTTTAATGAATCCCTGCAGACTGCCCACCGTGGCATGGATGAGCTTATTGGCAGTGGCACCAACATCCTGCAGGGCCTGAGGGACCAGAGAGTCACATTAAAGGTGGGGGCATCATTTTTTACCAGAAAGACCCCACGTTTTTCTGTGTTTATGCTGATCAGGCTAAGTAAAATCAATATATGTGTTGTTTCAGTACATTGCTCCGAGCTGAGGATGCTGGAAAGGCCCAAAATTCATTTAAACAACCAGAAATCTTTACATTTTATCATCCTTTAATACCTTTAATACCCTTAAGATCTCTTGGGGCTGGCTGGCCTTCACCTGCAGGGCAGCATCTGGAGTGCTGAGTGTTATGTTTTATTCCATTATGTTTGTTTTTCTTTGGTTGATTGTTGTTCTTTAGTTCAGGTTCAGGAGCAGCAGTAGCTGGCTGGCAGGGAAATGTTGGTTCAGATGAACATCCCTCGGAGCAGCCACAAAGTTGGTGTAGAGCACTTGGGGTTAAGATTAGTAATAAAGATATTGCACCTCAACAGTCCCTCCTTCCCTGCTGGTATGCATTGCTGCATGTCTCTTCATAGCAAATATTTGTCTTTTATTTTACAGACTGCTCAAAGTGATGGTAAATTTTGAGTGAAAAGCTCAGGGATACAAAAAGCTTTTTAATAAGAAGCGTGTGGGGAGAAATGGGACTTTTGAAAAATGTAGGGGAATGCCTGTGTTGTATCCATCTTCTGATGGGGATAACCACTGTTGTCAGTTTTGTGACACTGCTTTGTTTTGGGATGTATTTGCCAGATTTAGGCATTTTTAATGACATAAATCCCAGATTTGGTCAGGTCTGTCACACCTGCAGCTCCATGGTGTGGCAGGCAGTGTAAGCCTGGTCTGCACTCCAGCTGGCACATGGGGAGCTGAGCTGGATGTGCACAGGCACTTTGCTGCCCTGATCTCAGGGTTCTTGGCTGCCTGGTGTTCCCTGAGCCCTGCACAGGACCAGCAGAGGGTCCAAAGCAGGGCTGCAGCTCCTTTTCTGCTCCCTAGTCTGGTGTCCAGGCCCTGCACCCACAGATGTTACACAGAGACATTAAAGCAGAGTTTAAAGCTGAGTTCTTTCCAAGATGAGGTTTAGCTTCTTGGTTCAGGTCAATTGTTCACTGACCTGGTGAATATGGATTTGTTTTAAGACAAGGTCCATTACTAGAAAAACCTCAGTGGGTAGTTCAGTGTTCATTGCAGAGGAATGGTGTTGCTGAGCAGTCTGGCCACAGGACTGGTGGGGACAGGGAGGGGTTCTGCTGCCAGTTCATGAGGAAAGGGCTGGAAGGACTCATTACTAGTGCTGGGAGAGGACTGGGGTTTGTGAATGCTTTTTGGAAAGAGCACCTTCCTTAAAGTTCCTGCATCCCTGAGAGGATTGTGGACATTTGTCCTCCGTGTTGAGCACTGGGTTGCTTTGGTGGCTGATCACATTGGCCTGGGGCATCCAATCATCAGTGTTCCTGTGCTGCACACAGGGAATTGGAGTTGATTCTCCAAGCTGGAATATCATTGATCCAAGGTAATCTCTGATGAGGGACTGGATGAAGCACATGGATTCTGGAGGGTCCCAGAGAAGGAGGTGCATCCCATCACAGGTCAGGAGAGCTCAACCACAGCTGGCCAGTGCCATAGAGAAGCCCTGGCAGGACCTGGTGCCCTGCAGAGATAAGGAAATGCTGTTTCTTGTAGCACCACCAGTCCTGCGTGGCTGCTTTTGCTGGCTGGCTGGCAGTGACTGCCTGGTTCCTGCTGGATCTCCCTGGGCCTCCTGGCTCTCCTCCAGCCTTTGCCAGGCACGTGAGCTCTGGGCCAGCCCTGCAGCAGGGAATTGGTGGGTGTCTGTCTATGGCTGCTCATACACACAGTCTGTGCTTTTGGGGCCATCGTGTTCCTGGGGGATGTTGCTTCTCCCTCGCAGGTGAGGAAATGTCTGTTTATGTTCCTTTTCCCCTTACTCAGTTTTTCTTACACTGAGAACATCTGGCAGAAGCAGCTGGTGTAGAGACAGCCTACAAAGAGAAATGGGTTAATGTGGAATCATGGAATATCCCATGTTGGAAGGGCCTCCCAAGGATCACTGAGTCCAACTCCGGGCACAGACCCCCCAACAGCCCCACCCTGGGCATCCCTGGCAGCGCTGTCCCAGTGCTCCTGCAGCTCTGGCAGCCTCGGGGCCGGGACCATTCCCTGGGGAGCCTGGGCAGTGTCCAAACACCCTCTGGGGACAGATCCTTTCCCTGATCTCCATCCCAAATCCCCCCTGACACAGCTCCAGCTGTTCCCTGGGGTCCTGTCCCTGTCACAGAGCAGAGATTGGAGCTGCAGCCCCCACTGAGCTCTGCCCTCAGTCTCCTCTGCTCCAGCTGAACAAGTGACCTCTGCTGCTCCTCCTGTGGCCTCTCCAGACCCTTCCCCACCCTCGTGTCCCTCCTCTGGACACTAATAGCTTTATTCTCTGTAACTTTGTGCATTTTGGGTATAAATAGACAGGTATGGAATGAGTATTCCCAGAACTGATCCGGTTCTACAATTTCACTGTTCTGTGACTGCAGGAATTGAAGAGCTTTCCCTGTCTATGGTTTGCTTTCATTTTAAAGCTTCATATTTGGTTTCTGTTCTCCCAGCACGGTTTGGTTTTGTTCTGAAGCAGTGTGAAAGGATTCTGTGGAGACAGGAAGGTGCTGAGCCTGAGAGCAGTGCACAAGAGGTTAATGAGAGGTGTGGGAAATGGAGAAAACAGATTATGTGGAACTAGCAGACAACCTGACCAGTGAAGGGCCTGAACTGCCTTGAACACTGATGATGTAGTTCAGCACTGCAAGTCTGTGTTTTATGAACTGAGACACTTTTCCATGTGGGTCTAATATAGTTGATCTAAATTCTCTCCTTGGAGAGCCTTCCTGATCTTGAGTCAAGTTTATACTCAAGACAGTTCCCAATTTCCGCATTTTCACTCTTTTGAGACCAAAAATAACGTGAACTGAAGAAGGGAGGCTAAAGATTTTATTTCAAGGTCAAAGCATGGAATTCAGCACTGTGATGGGAATCTGTGCTGTTGACTTGGCTCAGAGATGAACCCAGTGTTACAGCAGCCTGTAGTGGGGTGTTCTGTCAGGGACAGCCCAGATGTCACCGTGAGGGACTGTCCGTTATCCCTGGCCTGGCAGGGCCCCTCCTGGCAGTTGCCCTGAGAACACGTGGGTGTGAGGAGGGTCCTGGCCTGTGTCTGGCTGTGGCTCAGTGCTCTGCCTGCCCACAGGTGTGTACAGCTTTCCTGGAAGGGTCCTTCTCAGCTCCTGTGCCATTGGGACTCTGCAGCCCTGAGTCCTCTCCCTTCTCCCCACTCGGGACAATATCCCACCCTGACCTGTGCCTGGAGCACGTCTCTGTGCCAGTATTTCATACTGTTTCCTCCAACTACTGCCCTGAAATAAAGCAGCATTCCTGTTGTGTCCCTGCTGCCGATGTAATCGTGGGATCCACATTCCTAATTCTAAGTGTCCTGCCTGCAGCACCCTGCGCTTTTCTGTGCAAGGATTTCAGCAAATGGCATTAATTACACATTTATCTTCCTTTTTTCTGCCATTTACCTTGCAAGTGTCTGGACCTTCTCAGTCAATCTCTGTTGGTATGAACTGTACTTCAGCAAGGGGAGCTCTGCACAAAACCTTGCCTGGTCAGAGCTTGAAGTTCTTTTTAGACTGTGACTAGAACAGGACCAGGAAAATTCTTACTCTTGCTTAGGGAGTGCATTTTTCTGAGACACTTTTTATCTTGTCTCTGTCCAGATAGATTGTTTTGTGTCTTTAACCATGTTCCTGTTCATGTGTATGAATTAATTAGTCAAACATCCAGTTGTTTCCAGGGTCCTGTGGCCACCTCCTGTGGAATGGGAGGGATGGTTGGCTGGGAGAAGTCCGTGGACTAGAATCCACGCAGAAATATGTGTGGACTGTGGAATAAGAAGGCTCAGAGCATGAGTGTAATTGTGTCATTGCTGTGTTGTCTTCAGGGCACTCACAAGAAGATCCTGGACGTTGCCAACATGCTGGGCCTGTCCAACACGGTGATGCGGCTGATTGAGAAACGCGCCTTCCAGGACAAGTTCCTCATGCTGGGGGGGATGGCCGTGACCTGCCTCATCATGTTCCTCGTCGTGCAGTACCTGACATGAGCTGCTGAACTCCTGCAAGAGGAGTGTCTCCAGGACTGACTTTCCTCTGGGTGCTGCTTTGGATGAGCCCTTCCCGTGGACTTCAGAGTTTACAAATCCCACTCGGACAGTGTCACGTGGAAAGCACGCTGGGAAATGGATGTGTCCGGGGATGCTGTGCTTGAGAATGGCCCTGTGAAAATAACCCCTGGCCTTTACTGCTCTCACCTCAAGCCTGCAGGTTGAACAGTTTGGTTAATAGGAAGCAGAAGTGAACATTGTGCCCAGCTGTAGCAAGGCAGGAATGTCCCTTTGGGCACACAGGGATGGGAGGATGCAAAGGCACAGCATAGGATGCAGCGAGTCTTTCCTGTGCTGGCCAGCACTGACCTGACCCCTGCACTTCGCACAGAGAATTTCACAGTGTTCATGGGCCTGAGTTCAGCCTGTGGGACTGAGTGTGCAAAAAGAGTTGGGAGGTGAAGGGCTCCCATCTGCGGTTCCATTTGCTTGGAGGAGGAGGATGTGTGGGGAAGAGTCTTGGAGCACGGTTATAACCTCAGTTAACTTCACACACAGTATTAACCAGCACAGATCTCTCTGGTTTAGGCTGAAATGCTGCTCTGCTCATCTGAGGGATGTTCTGGTACCTTTCTCTGCCCTGCTGCTTCCCAGGGGATGCCGAGTGCTGTGCTCCCTCCTGCTTCCACTGGGATGCACATCAGGCCTGTGGCATCTCCCTGGGTCTCCTGCCAAATCCAGCCTCCTAAACTGACATTTCTAATGCTGAAGCACAGAGATTTGGGGAGCTGCGTTCATTTCCTGAGGTGCTGGTTGGGTTTGGGGCTCTGGAGCTGGAACTTATGTGGATAGAGCAGGTGAGTCCCCCTGTACTGCCTGGAGGTGTGGGATTGATCACAGAGCTGGAACAGGTTCTTCACACCAGAGGAATGGTGGGATCAGCACAACAGGCCTGGCACTGAAAATCAGCTTGGTATGGGGAGTTCCCTCAAGTTTGTGCCTTGGGATGGTGATGTCCCCATCCTTGGGAAGGGTGTTCCCTGTGGTACCCTTTGCACCTGTGGAGTTACTGTGAAAGACACTGGGACATGTCACCTCGCGGGGGTGGTGCTGGCTGGGACTCGTCTCCTTGGGGTCATTCCCTGTCTCAGTGAAACACTGGAGCTGTGAGATCCTTGTCTCAATCCAGCACTGCTTTCCCTGCAGACTGGGGATGTCTGACAGAGGGGCCATCCTGGGATTTTGGGCATCATCCATTTCTGTCACCCTACAGAGCCATTCCCATCCCAATGTGCAGCAAGTCTGGAGCATTCCCTGATGTCTGACAGTGGCCCAGATGTGTCATATCCAGATGATGTGGCCTCATGCTGGCAATTCCTTCCTTGTTTTCTGTCTGGAATCGTTGTGGGTCTCTGGATTAGTAACTAATCACAAGTTCTGCATTCTGTCCTCACTGCACTGAGCTTTGCCTTCATTATGTGGCTTGTTGCAAACTGGGAGAAAGGGTTTTAATAACTGAAAGAATTTTAGAAGGAATTTTAGGGAATGTGGACCATGAGACGGGGCCATGCTGGTGACCAGAGCTGGGGTGGGGCCCAGCCAGACCCCCAGTGTGACCAGTGGCCCCTGTCCATGGACTTCTCCATGTATTTGATACTTCTGGAGTGTTTCCTGCTCTTGGAGTTCCCTATTTGTCCAGGTTTTCCAAGGAAATACTGTAGCAGAGCAAATACAGAACTGGTTTTCATTTGAGCCCAAGGGAGTAAGGAATTAAAGGAAAAGAGGGAATCTGCAGTGATGGAGCATCTGTGTTGCTGTGTCTGTAATAGAAATCATAAATCCAAATTTGCCGGAAATTTATTTTGGATATGAAATCTGATGGATTCAGCCCTTGAGAGGGCAGCTGAGCACTTACAGGGGGTCCCTGGCAAATCTCAGTTCCAATGAACTGATCCAATTCCACTTGATTTTACAGTGTTGGTGTTTAGAGTTTAAAGCTGTTATTGTTTAAAGTTTCTGTAGCTGTGACCTGGTGTAGCAGGGTTTATCTTACACCAGGCTGGGACTCTGGCCAATCTTTTGGGCTGCAGTAGGAGCCATAACATACTTGGAACTGGATTTTTTTTCTGTTTCTGAGCCTAGCTTGGCATTTTAATAGACGTTTTCCTCTTGATTCATTCTGCCTTCTCCTTGTCCCTGCACAGGCTGATTTCCCCTTGGTGAGCCAAGTGTCCTTGCTACCCATGGCATCCAAAGGTGACACGTGGGGCTTGAAGGAACCACCTGGGGAACTGGATTTGAGGATGTGTGACATCAAACATGTTTGCAGTGCCTGTGAAATCCAAAGAGATTTCCAAGAGCATCCGTGCTCTCAGGTGGTTTGTGTGAAACTCCAAAAGCCTCCATTGCAGTGGGACAGGGCAGGGACATTTGTGGTTCCTTCAAGCCCCACCTCTCCCCTTTGGATGCAGTGGGAGATGAGCTGGAGCCCTGGTGGGATTGTGGGCCCTGCCAAAGGAAGTGAACTGGAGGCCAGGAGGCTTTGCTGCTGTAGCTCGGTGGTGTTTCCTTCCTCACTGAACACCTCACTTCTGCTTCCAAACTGTGGCACGAGTTCCAGCTCTGGGAGGAGCTGCTCTCTCAAGAGGGGACTCTGTGGGAATTCATTTGCCTCTGGAATAAAACTTTTTACCAGTATTTTATACATAAAGGAGCAAGGGTGGGACGTGATTCATGTGATGTTCTGTGAATAAAGATTTTTTTCAACCAAAATTGAGGGTTTTTTTTTTACCTTTACCACCATGTTGGGGCCAAAATAAACAAGCAGGACCAGTTCCAGGATTGATCCTGGTTCAGTGTGGATGGAGGAGGGGTCTGTGGGGGAGGGGGCCACGGGGCTGCTGTGGGGGGCTCCCATTTGGGTCACAGTAGGAAATGGGTCCCACTGCACTGGGGTTGGAAGGAGTGGGAGCCTGTGCTGTCTGTACCAGACCTCACTGGTCAGACTGGTGGGATGTGGCTGGCTGGGACAGCCCCAGAGCTGGTGGGGGTTCAGAAAAGGGGCTAGAAATGGGTGGGTGATGGAACAGGAGTGGGGAGGAGCTGGGGGCACATCCAGGCCCTTGCTGTGCTCTGCCCACCTCCCCTTAGGCCCTTGGATGGGCCAGACCTTCCTCTCCCTCTACCAGCCAGTGATGCAGGTGAAAGGGTTCTAATTAAGAGTAGTGAAGGAAGATGGAAATGTGGCTCTTGATAAAGAGATTGTGAAATTAAAATGTGAGAGCAAGGGGTTGGATTATCTTCCTCTTGTTCTTATGTTCTGTTTTGAAGTCATTCCAGTCCCCACAGCTACAAAACACTTATTAAATCAGAAAATACCCAGCAAAGAATGCCGAAACTTGTCAGTGCTGTACGTAGGAGCTTGATGTGGAGGTGGGAGCAGCCTGTGGCAGTGCTGGGATGGGGCTGCAGCAGTTCTGCAGAGGCCTGCGGCGGCCACCCTGCCCTTAACGAGAACCCCGTGTAGAGAGCAACTTGTTTATGTTACCTTTGATAAAGGCTGAAGTAAAGAAAATTCAGCCAAATTAAATTTAATAAAGAAATAGATTTTATTCCACGGCTGAAGGATCGGTCACACAGAAAGCCACGATGGAGAAAAGCAGCCCCGAGCCCGGGGTCGGAGCTGGGTGAACACGCACAGATCTGATCTCTATCGCACCAGACCTCCCAAGTTCACGGGTGCTGCTTCGGCTGGTCCCTTCTCATACAGCTTTTGGGCAGAGTCCGAATTAATTCTATTCTTCTCGCAATTTAGCATATTCATGATGTTTTCTTGTCCTGAAGTTGGACTGCACAAAGCCTTTCCTGGGTCTGATGAATTGTCCATCCTGGATGATGAATGGTCCATCTCTGGTTTCTGGAACAGTTCTTTTTAGTTCCCGGAATGTCCAATTCCTTATCAGCTGAGATGTAGATATCAGAAGATAGCGATCAAGTCATCATAGTGTGAATGTCCCGGTGATAAGATCCAATCCCACCTGGGGTGGAATTCTCACCTATTGATTACATCTGTGCTGAAAGAACTTCCTTTTCAACTGCTCCAGTGTTGTAAAATTTCCTCTCAGCCAGGCTGGTGGGGGGGGGGGGGGGGGGGGGGGGCTGAAACTCTGGCTCTGTATAGTTTTATTACAGTTCATTTTTATACGTAACAGCACGAATTACAGACTTCATTTATAACAAGGCCTTTTGTTCTCTCGGGAAGATGCATACCAGGGAAATGACCACAGCTATAAGCACCAGGTGTGAATGTTTCTCCTTTATCTCCCAGAACGCTGGGACTGGCATGTTTGCGTGAGTGGCTGCTAAGGGACACCAAAGTCTGCCCTGCCAGGTGTTCGGCGGTGCAGCTGTTTTGTCTTTCCCTCTGCACGTTCCAAAAACTTTCTTAAAACTTTCCGATGGTAGAAACACATAAATACTGAAGTGTGTGTAATAAAGATGGATCCTGCTAGAAGCAGCAGTGGTCTCTGTTTTTTTCCAAGCTGCTGCAAGTTCCTGTCCAGGGTGGACCCCTGAGGGGCTTTGATACTGTGAGCAGCAGCTGGAAATGGGACTGATGCTTCAGGAGCGTGTTTGAGCGTGACTGAGCACGGGGAAGAAATCCAGGAAAGATTTTATGTCCTGGTTTCACCTGGGATTGAGTTAATTTTCTCCCCAGCAGCTGGTCCAGGGCTGTGTTTGGGATTCAGTATGGGAATAATGTTGATAACAGACGGATGGTTTGTGTTCACTTTAAATCAAGGATTTTCAGTTTCCCAGGCTCTGCCAGTGAGCAGAGGCTCAAGAAGCTGGGAGGGAACAGGGCCAGGACAGGTGACCCAGAGTGGCCAAAGGGATATTCCACACCACAGAGTCATTCTGAGTATATACACTGGGAGGGGTCAGAGGGTGGTGAACAACTGTACAGGCCAGCACTTGTCTGTCTTGTTTATGTCTCCCCTTCTCTCTCTTTTTTTTTTTTAATTATTGATAATCTCTAACTTTGTTTCAATTATTAAACTGTTCTTATCTCAAGCCACAAGTTTTACTTTTTCCCCCCCTGATTCCCTCATCTCCCTGCCTGGAGGGCAGCGATCTGTGATGATCTGAGAGGGAAAAGTTTTTAAACAAAGAGACTAAACCATTTGAGCACTTAAAACCAGTGCAATTGGGGTAAGGTATGTGCAGAATAGAGGGGGAGATAATGAGTGATAAGCGATGATGATTGGGTGGGACAGAATTAATTTAGAAGGAAGACAGTGTAGATAAGTACCAGAGGATGTCTGTACTCGGCCGGGAACAAAAGCCTGCTCTGTGTGTGCCTCTCGCTGTTCACTCCTCCTCAGGTTGACCCTGGAATGTCCGAGCACAAGGGGCTGTGTTAAAAATCAACCTCCTATAGTGCAACACACAGCCCATGGTAACACTGCCCAGGGCTGGAAGTCTCAGGAGGAGGAAAATGTCTTTTCCTGGGCCATCACAGGTGAAGGTGTCCTGGTTTCCCGGCCCCGTGTAAAGGGAAAGCTCTGTCAGCTCCCTGCTCCTGCCTCACTTTCTCTCCCCAAGGCCTGCAGGTGATGGAGCCCTTCCCTTCCCAGCCCCCTGAGCTCTCCCTGCACCAGTCCCGGGGGATTCCTGGCAGGGAGTTTCCTTCTTACCCACCAGGCATCGTTGGGCTCCTGTTCCACCACTCTTGGATATCTTTGTGCCTTTGCTTAGGGAGGGGAAGGGCCAAGAGAAAGGAAGGGGTAGAGGGGAATAAGGGATCCAAGTCATGTCAATGTCCTGGAAAGGGGCAGGAGAAAATAAAGCCCAGCAGAACTGTAAATGATACTGGAGTTGCAACATATAGGGCAGGAGTACTGTCAGAGCCCTTGGCTGTGCTGGACACAGCAACAGGGAGCTGCTGCCCCGGGCCATTATGGGATGTCTGTATTGGGTGTGTAGGGATGGAGTCAGGAAAGCCAAGGCACACATGGAATGGGACTTGGCAAGGGACATAGGTCAGAACAGAAGGGCCAAGGAGAGTGTACCCTCCTGATGGAACTGAAGGGAGAAATGGTGGCAATGGACAGCGAGCTGGGGGTATCCAGCCTGGAGAAGAGAGGGCTCCCAGGAGACCCTAGAGCCCCTCCCAGTGCCTAAACGGGGCTTATAAAAAAGAGGGAAAGGGACTTCTTACACAGGCAGTGATAGGACAAAGGGAACAGTTTTTAACTAAAAGAGGAGAGATTTAGATTAGATATCAGGAAGAAATTCTTCTCTGTGAGGGTGGGGAGGCCCTGGCACAGGATGCCCAGAGCAGCTGTGGCTGCCCCTGGATCCCTGGGAGTGTCCAAGGCCAGGTTGGACGGGGCTTGGAGCAACCTGGGATAGTGGAAGGTGTCCCTGCCCATGGCAGGGGGTGGGACTGGATGGGCTTTAAGGTCTCTTCCAGCCCAAAGGAGTCTGTGATTTTGACTCTACATCCCATCAGCTCCTGGCAAGGACATCCAGCCTCCAGGGAATGGGGTGAAGGCTCTGGCACTGCACAACCCACCCAGCACAAGAGATTGAGGATTTAACACAGGAATTGTCACACCAAAGTCCTCACTCTGTCACCAGGATGCAGGTGCCCTGTGATACGCTTTAAAAAATATTCTGCGTCCTGTGGTAAATACAAAACAAGCAGAGGGAGCCGAGAGCCTCGGAAACATTCCCGATGCTGGGGGAGGGTCACCCTGCCAGCCTCTCACCCAGCATTCCCAAAGCACTGCAGGAGCAGCAGAGCCACGGCCTCTCTGCCCTTCACAGGAGGTGGCACGTGCAGGATGTGATGACATTGAGGATGTTGAAGACCTTGTCCAGAAGGATATGGGGTTTCAGATCTCTGGGATGTGGGATCTCAGATGTCAGTCACAGGTGGGCTGCACCCACCCTAACGCAACCGGGGGCTTGTAGCCACAAGCCCCGGCGTGCCCTCGGGCAGAGGGGACGCAGTGTTGGCCTCCACAGCGTCCTCGCTGCACGGCTCAGTGGAATCGGCGTGGGATGGGTGCGTGCCTGGCTCCTCCTCAGAGGAAACACGTCGGGTGGCCGATGATCAGGCTGGCGTTTGCCTGGAGGCAAAGAAGGCGGGAGGGGCTTCTGGTGTGAGTTCCAGCAGCTTCATTTGCAGGAGGGTCCAGGGACCAGAAATTGCTCGAGAAGAAGCGGGCTCACCCCTTTATCCCCTTTATGGGGGGGTGGAGCAAGGCGGGGAAAGAGAAAACAACCAATGGGGTACAAGCAGAGGGGAGGATACAATTTTTCAGAACAAATGGGGAAAGCAGGGAGGCAGGAGTCATAACAGGGAACCAATTAATAACTAAAAAAGGGAGAACTTTCTGGAACAGGGGGAGGTAATTTAGGATTGGGAGCCACCCAGGGGGAGGTAACCTAGATCTCAGTGATCTCTTCTGGTGACTGACATTTGATGGTTTCAGCCCAAGAGCAGAGTGACCCACCCCAACACCACCCTACAAAACAAACCCCCTTCTCATGGACCCTACCCTCAGTTCTTGTGGCCTGGGGGTGTTTGAAGTCACAACCACAACTTTCCAAGCCTGGTCCTTTCCAGAAAGGCCGGGGTACTGGATTCACCCCAGACTGGGGGAATAATGTTCCTCCCAGTGTTAATAACGTGGAGGAGCTCTCCTCCTCCAGACTGCAGACACATAAGAGCCTCAGCGAGGAGCAGCTTTCACCCACTGCCAGTTAAAAGAGCTCAGGCTAATGGAGCCCAATTATGGCATTTACCTGTAAAATTGTAGTGCTCTGGCCCACAAAACCTGCAAATGAGCTGCTGCTGTCAAACCAGAAACAATCACAGCTGGTGTTTGTCACCACTTTCATCCCAAGTGACAAAAAATAAATGAAGGTGGAAAGGAGAACTTCATGTCAGCACTGGCTGACTTCAAAGAAAAGCAGTTGTAGGGCATTTACATCATTTTTATTCTAAACTGCCAACAAGAACCTTGACATAAATTGACAGAATTTTAAAAGAATCCTAATTTTGCACATTCCAGTCAACATGTATTACTTTCTAGTGGTAGTATACAGATGGTGGGAATCCAGTTTTTAGAGGACAATATGAAGGCATTAATCTCTTTCTAGACAACACCATGTCTGGCTTCTTAATTGTTTATGGTTGTGTATTTGGATCCCATTTTGTACTTTGCATGTTTAGAAATTTACTGCTTGATCTTAACATTTTCAGGCCTAAACACATATTTTTACTGATTTAAACCATTCCTACTCCCTTCCTCCCCTCCCCCAATACAGAACAGGTACCTGAGAGCTCTCAAACATGTTTTAAGCATTAGAAAACTGCAAAACTCTAATGGAAACTAGACGAGCACTTCAGTGTCCTCCTGAAACTTCCCCTGTTTGGAGTTGTGATTGCAGAGGATTCTCTGTTAAGGTCTGCCTGGGGAAGCCCCTCACACACAGGAGGCAAAGGTAAGGCCTAAGGTGACAAAGGCAAGGCTGAAGGTGTGAAGCTGCAAAAAGTTAAGGTCAGAATGCTCTCAAGACAGTCTCTGTAAATGACAACACAGTTTAAAACCCAACCTGAACATTCTCCACACTCTGAGTGGACAAACTCAGAGTCCAGTCAGACTCCAACAAGCTAGAAACAAAAAATGCATGCACAGAAAAAATACTTTTAAGTTTGGCTGCTCTAGATGATTTTAATCTCAGCCTCTTGACAGCCTGGAGAAACTCAGCACTTTGTGCTCTCCAGGCTGTAACAGGCCCTCAAACACAACTCCTGAAGCCTCAGTGGCAGGGAGTTTGCAGCAGCTCCCCAGCAAATAGCCAAAACTTCTCCCAAATGTCCAGCAGAAGTTCCATAATCCCTCCAGGCTTCCTGAGAACAAGATGCTTAAGGCATATGGTAGAAATTCCTGGAAGTAACTGTTGGGTGGTTCCTGACTTCTACTGAAATGGGACTGTAACAGTTTCTGCTATGCCAGGCCTGAACTCTCCCAAATCTGCCATTCCTGCAGGACATTCCCCTCCCATTCCTGCATCTGCTGTTCACAGTTAGCACTGACCATGAGCACCCAGCTCCCAAGGGGCACCTCCACATGCACACACTTGTTTTAAAGCATCAAGTGAAGGGACAAGATTCTGGGGGGTATTTTCAGCCCCCCAAACTGTTCTGTTTCCCACTGTCTCTTCTCTAATTAGAAACCTAATCAGACCCTGCTTCCCCTGCTTAAAATCCCTCCCTCAGTCCCCACTCCTTAAAAGCCTTCTGAAGGGTCTCTTGCTGTTTCCCAGTCTCTGGAGCACACAGAACAGCCTCACAATTCATCACCTGCCATTTGACAAGTTAAACAACAGAGTCTTGCCAATTCCTGTGTTTTTCCTGTTCACGGGGAGTTATCAGGATCCAGGGCTGGGCAGGGAAGGTTTCTGAGTCTGTAAATTTATCAGTCTATTTTTTCAAGAACAGTAACAAAATTCACCAAGTAAAGGTGAGGGTAACTTCTAAAACAACTGCTTGGGGGAAACATCTGGCAACCAAGGACAGTTCCACATATTCAAATGTTGCAAGAAACACATAATGCAACAAAAGCCAAGTGTAAAGGAGTCCTCCCATCAGGTCCAGAGCGTGTCTGTCATCTGCAGGAGCTCTCCTGTCCAAAACAGGGAGACACTCACTGCTGGGGCAAAACCAAGTTCCAGGGGGAGGAACTAATACTCCGAATTCTGAAAAGGAAAAGATATAATTTTTGCTTGAGATGGACAAAGATACAACAACTTCTCCCACTGCCCCAAGGGACAGTGGCCTCTGCAGAGGCAGCACTTGTCCCCTTGGCAACAAGGCCTGTCTACAACTAACATTTCAGTTTGGTTTGGCAGATTCAGCTCAACACTGTGGCAATTGCACAGTCCCTGTCTGTGCAGGAGCTGTGTCTGCAGTGCCCTGAGAGCACCAGGTTTAGTTGCTCCCAGTGGGAATCAGGACAGTCATTCCTCAAAGCATCTTCAAGCTGTTGCTTTGCTGCTAAAGACAAACAATAGTCTTTGATTTCAGCATTAGACGCTTTCCCATGGGGAGCTCCATCCCTCCCCCAGATGGAATTTGATGGCTTCTTCTCCCAGTGGTGCTGGTTTAAGGAGCCCATTTCACCCCAGCTCTGATTTAGCTGGGCCTGACAGTGAACAGAGCAGAAAGCAAAGAAACAATTTGGTTTAAGTCAGGGGGAGGATGTTGGGTGAAAGGGGTAATGGGGATGCTGTGGAAGGGCCTGGTTAGCAAGACCGAGCCAATGTGGCCAGGATGCAGCTCTGCCTAACCTGGGCCACAGGAATGGAGCAAGAAAAGAATAGAAGAGGCTTCAAAGGATGGACAAAGCGGATGATCTGAGCAGCAGATTCCCTCAGAAGCTGCTCTCAAGAAGCAAGTCCTCAATACAACCCCTCCTGTCCGTGCACTGGGAGCCACAAAGTGCTGCTGCAGCCAGAGATTTTAGGAGCTGTCCCCAGCTCTGGACTGACAGTGCCACAGCCCCATGCTCAGTACTCACGGTCCTGCAGACACGGTGTACGGGAAGGTCCCGGGGAGCCGCATCTCTGAGGGCAGGGAGTCGTTCCGGTGACTGATGGTGCTGGAATTAAATGACTTTGGTTACTTCTGGCAAATGCACTGGCTCACATTCATGCATTTTACTGCAGCAGGGCCCTGGGGGATGGTGCTGTGCCACCATGGTAGTGGTGGTGCTGAGGAGAGCTGGATGTGCTCTGAACACTAAAAGATCTTTTAAAGAGTCTTACAGGTGGAACCAGGCAGTGCTGCTGTCAGCCCCTGTGGAAGAGCTCACACAGAACTTGGAGCTGCCATGGGCAGGAGTGTTGCTGAACCCTGAATGAACCCATTAGATAAACCTTTAAAACACCTTGGGCAGCTCTGGTGGTGCCATCACATCCTGTAGCCAGCCCACAATCAGTGAAACCAGCCAGGGCAGCCCCTTCCAGTTCACAGCTGGGCACTGAGCTCCTCACTCCCCCTGCCCCAAACTGTGACCATAATTTGGAAGAGGCACAACGGGAGGATTCTGCTGACACAGGGCCCAACTCCAGCACATCTGCCATGCCCCAGGAGGCAGGAGCTCACAAGGGATCTCCCAAGGAGTCACAGGGATCACGAGGTGTGACCACCTTTCTCCCCTGCACGTTGTCCAGACATCCATCAGTCCCTGAACACAGGCCATGGGCAGGAAGAGCAGCCTGCCACAGGCATACAGGAGCAGTATCTGTGCTCCTGAGGGTTTCCTTCTCTGGTCCAGGCCACATGAGGAAGCAGGTCACACTGCACCAGCAGCATCTCTCTTCCCAGGGTTGTACAGCAGCAAAGGCAGCTCCTGTGCAGCCATCAAGGTGAGGCTGAGAGAAGGCTGCAATATTTGTTTAAACAAACACTGGTGTAAAGAATCAAACTTGCATTCCCTACCTGTTTATGGCAGAGTTGATCACGCCCCACACAAAAGGAGACTCAGATCCCTCCAGCACCTCTGTGAAAGAAAGCAGATGTTGTGGCTCAGAACTAAGAAACCCCAGAAACCACCATCAGATCAGTGGCTTAAATGGCTCCCCACTTCCAGAGGGCAGGGTTAGATGGGATACTGGGCAGGAATTCTCCCTGTGAGGGTGGGGAGGCCCTGGCACAGGGTGCCCAGAGAAGCTGGGGCTGCCCCTGGATCCCTGGAAGTGTCCAAGGTCAGGTTGGACAGGGCTGGGAGCCACCTGGGATAGTGGAAGGTGTCGCTGCCCATGGAATGAGATGAACTTTAAGGTTCTACCCAAGCCAAACCATTCAGGGATTCTGTAATTCTATGATCTGTATCTCTGTCATATTTTCACATGCTCAAGAGGGAGGAAAAGCTGACCTATGATGAATGTGTCTGCTCCACTGAGGAACATGTTTCCATTGCTGTCACTGCACATAAGGTACAAAAGCTCATATGGGATGAAGGGATGCTTGGAAATCTCTCCCCATCCTCATTCTGGCAGGCATTTTGGATTGTTCTCTATACCAAGCCAAGCCTGCTGGGGGGAGAGATCCATGTTCTTAGGAGCAAGCATAAGCAAAGTGTCTTACAAGGCAGCCCTGAGTGAACAGCACCCCTGGCCTCACACTGTCCCAAGAGGAGCTGGAGGACATGGCCAGGGAGAAGGCAGCAGATGGGGAAGTTCCTCACCTGTTTCCCAGTCTTCATCACATGGAGGTGCCTGCCATGTGCTCCCATTATTCAACTGCTCCTTCGGGGGCTCACAGGACCGGCTCACTTCAGGAAGAGAGAAAACACAGTGACCAGCAGTCCTTAAATCCCTTGAACACTTTGGCTCAAGCTGTAAAACATCTCTGGGCTTCAGAGGAAGCCCTGCCCGATGCAAACAGGTTGGGGACAGCTGAAATCCAGCAACTTCAAATTTGCCTTTTTCAATGAAAAAGAGAAGACTCTGCTCCCTGGAACTTTGAGCAGGAGTGAAGAGGAAACTTGCTGACATGGTTGCAGGCATCACTGCCTGTGCACCTCTACAGAAGAGAAAAAACTGTGTGCTCTGTGGTGTGCAAGAGTTAAAGGGAGATCAGCTCTGCAAGAGGAGTGGCCCATCCTTGTGGCCATTAATGCATCCCACCCCTCCTTCCAGAGGCACTTCCTGCATGGTGTTGGGTACAACCTTTCTATTCAACAAGCCCGGTAACAAAATATGTGCAAGGCCTACCCAGAGCACCTGCCATATTCTCAAGAAAATGCCCAATAAAGCCAAGCAAATGAGATCAAGTTTTCCTGAAGCTGTTGTGTCACACAAAACTACAGACAACATTTTGCCTCCCACTTTTGGGTTATTCCATGATCCATCCTCACGAGAGGAGACCTATGTCCCCAGGGTGCACTGACACCTGGGAGCACAGGGGTTCTCTTACCCACATCTTGCTCCATGAAGGCTTTGTCGTTGCACTTTGTGATGTGGTCACTGAGGTCAGCCTGAGGAACCAGGTGACGAGCGTTGAAGGGGCACGTGGCCAATTTCTTTGCAATTTCAGGGTTGCTCTAGACAAGGGAAAACCAAAATTATGTGCCACATCTCTCAAGTTCACTTATCTCTTGTTGATAAAAAGGCAAAAAACACTGGGATATTTGTGGTGTTGCTTTAAAAAATACAATAATAAACAAGAAATTGCAACGTATTGATCAGACAATCACTAAAAACAAAAGGGGAAATGAACTTCCAGACACAAATCACAGACACTGAGCCACCCTTGACTGAAGTGAAACAGACCCTCAGCAAACTCCCTACAGTTCCCTGTAGTGCTGCTGATACGACTGCATGGCTTAAAGCACAAATGAAACCATTTTCAAACCAATAGGGGAGAGACATCAGGCAAATCTAAACCCTTCAGATATATTTTAACTAAGTGGGCACAAAGGCAGAGAAATTCTGTAAACCTTTCAGCAGGACACCAGGACAAAACCAACATGCTTAAAGGTTTACTTACTAACACTGTTCACCCAGCTTACATGCACACTCCTACCAAAACGTGCAGGGGCTCAACACAGAAAATTTCAGCCCTCTTGAATATTTGGTACTTGCCACTTAGCTCTGGCCCCCACTTTCACTAGCTAATTAATATTTTTAAAGCTTCAGTTCCACCAAAATGAATTTATTGTACTGATGCCAGGACACACTGCCTACAACTGCATCTTAAGTGGAAGGCACAGCAATGCTGGACTGTTTTAAAAACACACTGGCAAACTTAAAAAGGGGACAATCAGGTTTTCAAAAGTCTCAGAAAAAACCCAAAGCTCAGAAGGTTTAAAGAAACCAAATCATGAGGGCAACAGTGGAGAAGAGAGGAAGTGTGTCCTATGAAATGACTTGTAATCAAATTCTTGATTAAAGATGGAGAGGGGAGTAAACCTCTCCCAAACATGCTGAGCCCAGGATGTGCAGTTTCTGCCAGATGCCCATTAAACAGCTGTTGGCAAAACAAAACTGCCCAGCCCTGCAGTTAAAGAATAAACTGCAACATCAAAGCACTTCTGCTCTGAGGGGCCCAGAGGGGTGCTCAGAACTCCAACAGAGTCCTCTCTTCAGCTGAAAGTGGAAAAATGAATCCGACCTCCCTGTGAGCTGCTGGAAGAGACTGGAGTCTCCTCCCTGAACTAACCAAGAAGGATCTCTGTCTCCTTCCAACAGAGCCACACCCATCTTGGGTGAATTCATGTGTGCCTGGAACTATTACTAAACAAATCACAAAGTTATATGAAATAAAGGCTAAACAGGGCTATTTGTCAGGAACACAGGGTGCACTTGCATGCACAGAGTCACTCAATCACTGCCTGTCCAGCTCACCTCCTTACACTTCACCAGGTGATAGGGAAACCGCCGTGCTCTGATCCGATGGTGTTTAACCAATGGGCACTGGATCAACCTCTCTGGATCCAACGTATCTGAGAGAACAGGAGAACAGAGAAAAGCACCTGGTTAGAAAGGCAAGAATCCCACAGTGCAATGGGGAAAAACCCCACATCACCACATCAGGGCTGTGGTCTGAGGGAGTTAAACCAGTTGCTCTTAGTTTGAAACCATTCATTAAGGCAGGCACCTGCTTTGCATAACCAAATTAATTAAACTTGAAGTTCTCATAACTGGGACATTACTTAAAACAGAGGAGAGTCAGTACCACTGAGTGTAATAACTCTTTAGGTTACCTTATTAGGGAGAAAACCACCCTTACTCCAAGGGAAAGCCAGCAGCACTTTCCAGCTCTCCTGGAGGAGGATCAATGGGATCCTGTCACACCCACCAGAGCCTTCAGAAGCTGAACCAAATCATTTTTCCATCAACAGCTTGTTTTGCTGGAGGCAGAACGTGAGGGAACTGAATTACACTCTGGAGGTAGCAGTGTGCCTAACATGGTGCATGAGACTCTAAATGAAGCTTTTAATCATGTAGTTATTTAGGAGCTGAGGCATTACTAAACCAGGAAAAACACTGAGGAACAAATATACTGAACAGTGAAGCGGTGTGAATCCATGCATACATAATATTTGTCTTTTAAAATATATTAAAATATAAATATTGATAAATATGCATATTCTCAGTGAGGATGAGAGGCAGCCAGGAGGAGACACAAGGCCCCACTACTGCCTGTGGGTCTGTCTGTGGGGTACACACCAGGGAGCCTGGACTGCTCCCATCCTTTCTGCTCAGCCACTCTTGTTGCCCAGGCTTTCAGCACTTTAGGATTTGATTAGACAGGAGTTAAACCAGGTCTAGGCACTGGCTGTTGCTGCCTCTGTTCTCCTCTCTCACATGTGTGGCTCCATCAGGCCCCAGGCTGGCAGTTGTTAAAATGCTGTTCCAGAAGTCCCAACGAGCAGAATTCATGCTGAAAGCCACTTGGAAAGAAAAAGGACAGGCAGGATCCTCTTTGCCATCTGGGCTGTGCAGTGCTGCTGCCTCTGAGCACCTCTCACCTCAACAGCCCAGGCAGGGCATTAGAGCAGCTGAAACCCACCTGGCTTTGCACTGTTCCAGCTGGCCCTTGAAGAGCAATCACAAGTGGTTTTGCCACCAAAACGCTGTGAAAAATAAAACTCTCTAACACTATAATTTTAGTATTAAAAAGCAGCATTACTTTATTTTGGCACTGGGTGCACGGGGGATGCTCCTCCTAACGACCCCTCCTCCCCCCGAGGAGGGTTTCTTATCCTTTAATGCATTCCAACTACGGGGTCTGGCCAAGATGTATCTTGAGATTTTATCAGGCACACAGTCTTTATTCTCACGGCTAAGTTACCCACTTGTGCACATTAATCACTGATATATGTAAATACAAGATTAAGCACTATCCGTTTAAGGAATTCACGAGACTAAACACTATTTGTTAGAGGTTTTTCCAAAAGCTTCTCTCTCTCGGAACTGGCTCCGCACAAGATCAAGTACGTTGCCAATGAAGGGAAGGGGACAGATGTCGAGCACCAGAGGAGGAGCAGAGCCCTCAGCACCAAACACCAACAGCACAGGAGCGGCTCGGGCAACCGAGAAGCTGCAATTTATATACGGCTGAAACCACCAAAGGCACCACAACAATGCCACGTGCAGGGAGATCCTTGTACCTGTCCCTGTCCACACTGCGTGGAAACGGATCCCAAAACCGCCTGGAGCGGCTGAGCCGGGAGACACGGGTGGAAGCCACGCTCGAACTAAACAAAGTCGCTTTATTCAGGTAAATCCTGCAGGCCGGACCCCACCCGCACCAGCTGCCCCTGTTGTGCCAACCTGGGCTCGAACCACCGAGAGAGGGCCCGCGGGGGCCCGCCCGGCTTCGGCACTGGGCACGGGGACTGACCCGGCCCGAGAGGGGACGGGGCCCGGCCCGAGGGGAGCAACAAACCCGGCCCGAGACGGAGCAGACCCCGATAGCGCGGGTCAGGCCCGGGCCCTGCCCGCAGCCGACGAGCGCTTTCCCCGTCTCTCCCCAACCAACCCCAAGCCTCACCCAAGTCCTCCTCGAACTCCATGGCGGCGCTGGGCCTGGGGTCGGGTGTGGGACTGGCTGAGCCGGGTCTGCTCCGGAGCGGGATATGGGGTGAGACCGGGCAAGGCCGGATCTGCCTCGGGGCCGGCTGTGGGATTGGGTGTGGGACTGGTCCACCACCGCCTCGGGGCCGGCTGTGGGGCCGGTCCGGGGCCGGCTGTGGGGTTGGCTGTGGGGCCGGTCCGCCTCCGCCCTTCCCGCCCAGCCGCGGTTGGCGGGCCAGAGCCGCGGGCGCGGCGCCATCGAGCGCGGCCGGGCCGGGCCCCTTAAACCACCCTGAGGTGCTGGGGAATGTTCTGCCGTGTGAAAAACGAGGTTCACTATTTGTAAAATTTTAAGAAAATTTTAATAAAAGGGACAATTAGGAGACAACAGCAAAAAAAAAAAAAAAAAAAAGTATTGCGGCCGGGTGCTTTGGCAGAGATCCAAAGGCACACCTGTACATCCCAAAGATCGTCTTTAAAAGTACATCGCTTATTGCATATTCATTATCATCATGCATAATTCATTAATTCTTTGGAGTTGCTAAGTATCATCCCATCAGCCTTATCCTTCTCCTTGGCTCCATTCCGTTTGTTTTCGGGTCTTCTCCTCTGATAAGATCTTCCAGGAATGTGAAGACTTTTCTCTGCCTATCTTTTCTAAATTGAATACCTAAGCAATAGGACATTCTATTTCATATAGTACATTACAGAACCTAGGTAAAGTTTTTTCTAGCATTAAGTAACATGCAAAAGCCAACATCACAATACATTTTATAACAGCCAAAATAAACCAATTTAGGTAGAACGAGCCAGACTTAGGCTCATTCTGGTGTTTGTGACTGGGCCTGCTGCAGGCTCAGGCGCTGGTTATGAACTGACCCCAGACAGAGAATCAGAATTGTCAAGTTTGGAAGAGACCTTTGAGATCATCGAGGTCATCCAGTCCAGCTGTCCTCCCACTGTGACCCTTAAACCCCTAAACCACATCACCCAGCGCCAGATCCTGACACCTCCTGAGCACCCCCAGGGGTGGTGACTCCACCACCTCCCTGGGCAGCCCCTTCCAATGCCTGACCACCCTGATCTAATCTGAATCTCTCCTGTCTCAGCTCAAGGCCGTTTCCCCTGGTCCTCTCACTGCAGGCACAGCAAAAGAGACTGACCCCGCCTCACCACAACTTTTCAGGGAGTCGTAGAGAGTGACAAAGTCCCCCGGAACCTCCTCTCCTGGCTAAACAAACCCCCCTCCCTCAGCCCTTCCTCATAATACAATTTATTTCAGCTGGAATGGAGTTGATTCCCTCAGTAATTTCCCAGTAGCTGTCACAGTGCTGTGCTTTGACTTTAGTATGGGAATGAGAGGAAAGATGTGTGCTAATGCCTTTACAAACAGTTTGATGGGTGTTAAGGTCTTTGAAATGGGTCTTCATGTCTCTGCAGACTTTGGGCAGCAGGTTCATTACCGGGCCCGGACAGCTTGGCTCGGAAACAGGCGAGGGTCTGCACGAGCTGAACCTCTGAGCTTTGGGGTAAAACAGTAGGTTCAAGGGGGATCTGTGGTAGGCGGCTCGGGAAGGCTGTACCTGCCTGGTGCCTCAGCCGACCGGGAAAGGAAGAGGGCAACGTGCGGCGGGAGTTGGGATAAAAGGGAGGCCGTGCCCTCAGAAACCTCGAGAGAGAAAAGCCCGCGGGCGTGTGCCCCAGTGGCCTCTCTCCCTTTATTCGAATAAAGTTCAAGGACTTCTCTGTCTCCTTTTTGGACATAAACCTCTGGCGTTTGTGATTTTCCTGACAGGAACATTGGTGATGTTGTCCACAAAAATTGCGTTCATTACCTGGTGTGTAACCAGCCAATAATTACACACTTGAGGGAGACATTGATTATTTATTTCAGAGTTGCACAAGCCTGGATGCTCGGTGGAATTCCACAGAACAAGCACACCAAACATCAGAACTTTTTATACGTTTTAGCAACAAAGTAATTAGTGTTCATTGGCTACACATAACATAGTTCTCTTACTAATTAGCATTCTATCTTCCATTGGTTAATGATTCTCTCGTTTCTCATGCTAATTAGTCCACATGCTCAGTCTTTCTCTTCCTTTGGGTCAGGGGGTTTCTTGGGTCAGTGGTCCGTGCATTGGTGGCCATGATCTGCCCCTGCCAGAATTACCTTTTACTGACTTGGAGCTGATTTCAACACAATTGCGGAGTTGGCTTTGTTGGTTTCTTCCTTACTTTGGGAGTTCTGCCAGATGTCCTTGAAGGCCGTAAATTCTGCATTCCTTGTGCCCGCTATCAGTGGTTCGTCCTCCTTCACAAGCTTTGTTAACCTCTCCCTAGGTATGAGATCAGTGAAGCCTGTCCAACTCTAAACCTTAGCAAGGCAATTCTAGGAACAAGTGGTCTTTCTAACACCTGGATGTCACTTACAGCTTGCTGGCTGCTCTCTGTTTCACAGACTGAATCTCTCTTTTTGTCGATTAGGCTTGAAAGTATACAAAGATCACACATCAAAGAACATCATTTCTTAAGAAAATTTTATATACGCCACATTTTGCAATAATAACACAGTGATGGTTTGGGTGCTCAGTTGTGTTTATCCTGTGTCTGGGGCTGTTTTAGCACCCCGGTGCACCAGAAGCCAGAGCAGGAGATCAAGAGGCTGCAGCCTCAGCAGAAGCTGCACCTCTGTAAGCTCCGGATGTCCCCCTGCACTGACTTGGAGAAGGAACTCAGCAAGGTGTTAGAAGACCCTGGACCAAAACTTGAACCAAGAGGTGTGTGTGAGCACATGTGGGGGGCAGGTGCCCAAGTCACAGGGACATCATTGCCTGGGGATTTCTTTGCACCAGCTTGAGCTCACCTGAAAGTTGCCTAATTTAATTCCAGCAGGTGATTGAAAACTTACTAGTGCTCTCTGGTAGCAGCAAGAGCAGAATCATCTTAAGGTACAAGAGATAGTGTACCTTAGAATCATAACTGTACATCAGGAGAACAGTGTAGGCTTCTCTTGAGTGGAAATATAAACAAAAGATTTTTTCAAGCACAGAGAAGCTTGTCTCTTCCTGTCCTGTCTGCAAAAAATATGTAAAAAACTGTTTCCAGAAGCCTAAGATGGACTAGATCTGTCAAAGGATTGTGTCTTCCTGCACACATGATCTGCAGTGGTGCTTTACTCATTTGCGAAGGCTGAAAAGGGCTCAGTACACTCTTCCATCCTTCCCTCTGGGAATAGTGAAGGCTCTCCATGTGCCCCATGCACCCCTAACCTTCCCAAACACCCTTCCTCCTGACTCTGTGTGTCTGGAGTGTCCAAGAGGCAGGGACCCTGCATGGAGAGTTAACAATCGTCATGTGAACAATCCCTGCACGAACATCCCTGAAATACCCTCCCAAAACCACCCCTGGTCAACACTGCTCTGCTTGGGCATCTTGGGATCATATCTGTAGGGGAAAGGATGACACAGAGATGTGGGCTTGGATGCAGAAGAACTTTAATGTGTCAAAAGAGATAAACAGGTCAATCCAAAAGAGGAATCCAGTGCAGGAAGCACCAGGAGCAGATGAGTTTGTGTCCCATGTCTGTGGCAGGGATCCCAGCAGAGATCTGCCTGATCCAGAGAGGGAGCAGGGCCAGCAGCTCCTCCCCAGGCTGGCTGAGTGCGGCTCACAGCCCAGGGAGCACAAGGCAACAAGGACACAGGAGGGAAAGGAGAGAGTGGCAGAGGGCACAGGCAGGGATGGGCCGTGCTTCCCGAGAGCCCAGGCTGGCCCTGTCCTTCTGCAAGGCATGGGCTGGGCTGGCTCAGTCCCTCAGGAAGCAACAAGCCGATGCTGTGTCCCCGGGGCGGTTCCACCCTCTGCATCCCTGGCTTCCTTCCCCAGGGCCATCGCCAGCAGCTTTAGCAGGGGAGGCCCCTCATGCCACAGAGGCCACTGCCCAAGCCTGAGAGGCCAAAGCCCCCGGAGCTGATGGGCACTCCCTGAGAGCTGAGGATGCTGCCAACAGCAGCCGAGGTGGAGGATCCCACCACGGTGTTCTGTGGGAAGGAGCTGAGGATGGGCCCGGGCAGGGTCACCACCACAGGAGAGGGTTCGATGACAACGGTGGAGTCCTGGCACTGCCGGACACAGGGCTCATTGCAGCTGTTGGCCAGTGGGGTGGGGCCGCAGGGCTGGCAGGGCCGGCACGGGGTGTAGCAGGACATGTCTTGGGGCTGCAGGTGCACCTGGCAGAGAGGACAGAGAGGACCAGAGTACAAGGAGTGTGTAAGGATCAACCTGTCACTCCACAATGGGGGACAAAAGGCATGAACAGGAGACAAGCCCTGGGGGCTGTATAGAGAGACCCACAGGCTTCTCCTTTTCCTCAGAAGAGCCCTGCCAAGAGCTACCAAGGAAGATCCCTGCCTGGCCCATAGCTCTGGAAGCACCTCAGACAAGCCACAGCTTTCCCCATGTCGCACCTTCTGCCCCCTTCCCATTCCCATGGCAAGAATCTATATAGGACAAAAAAGCATGCATGGCTGAGAAATCCCATGGGAGGAGGAGAAGGATGAGAAAAAGCTTCAGACTCACCTTGTTCTCAAGGAGATGGAGGCGAGACGAATGGATGAGAGAGTGAGGAGAAGGGCCCATTTTTATACTTCTCCTGCACTGCCCCAGGCCCACAGTCACTGCACAAGGACAGTAATTTTCCTACAGACTCACCTCAAAGCAAAACATTCTGCCCAATGGCACAGGTTTGTAGTTTGGATTCCATCTATGTTGCCATTTCATTTCCTCATTTCTGACATTCCCACTAAATTATGGAGGCTTCTATCATGTAGTGGAATGACAAGTCCAAGGATTTCTTGTGCAGGAACACATCGGTATGGGCAGGAATCAAGGCTCAAGTTGACCCATGTGGAGTTCTGTACTTCCTCACTGCCTGAGGGATGTGTTGGCTCTGGGACAGCACCTTCTCTTCCCCCTCTCTTCACCCCATGATGCACTTTGGCTGCACTCTTTGCACCGTGACGTAGAGGACACAGAAAATCCTGCCACACATTGTCAATTCTGAGAACACCCTGAGCTGTGGCAGTGCTGCCGAGCAGGTCAGGCTGAGGACAATGGCCTTTGGGCTGCCTGGAGCTGTGGGTCTGGGCACAGCCCAGTGCTTGAAGATGGTTTTCCAGGGCTAGGATGGAGCTGCCCTTGCTGAAGGGGAATTCAGCCCTGCCTGGGACAAAGCCTGCAGACATCACACCTTCCTGGCTTGGCCTCACACCAAAATTAGAGCCTGACTCACCATGGGTCAGGATAGTCTCTCTTTGGAAATTTGCCTACTGAAGGCATTCCCTTTCCCTCCTGGGTAGCGTCCCAGCTGCCTCCATGTCTGCAGGGCAGGGAAGTGCATCAGTCCTTGGTGTAGTTTGAAAGCCGGATTTGCATCCAGGGTGCTTCTGCTGCGCACATGTCCTTGAGCACTTCATGTTGGATTTCGTAGTGATTTTTTCTATCACCTTTCCAGATATCGAGGCAAGTCTGACTGGCCTGTTATTCCCTGACTCCTCTTTCATGCCCCTCTTGAAGACAAGACACTCACTGGCTTTCTTCCAGTTCTCAGGTGCATTCCATGGTTGCTGTGACTTTCAAAGGGAGTTGAGAAAGGCTTTGTACTGGAACCAGTGAACACATAACATCAATTCACAGACACTCATTTCAGACCAGTGTATTTGAATGTTCCCCCATCGGATTCTGTTCTGCTTGAGGAAGTCTTTTCTGTTCTAGATGTTCCAAGGAGCATCAGGAGCCTCAATTCCTGACAGCAATTCCTGATGGTAAAAACCAAGGACAGGAACCTTTGAGGATCTCCACCTTTCCTGTATCCCCTGCCCTCAGGGAAGCTGCCCTGTTGAATACTGGGGCTGCCTTTGGCCAAGGCTCCCTTTACTGATGACCTGTCTGGAGAAGACCTTCTTATTGCCCCTCCTTTGCCTGTTTCAACTCCAGGTGGGCTTTGGCTTTCCTAACGCCTGGCAAACATCCCCTCCAGAGCAAAGGGCATCAAGAGGAAGAGAGATGAAACATTGGCATGGCCTGGCTGCTTAGAGATGCTGCAGCTTGTGACCCTTGAAGAGAGCAGAGAGAGAGGGAAAAGACAGAAGCAAGTGAAATGTCCATAAAAAGCGCAGTATTTGGATGCTCTCTAACATGCGGTGCAAGACAGGGCCTCTTCCTGCAAGGGATATTGCAAAGAGTTGCTTTTCACTGCCCAAGACCAACATTCCCTGCCTTCGTGGGACCCTTCCAGCACTTGGGTGATGTGCCCCCACTGACATGACTCTGCCTGGGATATCCTTTGGCTTCTCATCACAGAACATGAAAGGATCCTGCAATGCAGGGCAGGAATGTCAGAAATGAGGAAATGAAATGGCAGCGTAGATGGAAACAAAGGTGAATCACTACCACTGTGTGGGGTATTTTCCTTTGAAGATGAGTCTGTTGAAAAATTACTGCCCTTGTGCAGGACTGTGGGCCTGGGGCAATGCAAGAGCTGTATAAAAGCAGGGTCTTCTCCGCACTCTCACATTCACTCCACTCACCTCCATCTCCTTGGAACAAGGCGAGTTTGAAGCCCATTCTTCATTTTCTCCTTCTTCTCTGCGATTTCTCTACACATACCTGTGACTTTGTCCCATGCGGGATCTTGGAGATGCTTTTTGTGAGGGGAGGAAAGGAGGGGGAGGTGTGTGACTGCTGGGTCTTAGCAGAAGTATTGCCCCAGCTTTGGGCTGGTTGGGGATGTCCCTGGGCTTGAGCTCTTGGTGGGGTTTGTGTGAGGGGAAGAGCCCATGTGCCTCCACAAACAGCCTCCAGCTCTTATTCCCAGCTCATGCCTTTGCTCCCTCATGGTGTGATGACAATTGGATCCTTACGCACTCCTTGTACTCTGGTCCTCTCTGCTCTCTCTGCCAGGTGCACCTGCAGCCCCAAGACATGTCCTGCTACACCCCGTGCCGGCCCTGCCAGCCCTGCGGCCCCACCCCGCTGGCCAACAGCTGCAATGAGCCCTGTGTCCGGCAGTGCCAGGACTCCACCGTCATCATCGAACCCTCTCCTGTGGTGGTGACCCTGCCTGGCCCCATCCTCAGCTCCTTCCCACAGAACACTGTGGTGGGATCCTCCACCTCGGCTGCTGTTGGCAGCATCCTCAGCTCTCAGGGAGTGCCCATCAGCTCCGGGGGCTTTGGCCTCTCAGGCTTGGGCAGTGGCCTCTGTGGCATGAGGGGTCTCCCCTGCTAAAGCTGCTGGCGATGGCCCTGGGGAAGGAAGCCAGGGATGCAGAGGGTGGAACCGCCCTGGGGACACAGCATCGGCTTGTTGCTTCCTGAGGGACTGAGCCAGCCCAGCCCATGCCTTGCAGAAGGACAGGGCCAGCCTGGGCTCTCGGGAAGCACGGCCCATCCCTGCCTGTGCCCTCTGCCACTCTCTCCTTTCCCTCCTGCGTCCTTGTTGCCTTGTGCTCCCCTGGGCTGTGAGCTGCACTCAGCCATCCTGGGGAGGAGCTGCTGGCCCTGCTCCCTCTCTGGATCAGGCAGATCTCTGCTGGGATCTCTGCCACAGACATGTGATAGAGATTCTTAGGTGACCCTGGTGCTGTCTGCACTGAGGCTTCCACTCAGAGTGACCTTGTTTGTTCTCTTTTGACTCATTAAATTTCTGTTGCATCCCAGCCCATGCCTCTGTGTCATCCTTTCCCTGTTATTGGTCTCCCAAGATTCCCAGGGAGAGAAGTGTTGCTCTGGAATGGTTCTGTGAGACAGATTCAGGAGAAGGTGTCTCAGTGCCTTTTAGGACAGGAGAGTTAAATGTGCTTTATCACAGTATTGCTGCTTTCTAACCTTCTCCATGTGTCTGTGTTACGACCCACTGCAGAAGGTGGGGGGTAACGCAGGTTCTTGCTAATACATCCCTTGAGATTGATTAGAGAGAACCAATACTGAATGCTCCGTGTTTGTAAGTTCACACATGGAGGGTTTATTGTAGAACAATGTGATTGCACAGGAAGACACGTCTGTAGCCATTTTGGTTATTATTCTCTATAGCAACACAACAACATGAAAGCACTGCAAGATGAAAATGCAACCACATCACCCAGGGACGTGCACAAGGCAAAATAAAGGAAGAGAGATAAAGGGCAAGCTTGTGAAGATCTCTGCAACCATAGGCCCTGTGATGAGACTTGGTTGCTGCGCAGTCTTGGTCAAAGTGGTTGCAGACTGGACCTGTCAGGTTGTGGGGGAAGTCTCAAAGAAGTGGTGCGGAAAAGTCCCTGGGAAAATCCACAGAACACAAAATCTATTGGGTTTCTATTGGGTTTATATTCACTCTGTTTCAGATATGCCCAGGTTCCTCCCCTGGAGCGGGGAGCTTCACAGTGCATCATGTAATGTTCAGGAGCCCTTGACACTTCTAAGACAACACAGCTCCCCATCACACCCAGCTCAGTTGCATTGCTTTTGGCCCAATATGGCTCATCAGCAGAGATGAACAGTCAGGCCACACACGAATGTCCTGGTGCTTCCCCTGCGGGAGGAGATGGACCCCCACAACCCAGTGGTCTGTGCAAGGGAGGGCAACTTAGAGTGACAGGAGGCACCAGCATCCACCTCCTATCTTGTTTGAAGCCCATCATTCACCCTCTGTCTTATTAGATCAGAGGTTGGCCATCCAAAGCTCACCTCCCCCAGTTCACCAAAGCACCCTGGTCTCCACAAATGGGGGAATGTTTTGAGTCATTATCCCTTAAGAGTTCAGTGTCTCACAGGTGGATAGAATGAACCAAACCTCTCCACTGACCCTGTCTACTCCAAGAATATTATCTCTCTGACCAAACCATTCTTGTCTTCATGCTCAGCAGTGCCTCTGCCTAAGTCAAATGGTCTGATCTCCTCCCAGCCACCCTGCAGTGAACTTGCGCCTCTTGGTCCTGGTGGTTCTTGCATTGCAGCCTGTGCCCAACACGGGGGATGGCAGCAGGCGAGTGCTGAGCAGAGCAGCATCATTGCTCCCACCCTTCTCCTGGTTCCACTCCTGCTCACACAGCCCAAGATGCTGGTGACAGCCCTCAGTGTCTGTGATCATCAGTGACACAGACAATGGCATTGGGTACACCCTCGTAGCACTTTCAGATGTGGTTTATTTGCCATAGGGGTATTCGGCCAAGGTGATGATCTTGGAGGTCTTTTCCAACCTTAATGATTTGTGACTCTCAGCAATGACACGAAGCTGAGGGGAGCAACAGCTACACTAGAGGGGAGGGTTTAAATCCAGAGGGATCTTGACAGACTTGAGGAATGGTCCCATGTGGAACATGGGAACTTCAACAAAGCCAAGTGCAAGGTCCTGCCACTGCTTTGGGCAATCCTGGAAATCAATAGGGACTGTGGGGTGCATGGATGGAGAGCTGCCCCGCAGAGTAGGGCTGCAAAAATGGTTACACAGATGCATCACCCCTGCTCTGAAGGGCAGCTGAAGCAGTTGAGGTTTTTCAGTCAGGAAAAGAGCAGGGTCTGGGGGACCTTATTGCAGCCTTTCAGTACATCAAGGGGTGGTGTAAGGAAGTTGGAGACAGACATTATATCAAGTGATTGGACAAGGGGCAGGAGTTATAAACTGGAATAGGCTAGCTGGAGCTGAGGTACCCATGCCCATGGCAGGAGGTTTGGACGAGATGATCTTTAACAATCTCTTCCAATCAAACCCATTCTATGATCCCATGATAACATGGGTCTGTGAGAAGGCAGACCATGGCACTGTGTCCTTCCCTTTCAGAAACCTTTCAGATCCGTGTGATCTCCTGGAGTCTGAAGGGAATCCAGTACCTCTGTCTGGTTAGTAACATATTCACTGCTGAGTACTTATGTCACAGTGTTGAGCTGAGAAAGGAAAAGAAAAAGAAGTGCAAACAAAGTGAATGTTTGTCCCTGGAATGTGTGGGGAAGCTCTATCCTCACCCAAAAAGGCAGAGAAACTGAGAACCGAGAGAGTCACTCAGTGCACACTGAGCACAGCCAATGCCAGCCTGTGTTGACAGCCAGTGCAAAACCAGTCCAACAACCCCCTCCCAGAAACACCCCAGGGCAGCCTCTCTGCCTTGGGAGAGGGTCTGCAGGGCAAAGGATGACACAAAGGCATGGGCTGGGATGCAGCAGAATTTAATGAGTCAAAAGAGGGAAAAGAGGGGGATCGAGGTGGAGGCTCCCGTGCAGGGAGCAGCTTTAGCAGGGGAAGCACCTCGTGCCACAGAGGCCACTGCCCAAGCCTGAGAGGCCAAAGCCCCCGGAGCTGATGGGCACTCCCTGAGAGCTGAGGATGCTGCCAACAGCAGCCGAGGTGGAGGATCCCACGGCGGTGTTCTGTGGGAAGGAGCTGAGGATGGGGCCAGGCAGGGTCACCACCACAGGAGAGGGTTCGATGACAACGGTGGAGTCCTGGCACTGCCGGACACAGGGCTCATTGCAGCTGTTGGCCAGCGGGGTGGGGCCGCAGGGCTGGCAGGGCCGGCACGGGGTGTAGCAGGACATGTCTTGGGGCTGCAGGTGCACCTGGCAGAGAGGACGCAGAGGAGCAGAGTACAAGGAGTGGGTGTGAAGCAGCCTTTCAGCCCACCATGAGGATGACCCTGTTTCTCTCAGTGCCAAAGACTCCCCAAATCATGACAAAGTCTATGGAGATCCCCACCTGACCAGTAGCTCAGGAGACACCTCAGCCAAGCCCCAGTGTCTGTCTCTGCCACACCTTCTGCCTCCTTCCCTCACCCATGGCAAGGAGCCCCAGTGCTCAGCTGAACACAAGTAATGTGCTTAGAAATGCATTTGGAGGAGGACAAGGAGGAGGAGAAATGCTCCAGACTCACCTTATTCCCAAGGAGCTGAAGACAGGAAGAGTGGATGAGAGAGTGAGGAGAAGGAGCTGCTTTTATATTGCTCCTGAACTGCCCCAGGCCCACAGTCACTGCACAGGGGCAACAATTTTCCTACAGACTCATCTCCCAAGCACAATATCCTCCCTAATGCCACAGGGCATGTTTTGGTTTCCATCAACGCTGCCTTTTCATTTCCTCCTTTCTGACATCCCCACTAGGTCATGGGGATCCCTTTCATGTTAAAGGATGAGAAGCCCAAGGATTTGACTTGCAAGAACACATGAGGAATGGTTGGACTCAATGATCTTAGAGGTCCTTGCCAATCCTCATGATTCTCTGAGTCAATAATTCCCTGATCATTGGCAGGAATCAAGTCTCAAGCAGAGCCCTGTGCCATTGGGCTTCTCAATATCCTGGGGGAGGTGCTGGGTGTCTGGACCATTCCTTGTTCCTCCCTCTCTCTCCTCACCTGTGATGTCCTTTGGCTGCACAATGTGGAGCCTGACCTGGGATGACACACAAGCACAGGCCACTTTTCCAATACGTGCTGTCAGTGCTGAGAACACGTGTGACATGTGAGAGAGCTGCCAAGCACCCTTTTCCCAGTGCCTGGATGGAGCTGCCCTTGCTGAAGGGGAATTCAGCCCTGCCTGGAACAAAGCCTGCAGACATCCCACCCTCCTGCCTTGGCCTCCCACCAAAAGGCTGACACACGGCCAACCCAATATTAGAGCGTGACTTGTCACTGGTAGGGAGAGTCTCTCCCTGGAAATTTGCCTACTGAAGGCATTCCCTTGTCCTGCCTTGGGCCTTGGCTTTGGTGAACCCAACCCTGGAATACTCAGACAGCCCAGCTAATGTTCTGCATCAGCAAAGGGCATCAGGACGAAGGGAGAGGAAAGCATTTCCGTGGAGAAGCAGTGGCCAGTGGGCATTGGAGTGAGGTGAGAGCGGGGAGAGAGCAGCAGGCAGGACGTGGTGCCAGGAGAGGAGGCTCTGGATGTTCTGCTGCTCTGTGCGGGGCAGGGCAGAGCTGGGCCTGTCCCCGCAGAAGCAGCTGCCAACAGTGGCAAGGCACTGCCCCCAGCCAACATCCCCTGCGTGCACGGGACCCTCTGGCACGGGGGGCACATCCTGTGCCTGCATGGACACGCTCTGACCCCGGGTATCCTCAGGCCTCGCATGGCACACGTGAAAGGAGCTGCAACACAGAGCAAGCACGTGAGAAATGAGGAAATGAAATGGCAGTGTTTATGGAAATCAAACCACAACGTGTGGCATTAGGGAGGATATTTTTCTTTGGAGGTGAATGTGTTGGAAAATTACTGCCCTTGTGCAGTGCCTGTGGGCCTGGGGCGGTGCAGGAGCAGTATAAAAGGGGCACCTTCTCCTCGCTCTCTCATCCACTCCTCTCACCTCCATCTCCTTGGGATCAAGGTGAGTCTGAAGCCCTTTCTTTTCTTGCTCCTTTGAGCTTTCTGATCCCCTTCTTTGCTTTAATCCCATGTGGGCTCTTGAGAACTGCTTGTCATGGGAGAGGGAAGGGGCAGAAGTTGTGCATGGAGAGAGGCTGGGTTTTGGCTGAAATGTCTCCTGAGTTGTGGCCCAGGTGTGGAAGTGTCTGGGCTTGGTCGCTCTTTGGGAGATTTTTGGGGGCTTGAGCAAAGAGTGAGGCTGTTGGGCCTGTCTGAGCAGCCTCCTGTGGTCTTCTCCTTCTCTTTGCTTTTCTTCATCATGGTGTGCCAACAGACTGCTCTGACATAGCCCTTCCTTGTACTCTGCTCCTCAATGTCCTGTCTGCCAGGTGCACCTGCAGCCCCAAGACATGTCCTGCTTCACCCCGTGCCGGCCCTGCCAGCCCTGCGGCCCCACCCCGCTGGCCAACAGCTGCAATGAGCCCTGTATCCGGCAGTGCCAGGACTCCACCGTTGTCATCGAACCCTCTCCTGTGGTGGTGACCCTGCCTGGCCCCATCCTCAGCTCCTTCCCACAGAACACCGTGGTGGGATCCTCCACCTCGGCTGCTGTTGGCAGCATCCTCAGCTCTCAGGGAGTGCCCATCAGCTCCGGGGGCTTTGGCCTCTCAGGCTTGGGCAGTGGCCTCTGTGGCATGAGGGGCCTCCCCTGCTAAAGCTGCTGTCGATGGCCCTGGGGAAGGAAGCCAGGGATGCAGAGGGTGGAACCGCCCTGGGGACGCAGCATCGGCTTGTTGCTTCCTGAGTGACTGAGCCAGCCCAGCCCATGCCTTGCAGAAGGACAGGGCCAACCTGGGCTCTCGGGAAGCACGGCCCATCCCTGCCTGTGCCCTCTGCCACTCTCTCCTTTCCCTCCTGTGTCCTTGTTGCCTTGTGCTCCCCTGGGCTGTGAGCCGCACTCAGCCAGCCTGGGGAGGAGCTGCTGGCTCCACCGCCTGTGTGGGCACCTGCTTGGAAAGCACCCCTTGGAAAACAATGGACTGTTGTTTGCCCCTGGTGCTCTCTGCATTGACATCTCAGCTTGGATTGACCTAATTTTCCTGTTTAGACTCATTAAAGTTCTTGTGCATTGCAGCCCATGTCTTTCTCTCATTTATTCCCCTGAAGATCCTCTCCCAACATGCCCAGAAAGAGAGATGTTGCTCAGGGCTGGTTGTGGGAGGGCCTTGTGGCGGGATGATTTTGCACAGGGTGTTAAGAAAGGCTCAATTTAAATATCCTTAGTCATGCAATGGGTAACTCTGTTTTTTAATTTTCTCTACTGACTTGGGGCTGGAGAGCATGGCTGGATGCTCTTCAATGATCATAATGACAAGAGAGATGATTTTTGGTCTCCCCATAAGCTTTCTCTTCCCTACACTCAGCAAGCCCTGGGCCTTCAGTGTCTCCTCTCCAGCCAAGTGCTCCAACCTCCTCACTGTCCTGGCCACCTTACACCAAACTCGCTGCACTTGGTCCAGGTGGTTCTTGCATTGCAGCCTGTGCCCAACACCGGGGATGGCAGCAGGCGAGTGCTGAGCAGCACGACATCGTCGCTCCCACCCTTCTCCTGGTTCCACTCCTGCTCACACAGCCCAGGATGGTGGTGACAGCCCTCAGTGTCAGGGAGAGCAAGAGAGAGAGAGAGAGAGAGAGAGAGAGAGACTTTTTGGTTGAAATAGATTTAAGAACGAAAGGGCCAAAAAGAGAAAACCCAGGAAAGGCGACATTTAAGGAAGTTGGAGACACATTATATCAAGGCCTGCAGTGATTGGAGACGGAGCAAGATATTCAATGTGAAATAGGGTAGATGTAGAAGGCACAAAAGATAGAAATTTATGATGATGAGTGTGGTGAGGCACTGGAAAATATTACTTATAGAATGATGTGGTGCCCCATCCTGGGAAGGATCCAAGGTCAGGCTTAAAGGACTTTTGATTAAGCTAATGTAGTGACAGATATCCCTGTCCATGGAAAGGGGTTGGACTAGATGACCTTTACTGGATTCTTCCAGCTCCTGAAGAATGTGTAATATGTCAAGATTATCTCAATTCAGGATCATCTCTGATGTCAGCTAGTTCTGGTTCCAGCCAGGACAGGGTCAATTTTTGCAGCAGCCAGGAGAGGGCACGGCCAGGACTTGGAGGTATTTCTATACCACTTCAGATCATTGCTGGGGCCGGGAGAGGGAAGGGAGTCTCTTCAGGAAGGAAGGGCTCTCTTGGGGTCGGGGCAGTTGTGGCTGCAGTTGGGTTGGGAGCTCCACGGTCACATTTTGGCATGTGATTCACTCTCTCTCTTGTACACTTTTGTTATTAATATTGCTGTGATTATAGTTCATTTTCTTATCTCATTGCTGCTTCCAGTAAAGTGTACCTATCTCAGCCTGTGATCTTTGCTTTTTGTGCCTCCAATTCTCCTCTCCTGCCCTCCACAGTGGAGAAGGAAGGGAAGGGAACAGAGCAGCACGTGGTTGGATTTGGAGCACTAAAGTGGAGAATACCACTGTTAAACCAGGACAAAGATCTTTCTCTACTTGCCAGCCTAATCAGCAAGAAAGGGGATCTAATGATTGGAACAGGCAGTGGCTGCCTCCCCTAGTCAAGGATATCTGGGAACTAACAAGGCTTAAAGATGTAGCTGTCCTGGTTTGGCCCAGGTAAGCAGGAGGGGGCATGGGCAAGACTCATGTGAATTGAAACCAGCCCATGTTGGTACCTGGACGCGGTGGAGGGGGGAGAGGAAGAGGGACCCTCTGGCTTCCAGGAAGAAGGGTGTTCCTTCCATTGGGAAAAAGCCTGGGGGATGAAACCATCTGGACTTGTTTAACTTTCCTGTAGATATTTTCTTTGTCTTACACCTTTTGTTTTTAATATTGTGGCAGTTACTGTTTGTTTTCTTATCTCATTGCTGTTTCCAGTAAATTGTTCTTATCTCAACCCGTGACCTTTGACTTTTGTGCTTCCATCTAGGGGGAAGGGGAAGTGAGTGTTGGCCTGGCGTTTTTTTTAGCAGGACTACTAAATTGGAGAATACCATTCCTAAAACACAACAGTAGTAAATCAAGATGTTGTGTGCCAGTGGAGCAGATTGCAGTTAGCATGTCTTCCTCCCAGACATCTTGTATGGAACTCAGTAACCAACCCCAATAGAGGGGCTGCACTTGGAAAGCTTCTACCTCTGAATTTCTGGGTACAAATAATGGCATGAAGAGTCTGGTGGGTATGCTTGATTTGGGGAATTCCACCGAGAACCCAGGCTTGTGCAACTCTGACATAAATAATCAGGTTCTCTTTGGAGTGTGTGATTATTGAGTTATTGCACAGTGGGCAACAAATCTGATTTTGTGGGCAACATTATCAAACCCATTCTGTGATTCCATGGTAACAGGGGTCTGTGTGAAGGCAGCCCACTGCTCTGTGTCCCTCATTTTGGGAATCCTGTGGTTAGGATGGGATCTCCTGGAGTCTGAGGGAAGCTGGTGCCTCCATCTTGTCAGTGCCACATTGAGTGCTGAGTCTTTGTGTCAACTGTTCAGCTTAAAGAGGAAAGGGAAAAGAGGTGCATGGCTGTCCCTGGACTATGTAGGGTAATTTTATTCTGTTCTAGGGTTATTCTATTCCATACTATTCTATTCTATTCTATTCTATTCTATTCTATTCTATTCCATGCCATGCCATGCCATGCCATTCCATTCCATTCCATTCCATTCCATTCCATTTCATGCAGCACTGCCAAGGAAGACTTGGGGGTGCCTGTGGGATGATAAGCTTGTCACAAACCAGAACTGTGCTCTGGCAGCCCAGAAAGCCAACTGTGTCCAGGCCTACATCAAAACCATCTTGGGCAGCTGGAAAAGGGAGGGATTCAGGGAAACTGAGGACCCAGAGAGTCGCTCAGTGCACACTGAGCACAGCCAATGCCAGCCTGTGTTGACAGCCAGTGCAAAACCAGCCCAACAACCCCCTCCCAGAAACACCCCAGGGCAGCCTCTCTGCCTTGGGAGAGGGTCTGCAGGGCAAAGGATGACACAAAGGCATGTGCTGGGATGCAGCAGAATTTAATGAGTCAAAAGAGGGAAAAGAGGGGGATCGAGGTGGAGGCTCCCGTGCAGGGAGCAGCTTTAGCAGGGGAAGCACCTCGTGCCACAGAGGCCACTGCCCAAGCCTGAGAGGCCAAAGCCCCCAGAGCTGATGGGCACTCCCTGAGAGCTGAGGATGCTGCCAACAGCAGCCGAGGTGGAGGATCCCACGGCGGTGTTCTGTGGGAAGGAGCTGAGGATGGGCCCAGGCAGCGTCACCACGACTGGGGAGGGCTGGATGGCCACGGTGGAGTCCTGGCACTGCCTGACACAGCACTCATTGCAGCTGTTGGCCAGCGGGGTGGGGCCGCAGGGCTGGCAGGGCCGGCACGGGGTGTAGCAGGACATGTCTTGGGGCTGCAGGTGCACCTGGCATAGAGGACGCAGAGGAGCAGAGTACAAGGAGTGGGTGTGAAGCAGCCTTTCAGCCCACCATGAGGATGACCCTGTTTCTCTCAGTGCCAAAGACTCCCCAAATCATGACAAAGTCCATGGAGATCCCCACCTGACCAGTAGCTCAGGAGACACCTCAGCCAAGCCCCAGTGTCTGTCTCTGCCACACCTTCTGCCTCCTTCCCTCACCCATGGCAAGGAGCCCCAGTGCTCAGCTGAACACAAGTAATGTGCTTAGAAATGCATTTGGAGGAGGACAAGGAGGAGGAGAAATGCTCCAGACTCACCTTATTCCCAAGGAGCTGGAGACAGGAAGAGTGGATGAGAGAGTGAGGAGAAGGAGCTGCTTTTATATTGCTCCTGAACTGCCCCAGGCCCACAGTCACTGCACAGGGGCAACAATTTTCCTACAGACTCATCTCCCAAGCACAATATCCTCCCTAATGCCACAGGGCATGTTTTGGTTTCCATCAACGCTGCCTTTTCATTTCCTCCTTTCTGACATCCCCACTAGGTCATGGGGATCCCTTTCATGTTAAAGGATGAGAAGCCCAAGGATTTGACTTGCAGGAACACATGAGGAATGGTTGGACTCAATGATCTTGGAGGTCCTTGCCAATCCTCATGATTCTCTGAGTCAATAATTCCCTGATCATTGGCAGGAATCAAGTCTCAAGCAGAGCCCTGTGCCATTGGGCTTCTCAATATCTGGGGGAGGTGCTGGGTGTCTGGACCATTCCTTGTTCCTCCCTCTCTCTCCTCACCTGTGATGTCCTTTGGCTGCACAATGTGGAGCCTGACCTGGGTGACACACAAGCACAGGCCACTTTTCCAATACGTGCTGTCAGTGCTGAGAACACGTGTGACATGTGAGAGAGCTGCCAAGCACCCTTTTCCCAGTGGCTGGATGGAGCTGCCCTTGCTGAAGGGGAATTCAGCCCTGCCTGGAACAAAGCCTGCAGACATCCCACCCTCCTGCCTTGGCCTCCCACCAAAAGGCTGACACACGGCCAACCCAATATTAGAGCGTGACTTGTCACTGGTAGGGAGAGTCTCTCCCTGGAAATTTGCCTACTGAAGGCATTCCCTTGTCCTGCCTTGGGCCTTGGCTTTGGTGAACCCAACCCTGGAATACTCAGACAGCCCAGCTAATGTTCTGCATCAGCAAAGGGCATCAGGACGAAGGGAGAGGAAAGCATTTCCGTGGAGAAGCAGTGGCCAGTGGGCATTGGAGTGAGGTGAGAGCGGGGAGAGAGCAGCAGGCAGGACGTGGTGCCAGGAGAGGAGGCTCTGGATGTTCTGCTGCTCTGTGCGGGGCAGGGCAGAGCTGGGCCTGTCCCCGCAGAAGCAGCTGCCAACAGTGGCAAGGCACTGCCCCCAGCCAACATCCCCTGCGTGCACGGGACCCTCTGGCACGGGGGCACATCCTGTGCCTGCATGGACACGCTCTGACCCCGGGTATCCTCAGGCCTCACATGGCACACGTGAAAGGAGCTGCAACACAGAGCAAGCACGTGAGAAATGAGGAAATGAAATGGCAGTGTTTATGGAAATCAAACCACAACGTGTGGCATTAGGGAGGATATTTTTCTTTGGAGGTGAATGTGTTGGAAAATTACTGCCCTTGTGCAGTGCCTGTGGGCCTGGGGCGGTGCAGGAGCAGTATAAAAGGGGCACCTTCTCCTCGCTCTCTCATCCACTCCTCTCACCTCCATCTCCTTGGGATCAAGGTGAGTCTGAAGCCCTTTCTTTTCTTGCTCCTTTGAGCTTTCTGATCCCCTTCTTTGCTTTAATCCCATGTGGGCTCTTGAGAACCGCTTGTCATGGGAGAGGGAAGGGGCAGAAGTTGTGCATGGAGAGAGGCTGGGTTTTGGCTGAAGTTTCTCCTGAGTTCTGGCCCAGGTGTGGAAGTGTCTGGGCTTGGTCGCTCTTTGGGAGATTTTTGGGGCCTTGAGCAAAGAGTGAGGCTGTTGGGCCTGTCTGAGCAGCCTCCTGTGGTCTTCTCCTTCTCTTTGCTTTTCTTCATCATGGTGTGCCAACAGACTGCTCTGACATAGCCCTTCCTTGTACTCTGCTCCTCAATGTCCTGTCTGCCAGGTGCACCTGCAGCCCCAAGACATGTCCTGCTTCACCCCGTGCCGGCCCTGCCAGCCCTGCGGCCCCACCCCACTGGCCAACAGCTGCAATGAGCCCTGTATCCGGCAGTGCCAGGACTCCACCGTTGTCATCGAACCCTCTCCTGTGGTGGTGACCCTGCCTGGCCCCATCCTCAGCTCCTTCCCACAGAACACCGTGGTGGGATCCTCCACCTCGGCTGCTGTTGGCAGCATCCTCAGCTCTCAGGGAGTGCCCATCAGCTCCGGGGGCTTTGGCCTCTCAGGCTTGGGCAGTGGCCTCTGTGGCATGAGGGGCCTCCCCTGCTAAAGCTGCTGTCGATGGCCCTGGGGAAGGAAGCCAGGGATGCAGAGGGTGGAACCGCCCTGGGGACGCAGCATTGGCTTGTTGCTTCCTGAGGGACTGAGCCAGCCCAGCCCATGCCTTGCAGAAGGACAGGGCCAGCCTGGGCTCTCGGGAAGCACGGCCCATCCCTGCCTGTGCCCTCTGCCACTCTCTCCTTTCCCTCCTGTGTCTTTGTTGCCTTGTGCTCCCCTGGGCTGTGAGCCGCACTCAGCTATCCTGGGGAGGAGCTGCTGGCTCCACCGCCTGTGTGGGCACCTGCTTGGAAAGCACCCCTTGGAAAACAATGGACTGTTGTTTGCCCCTGGTGCTCTCTGCATTGGCATCTCAGCTTGGATTGACCTAATTTTCCTGTTTAGACTCATTAAAGTTCTTGTGCATTGCAGCCCATGTCTTTCTCTCATTTATTCCCCTGAAGATCCTCTCCCAACATGCCCAGAAAGAGAGATGTTGCTCAGGGCTGGTTGTGGGAGGGCCTTGTGGCGGGATGATTTTGCACAGGGTGTTAAGAAAGGCTCAATTTAAATATTCTTAGTCATGCAATGGGTAACTCTGTTTTTTAATTTTCTCTACTGACTTGGGGCTGGAGAGCATGGCTGGATGCTCTTCAATGATCATAACGACAAGAGAGATGATTTTTGGTCTCCCCATAAGCTTTCTCTTCCCTACACTCAGCAAGCCCTGGGCCTTCAGCATCTCCTCTCCAGCCAAGTGCTCCAACCTCCTCACTGTCCTGGTCACCTTACACCAAACTCGCTGCACTTGGTCCAGGTGGTTCTTGCATTGCAGCCTGTGCCCAACACCGGGGATGGCAGCAGGCGAGTGCTGAGCAGCACGACATCGTCGCTCCCACCCTTCTCCTGGTTCCACTCCTGCTCACACAGCCCAGGATGGTGGTGACAGCCCTCAGTGTCAGGGAGAGCAAGAGTGAGAGAGAGAGAGAGAGAGAGAGAGAGCTGTACAGACTTTTTGGTTGAAATAGATTTAAGAACGAAAGGGCCAAAAAGAGAAAACCCAGGAAAGGCGACATTTAAGGAAGTTGGAGACACATTATATCAAGGCCTGCAGTGATTGGAGACGGAGCAAGATATTCAATGTGAAATAGGGTAGATGTAGAAGGCACAAAAGATAGAAATTTATGATGATGAGTGTGGTGAGGCACTGGAAAATATTACTTATAGAATGATGTGGTGCCCCATCCTGGGGAGGATCCAAGGTCAGGCTTAAAGGACTTTTGATTAAGCTAATGTAGTGACAGATATCCCTGTCCATGGAAAGGGGTTGGACTAGATGACCTTTACTGGATTCTTCCAGCTCCTGAAGAATGTGTAATATGTCAAGATTATCTCAATTCAGGATCATCTCTGATGTCAGCTAGTTCTGGTTCCAGCCAGGACAGGGTCAATTTTTGCAGCAGCCAGGAGAGGGCACGGCCAGGACTTGGAGGTATTTCTATACCACTTCAGATCATTGCTGGGGCCGGGAGAGGGAAGGGAGTCTCTTCAGGAAGGAAGGGCTCTCTTGGGGTCGGGGCAGTTGTGGCTGCAGTTGGGTTGGGAGCTCCACGGTCACATTTTGGCATGTGATTCACTCTCTCTCTTGTACACTTTTGTTATTAATATTGCTGTGATTATAGTTCATTTTCTTATCTCATTGCTGCTTCCAGTAAAGTGTACCGATCTCAGCCTGTGATCTTTGCTTTTTGTGCCTCCAATTCTCCTCTCCTGCCCTCCACAGTGGAGAAGGAAGGGAAGGGAACAGAGCAGCACGTGGTTGGATTTGGAGCACTAAAGTGGAGAATACCACTGTTAAACCAGGACAAAGATCTTTCTCTACTTGCCAGCCTAATCAACAAGAAAGGGGATCTAATGATTGGAACAGGCAGTGGCTGCCTCCCCTAGTCAAGGATATCTGGGAACTAACAAGGCTTAAAGATGTAGCTGTCCTGGTTTGGCCCAGGTAAGCAGGAGGGGGCATGGGCAAGACTCATGTGAATTGATACCAGCCCATGTTGGTACCTGGACGAGGTGGAGGGGGGAGAGGAAGAGGGACCCTCTGGCTTCCAGGAAGAAGGGTGTTCCTTCCATTGGGAAAAAGCCTGGGGGATGAAACCATCTGGACTTGTTTAACTTTCCTGTAGATATTTTCTTTGTCTTACACCTTTTGTTTTTAATATTGTGGCAGTTACTGTTTGTTTTCTTATCTCATTGCTGTTTCCAGTAAATTGTTCTTATCTCAACCCGTGACCTTTGACTTTTGTGCTTCCATCTGGGGGGGAAGGGGAAGTGAGTGTTGGCCTGGCGTTTTTTTTTAGCGGGACTACTAAATTGGAGAATACCATTCCTAAAACACAACAGTAGTAAATCAAGATGTTGTGTGCCAGTGGAGCAGATTGCAGTTAGCATGTCTTCCTCCCAGACATCTTGTATGGAACTCAGTAACCAACCCCAATAGAGGGGCTGCACTTGGAAAGCTTCTACCTCTGAATTTCTGGGTACAAATAATGGCATGAAGAGTCTGGTGGGTATGCTTGATTTGGGGAATTCCACCGAGAACCCAGGCTTGTGCAACTCTGACATAAATAATCAGGTTCTCTTTGGAGTGTGTGATTATTGAGTTATTGCACAGTGGGCAACAAATCTGATTTTGTGGGCAACATTATCAAACCCATTCTGTGATTCCATGGTAACAGGGGTCTGTGTGAAGGCAGCCCACTGCTCTGTGTCCCTCATTTTGGGAATCCTGTGGTTAGGATGGGATCTCCTGGAGTCTGAGGGAAGCTGGTGCCTCCATCTTGTCAGTGCCACATTGAGTGCTGAGTCTTTGTGTCAACTGTTCAGCTTAAAGAGGAAAGGGAAAAGAGGTGCATGGCTGTCCCTGGACTATGTAGGGTAATTTTATTCTGTTCTAGGGTTATTCTATTCCATACTATTCTATTCTATTCTATTCTATTCTATTCTATTCTATTCTATTCCATGCCATGCCATGCCATGCCATTCCATTCCATTCCATTCCATTCCATTTCATGCAGCACTGCCAAGGAAGACTTGGGGGTGCCTGTGGGATGATAAGCTTGTCACAAACCAGAACTGTGCTCTGGCAGCCCAGAAAGCCAACTGTGTCCAGGCCTACATCAAAACCATCTTGGGCAGCTGGAAAAGGGAGGGATTCAGGGAAACTGAGGACCCAGAGAGTCGCTCAGTGCACACTGAGCACAGCCAATGCCAGCCTGTGTTGACAGCCAGTGCAAAACCAGCCCAACAACCCCCTCCCAGAAACACCCCAGGGCAGCCTCTCTGCCTTGGGAGAGGGTCTGCAGGGCAAAGGATGACACAAAGGCATAGGCTGGGATGCAGCAGAATTTAATGAGTCAAAAGAGGGAAAAGAAGGGGATCGAGGTGGAGGCTCCCGTGCAGGGAGCAGCGTTAGCAGGGGAAGCACCTCGTGCCACAGAGGCCACTGCCCAAGCCTGAGAGGCCAAAGCCCCCGGAGCTGATGGGCACTCCCTGAGAGCTGAGGATGCTGCCAACAGCAGCCGAGGTGGAGGATCCCACGGCGGTGTTCTGTGGGAAGGAGCTGAGGATGGGCCCGGGCAGCGTCACCACGACTGGGGAGGGCTGGATGGCCACGGTGGAGTCCTGGCACTGCCGGACACAGCACTCATTGCAGCTGTTGGCCAGCGGGGTGGGGCCGCAGGGCTGGCAGGGCCGGCACGGGGTGTAGCAGGACATGTCTTGGGGCTGCAGGTGCACCTGGCATAGAGGACAGAGAGGAGCAGAGTACAAGGAGTGGGTGTGAAGCAGCCTTTCAGCCCACCATGAGGATGACCCTGTTTCTCTCAGTGCCAAAGACTCCCCAAATCATGACAAAGTCTATGGAGATCCCCACCTGACCAGTAGCTCAGGAGACACCTCAGCCAAGCCCCAGTGTCTGTCTCTGCCACACCTTCTGCCTCCTTCCCTCACCCATGGCAAGGAGCCCCAGTGCTCAGCTGAACACAAGTAATGTGCTTAGAAATGCATTTGGAGGAGGACAAGGAGGAGGAGAAATGCTCCAGACTCACCTTATTCCCAAGGAGCTGAAGACAGGAAGAGTGGATGAGAGAGTGAGGAGAAGGAGCTGCTTTTATATTGCTCCTGAACTGCCCCAGGCCCACAGTCACTGCACAGGGGCAACAATTTTCCTACAGACTCATCTCCCAAGCACAATATCCTCCCTAATGCCACAGGGCATGTTTTGGTTTCCATCAACGCTGCCTTTTCATTTCCTCCTTTCTGACATCCCCACTAGGTCATGGGGATCCCTTTCATGTTAAAGGATGAGAAGCCCAAGGATTTGACTTGCAGGAACACATGAGGAATGGTTGGACTCAATGATCTTGGAGGTCCTTGCCAATCCTCATGATTCTCTGAGTCAATAATTCCCTGATCATTGGCAGGAATCAAGTCTCAAGCAGAGCCCTGTGCCATTGGGCTTCTCAATATCCGGGGGAGGTGTTGGGTGTCTGGACCATTCCTTGTTCCTCCCTCTCTCTCCTCACCTGTGATGTCCTTTGGCTGCACAATGTGGAGCCTGACCTGGATGACACACAAGCACAGGCCACTTTTCCAATACGTGCTGTCAGTGCTGAGAACACGTGTGACATGTGAGAGAGCTGCCAAGCACCCTTTTCCCAGTGCCTGGATGGAGCTGCCCTTGCTGAAGGGGAATTCAGCCCTGCCTGGAACAAAGCCTGCAGACATCCCACCCTCCTGCCTTGGCCTCCCACCAAAAGGCTGACACACGGCCAACCCAATATTAGAGCGTGACTTGTCACTGGTAGGGAGAGTCTCTCCCTGGAAATTTGCCTACTGAAGGCATTCCCTTGCCCTCCTGGGACGCATCCCCGCTGCCTCCATGTCTGGAGGGCAGGGAAGTGCAGTGCTCCTTGGTGTGTTTTGAGAGCTGGTTTTGTACCCAGGGCGCTTCGGAGCGCATCCCCTCGCTGAGCATCCCCAGGCATGTGGCACTGCAGTTTCCCCAGAGCTTTCATGTGTTGTGGAAATGGAGGAGGTTTCCTGCCCTATCCAGTGGTGCTGGGTTGTTGTCTAGGCTGAGGAGGCATTTGGGGCATGGGAAAGGAGTGGATTTAAGTCCCAATGCCCAGCAGAAGCCATAGAGCTTTGGAGCCCAGGATGTGTCCCAAGCAGTGGGGAGGTATTTTCTGAAACCCCTTCTTTTGTCTCCAGAACATCCAGGAGAGCTCCCCTCCACAGCCAGATGTCTTTGACCTGGAAGATGAGTTCCCTGTGTCCATTGCTGCCCCCCATCAGAGTGTTCTCTTTTTATCCTGTGTTTTGCCTGGACCTTTCATGTTCCTTGGACCATGAGGTGCCCCTCTGGTGCTGCTGGCTTTTCCAATCTCTTTTGGTCATCGCAGGTGCCTGTGAAGGCACATCTGACCTGCCAGATGCCTGACTGGATGGAAGTTGTCATGTTTGAAGTCCAGGGTCTGTACATTGGTATTCATATACGTCCTGACCATCTCTTCCTCCCTGTCCTCAGCTGCATTCCCTGACTGCTGGCACTAGCCAAAGGGTGTTTGGAGGTGTTTTCTTTGACTCCAGCACTTGTGTGCCTGTCACGAGGTTGCACACGTTCATGTCGGTCCAGTCTGAATGTTGTTCCTCCTCTGCTGTGGGGAAGGTCTCCTTATTCTGCTCTTTCTGAGGAATATCAGGATCCTGAGCCTGTGACAAGAAATGTTGCCGGTGAAGACCAAAGCCCAGAAGCCCTGGGGAGCCTTCCCCTTTCCCATAACCCCTGTCCCCAGCGAAGCTGCCCCAGTCAGCCTTGGCTCAAGCCTCCCTTTTGCTGCTGCTGTGTGTGGAAGATCTTCTTGTTTCCCACCACCAGCTTTGCTGATTCTGCTCCAGGTGGGCCTTGGCTTTGGTAAACCCAGCCCTGGAATACTCAGACAGCCCAGCTAATGTTCTGCATCAGCAAAGGGCATCAGGACGAAGGGAGAGGAAAGCATTTCCGTGGAGAAGCAGTGGCCAGTGGGCATTGGAGTGAGGTGAGAGCGGGGAGAGAGCAGCAGGCAGGACGTGGTGTCAGGAGAGGAGGCTCTGGATGCTCTGCTGCTCTGTGCGGGGCAGGGCAGAGCTGGGCCTGTCCCCGCAGAAGCAGCTGCCAACAGTGGCAAGGCACTGCCCCCAGCCAACATCCCCTGCGTGCACGGGACCCTCTGGCACGGGGGCACATCCTGTGCCTGCATGGACACGCTCTGACCCCGGGTATCCTCAGGCCTCGCATGGCACACGTGAAAGGAGCTGCAACACAGAGCAAGCACGTGAGAAATGAGGAAATGAAATGGCAGTGTTTATGGAAATCAAACCACAACGTGTGGCATTAGGGAGGATATTTTTCTTTGGAGGTGAATGTGTTGGAAAATTACTGCCCTTGTGCAGTGCCTGTGGGCCTGGGGCGGTGCAGGAGCAGTATAAAAGGGGCACCTTCTCCTCGCTCTCTCATCCACTCCTCTCACCTCCATCTCCTTGGGATCAAGGTGGGTCTGAAGCCCTTTCCTTTCTTGCTCCTTTGAGCTTTCTGATCCCCTTCTTTGCTTTAATCCCATGTGGGCTCTTGAGAACTGCTTGTCATGGGAGAGGGAAGGGGCAGAAGTTGTGCATGGAGAGAGGCTGGGTTTTGGCTGAAGTTTCTCCTGAGTTCTGGCCCAGGTGTGGAAGTGTCTGGGCTTGGTCGCTCTTCGGGAGATTCTTGGGGGCTTGAGCAAAGAGTGAGGCTGTTGGGCCTGTCTGAGCAGCCTCCTGCGGTCTTCTCCTTCTCTTTGCTTTTCTTCATCATGGTGTGCCAACAGACTGCTCTGACATAGCCCTTCCTTGTACTCTGCTCCTCAATGTCCTGTCCGCCAGGTGCACCTGCAGCCCCAAGACATGTCCTGCTACACCCCGTGCCGGCCCTGCCAGCCCTGCGGCCCCACCCCACTGGCCAACAGCTGCAATGAGCCCTGTGTCCGGCAGTGCCAGGACTCCACCGTTGTCATCGAACCCTCTCCTGTGGTGGTGACCCTGCCTGGCCCCATCCTCAGCTCCTTCCCACAGAACACCGTGGTGGGATCCTCCACCTCGGCTGCTGTTGGCAGCATCCTCAGCTCTCAGGGAGTGCCCATCAGCTCCGGGGGCTTTGGCCTCTCAGGCTTGGGCAGTGGCCTCTGTGGCATGAGGGGCCTCCCCTGCTAAAGCTGCTGTCGATGGCCCTGGGGAAGGAAGCCAGGGATGCAGAGGGTGGAACCGCCCTGGGGACGCAGCATCGGCTTGTTGCTTCCTGAGTGACTGAGCCAGCCCAGCCCATGCCTTGCAGAAGGACAGGGCCAACCTGGGCTCTCGGGAAGCACGGCCCATCCCTGCCTGTGCCCTCTGCCACTCTCTCCTTTCCCTCCTGTGTCCTTGTTGCCTTGTGTTCCCCTGGGCTGCGAGCCGCACTCAGCCATCCTGGGGAGGAGCTTCTGGCTCCACCGCCTGTGTGGGCACCTGCTTGGAAAGCACCCCTTGGAAAACAATGGACTGTTGTTTGCCCCTGGTGCTCTCTGCATTGGCATCTCAGCTTGGATTGACCTAATTTTCCTGTTTAGACTCATTAAAGTTCTTGTGCATTGCAGCCCATGTCTTTCTCTCATTTATTCCCCTGAAGATCCTCTCCCAACACGCCCCGAAAGAGAGATGTTGCTCAGGGCTGGTTTTGGGAGGGCCTTGTGGCGGGATGATTTTGCACAGGTGTTAAGAAAAGCTCAATTTAAATATTCTTAGTCATGCAATGGGTAACTCTGTTTTTTTATTTTTTCTACTGACTTGGGGCTGGAGAGCATGGCTGGATGCTCTTCAATGATCATAACGACAAGAGAGATGATTTTTGGTCTCCCCATAAGCTTTCACTTCCCTACACTCAGCAAGCCCTGGGCCTTCAGTGTCTCCTCTCCAGCCAAGTGCTCCAACCTCCTCACTGTCCTGGTCACCTTACACCAAACTCGCTGCACTTGGTCCAGGTGGTTCTTGCATTGCAGCCTGTGCCCAACACCGGGGATGGCGGCAGGCGAGTGCTGAGCAGCACGACATCGTCGCTCCCACCCTTCTCCTGGTTCCACTCCTGCTCACACAGCCCAGGATGGTGGTGACAGCCCCTGGTGTCAGGGAGAGCAAGAGAGAGAGAGAGAGAGACTTTTTGGTTGAAATAGATTTAAGAAAGAAAGGGCCAAAAGAGAAAACCTAGGAAAGGCGACATTTAAGGAAGTTGGAGACAGACATTATATCAAGGCCTGCAGTGATTGGAGACGGAGCAAGATATTCAATGTGAAATAGGGTAGATGTAGAAGGCACAAAAGATAGAAATTTATGATGATGAGTGTGGTGAGGCACTGGAAAATATTACTTATAGAATGATGTGGTGCCCCATCCTGGGAAGGATCCAAGGTCAGGCTTAAAGGACTTTTGATTAAGCTAATGTAGTGACAGATATCCCTGTCCATGGAAAGGGGTTGGACTAGATGACCTTTACTGGATTCTTCCAGCTCCTGAAGAATGTGTAATATGTCAAGATTATCTCAATTCAGGATCATCTCTGATGTCAGCTAGTTCTGGTTCCAGCCAGGACAGGGTCAATTTTTGCAGCAGCCAGGAGAGGGCACGGCCAGGACTTGGAGGTATTTCTATACCACTTCAGATCATTGCTGGGGCCGGGAGAGGGAAGGGAGTCTCTTCAGGAAGGAAGGGCTCTCTTGGGGTCGGGGCAGTTGTGGCTGCAGTTGGGTTGGGAGCTCCACGGTCACATTTTGGCATGTGATTCACTCTCTCTCTTGTACACTTTTGTTATTAATATTGCTGTGATTATAGTTCATTTTCTTATCTCATTGCTGCTTCCAGTAAAGTGTACCTATCTCAGCCTGTGATCTTTGCTTTTTGTGCCTCCAATTCTCCTCTCCTGCCCTCCACAGTGGAGAAGGAAGGGAAGGGAACAGAGCAGCACGTGGTTGGATTTGGAGCACTAAAGTGGAGAATACCACTGTTAAACCAGGACAAAGATCTTTCTCTACTTGCCAGCCTAATCAACAAGAAAGGGGATCTAATGATTGGAACAGGCAGTGGCTGCCTCCCCTAGTCAAGGATATCTGGGAACTAACAAGGCTTAAAGATGTAGCTGTCCTGGTTTGGCCCAGGTAAGCAGGAGGGGGCATGGGCAAGACTCATGTGAATTGAAACCAGCCCATGTTGGTACCTGGACGAGGTGGAGGGGGGAGAGGAAGAGGGACCCTCTGGCTTCCAGGAAGAAGGGTGTTCCTTCCATTGGGAAAAAGCCTGGGGGATGAAACCATCTGGACTTGTTTAACTTTCCTGTAGATATTTTCTTTGTCTTACACCTTTTGTTTTTAATATTGTGGCAGTTACTGTTTGTTTTCTTATCTCATTGCTGTTTCCAGTAAATTGTTCTTATCTCAACCCGTGACCTTTGACTTTTGTGCTTCCATCTGGGGGGAAGGGGAAGTGAGTGTTGGCCTGGCGTTTTTTTTAGCGGGACTACTAAATTGGAGAATACCATTCCTAAAACACAACAGTAGTAAATCAAGATGTTGTGTGCCAGTGGAGCAGATTGCAGTTAGCATGTCTTCCTCCCAGACATCTTGTATGGAACTCAGTAACCAACCCCAATAGAGGGGCTGCACTTGGAAAGCTTCTACCTCTGAATTTCTGGGTACAAATAATGGCATGAAGAGTCTGGTGGGTATGCTTGATTTGGGGAATTCCACCGAGAACCCAGGCTTGTGCAACTCTGACATAAATAATCAGGTTCTCTTTGGAGTGTGTGATTATTGAGTTATTGCACAGTGGGCAACAAATCTGATTTTGTGGGCAACATTATCAAACCCATTCTGTGATTCCATGGTAACAGGGGTCTGTGTGAAGGCAGCCCACTGCTCTGTGTCCCTCATTTTGGGAATCCTGTGGTTAGGATGGGATCTCCTGGAGTCTGAGGGAAGCTGGTGCCTCCATCTTGTCAGTGCCACATTGAGTGCTGAGTCTTTGTGTCAACTGTTCAGCTTAAAGAGGAAAGGGAAAAGAGGTGCATGGCTGTCCCTGGACTATGTAGGGTAATTTTATTCTGTTCTAGGGTTATTCTATTCCATACTATTCTATTCTATTCTATTCTATTCTATTCTATTCTATTCTATTCTATTCCATGCCATGCCATGCCATGCCATTCCATTCCATTCCATTCCATTCCATTTCATGCAGCACTGCCAAGGAAGACTTGGGGGTGCCTGTGGGATGATAAGCTTGTCACAAACCAGAACTGTGCTCTGGCAGCCCAGAAAGCCAACTGTGTCCAGGCCTACATCAAAACCATCTTGGGCAGCTGGAAAAGGGAGGGATTCAGGGAAACTGAGGACCCAGAGAGTCGCTCAGTGCACACTGAGCACAGCCAATGCCAGCCTGTGTTGACAGCCAGTGCAAAACCAGCCCAACAACCCCCTCCCAGAAACACCCCAGGGCAGCCTCTCTGCCTTGGGAGAGGGTCTGCAGGGCAAAGGATGACACAAAGGCATAGGCTGGGATGCAGCAGAATTTAATGAGTCAAAAGAGGGAAAAGAAGGGGATCGAGGTGGAGGCTCCCGTGCAGGGAGCAGCGTTAGCAGGGGAAGCACCTCGTGCCACAGAGGCCACTGCCCAAGCCTGAGAGGCCAAAGCCCCCGGAGCTGATGGGCACTCCCTGAGAGCTGAGGATGCTGCCAACAGCAGCCGAGGTGGAGGATCCCACGGCGGTGTTCTGTGGGAAGGAGCTGAGGATGGGCCCGGGCAGCGTCACCACGACTGGGGAGGGCTGGATGGCCACGGTGGAGTCCTGGCACTGCCGGACACAGGGCTCATTGCAGCTGTTGGCCAGCGGGGTGGGGCCGCAGGGCTGGCAGGGCCGGCACGGGGTGTAGCAGGACATGTCTTGGGGCTGCAGGTGCACCTGGCATAGAGGACAGAGAGGAGCAGAGTACAAGGAGTGGGTGTGAAGCAGCCTTTCAGCCCACCATGAGGATGACCCTGTTTCTCTCAGTGCCAAAGACTCCCCAAATCATGACAAAGTCTATGGAGATCCCCACCTGACCAGTAGCTCAGGAGACACCTCAGCCAAGCCCCAGTGTCTGTCTCTGCCACACCTTCTGCCTCCTTCCCTCACCCATGGCAAGGAGCCCCAGTGCTCAGCTGAACACAAGTAATGTGCTTAGAAATGCATTTGGAGGAGGACAAGGAGGAGGAGAAATGCTCCAGACTCACCTTATTCCCAAGGAGCTGAAGACAGGAAGAGTGGATGAGAGAGTGAGGAGAAGGAGCTGCTTTTATATTGCTCCTGAACTGCCCCAGGCCCACAGTCACTGCACAGGGGCAACAATTTTCCTACAGACTCATCTCCCAAGCACAATATCCTCCCTAATGCCACAGGGCATGTTTTGGTTTCCATCAACGCTGCCTTTTCATTTCCTCCTTTCTGACATCCCCACTAGGTCATGGGGATCCCTTTCATGTTAAAGGATGAGAAGCCCAAGGATTTGACTTGCAGGAACACATGAGGAATGGTTGGACTCAATGATCTTGGAGGTCCTTGCCAATCCTCATGATTCTCTGAGTCAATAATTCCCTGATCATTGGCAGGAATCAAGTCTCAAGCAGAGCCCTGTGCCATTGGGCTTCTCAATATCTGGGGGAGGTGCTGGGTGTCTGGACCATTCCTTGTTCCTCCCTCTCTCTCCTCACCTGTGATGTCCTTTGGCTGCACAATGTGGAGCCTGACCTGGATGACACACAAGCACAGGCCACTTTTCCAATACGTGCTGTCAGTGCTGAGAACACGTGTGACATGTGAGAGAGCTGCCAAGCACCCTTTTCCCAGTGCCTGGATGGAGCTGCCCTTGCTGAAGGGGAATTCAGCCCTGCCTGGAACAAAGCCTGCAGACATCCCACCCTCCTGCCTTGGCCTCCCACCAAAAGGCTGACACACAGCCAACCCAATATTAGAGCGTGACTTGTCACTGGTAGGGAGAGTCTCTCCCTGGAAATTTGCCTACTGAAGGCATTCCCTTGTCCTGCCTAGAACATCCAGGAGAGCTCCCCTCCACAGCCAGATGTCTTTGACCTGGAAGATGAGTTCCCTGTGTCCATTGCTGCCCCCCATCAGAGTGTTCTCTTTTTATCCTGTGTTTTGCCTGGACCTTTCATGTTCCTTGGACCATGAGGTGCCCCTCTGGTGCTGCTGGCTTTTCCAATCTCTTTTGGTCATCGCAGGTGCCTGTGAAGGCACATCTGACCTGCCAGATGCCTGACTGGATGGAAGTTGTCATGTTTGAAGTCCAGGGTCTGTACATTGGTATTCATATACGTCCTGACCATCTCTTCCTCCCTGTCCTCAGCTGCATTCCCTGACTGCTGGCACTAGCCAAAGGGTGTTTGGAGGTGTTTTCTTTGACTCCAGCACTTGTGTGCCTGTCACGAGGTTGCACACGTTCATGTCGGTCCAGTCTGAATGTTGTTCCTCCTCTGCTGTGGGGAAGGTCTCCTTATTCTGCTCTTTCTGAGGAATATCAGGATCCTGAGCCTGGGCCTTGGCTTTGGTGAACCCAACCCTGGAATACTCAGACAGCCCAGCTAATGTTCTGCATCAGCAAAGGGCATCAGGACGAAGGGAGAGGAAAGCATTTCCGTGGAGAAGCAGTGGCCAGTGGGCATTGGAGTGAGGTGAGAGCGGGGAGAGAGCAGCAGGCAGGACGTGGTGCCAGGAGAGGAGGCTCTGGATGTTCTGCTGCTCTGTGCGGGGCAGGGCAGAGCTGGGCCTGTCCCCGCAGAAGCAGCTGCCAACAGTGGCAAGGCACTGCCCCCAGCCAACATCCCCTGCGTGCACGGGACCCTCTGGCACGGGGGCACATCCTGTGCCTGCATGGACACGCTCTGACCCCGGGTATCCTCAGGCCTCAGCATGGCACACGTGAAAGGAGCTGCAACACAGAGCAAGCACGTGAGAAATGAGGAAATGAAATGGCAGTGTTTATGGAAATCAAACCACAACGTGTGGCATTAGGGAGGATATTTTTCTTTGGAGGTGAATGTGTTGGAAAATTACTGCCCTTGTGCAGTGCCTGTGGGCCTGGGGCGGTGCAGGAGCAGTATAAAAGGGGCACCTTCTCCTCGCTCTCTCATCCACTCCTCTCACCTCCATCTCCTTGGGATCAAGGTGAGTCTGAAGCCCTTTCTTTTCTTGCTCCTTTGAGCTTTCTGATCCCCTTCTTTGCTTTAATCCCATGTGGGCTCTTGAGAACCGCTTGTCATGGGAGAGGGAAGGGGCAGAAGTTGTGCATGGAGAGAGGCTGGGTTTTGGCTGAAGTTTCTCCTGAGTTCTGGCCCAGGTGTGGAAGTGTCTGGGCTTGGTCGCTCTTTGGGAGATTCTTGGGGGCTTGAGCAAAGAGTGAGGCTGTTGGGCCTGTCTGAGCAGCCTCCTGTGGTCTTCTCCTTCTCTTTGCTTTTCTTCATCATGGTGTGCCAACAGACTGCTCTGACATAGCCCTTCCTTGTACTCTGCTCCTCAATGTCCTGTCTGCCAGGTGCACCTGCAGCCCCAAGACATGTCCTGCTACACCCCGTGCCGGCCCTGCCAGCCCTGCGGCCCCACCCCACTGGCCAACAGCTGCAATGAGCCCTGTGTCCGGCAGTGCCAGGACTCCACCGTTGTCATCGAACCCTCTCCTGTGGTGGTGACCCTGCCTGGCCCCATCCTCAGCTCCTTCCCACAGAACACCGTGGTGGGATCCTCCACCTCGGCTGCTGTTGGCAGCATCCTCAGCTCTCAGGGAGTGCCCATCAGCTCCGGGGGCTTTGGCCTCTCAGGCTTGGGCAGTGGCCTCTGTGGCATGAGGGGCCTCCCCTGCTAAAGCTGCTGTCGATGGCCCTGGGGAAGGAAGCCAGGGATGCAGAGGGTGGAACCGCCCTGGGGACGCAGCATCGGCTTGTTGCTTCCTGAGGGACTGAGCCAGCCCAGCCCATGCCTTGCAGAAGGACAGGGCCAGCCTGGGCTCTCGGGAAGCACGGCCCATCCCTGCCTGTGCCCTCTGCCACTCTCTCCTTTCCCTCCTGTGTCCTTGTTGCCTTGTGTTCCCCTGGGCTGCGAGCCGCACTCAGCCATCCTGGGGAGGAGCTTCTGGCTCCACCGCCTGTGTGGGCACCTGCTTGGAAAGCACCCCTTGGAAAACAATGGACTGTTGTTTGCCCCTGGTGCTCTCTGCATTGGCATCTCAGCTTGGATTGACCTAATTTTCCTGTTTAGACTCATTAAAGTTCTTGTGCATTGCAGCCCATGTCTTTCTCTCATTTATTCCCCTGAAGATCCTCTCCCAACATGCCCAGAAAGAGAGATGTTGCTCAGGGCTGGTTGTGGGAGGGCCTTGTGGCGGGATGATTTTGCACAGGGTGTTAAGAAAGGCTCAATTTAAATATTCTTAGTCATGCAATGGGTAACTCTGTTTTTTAATTTTCTCTACTGACTTGGGGCTGGAGAGCATGGCTGGATGCTCTTCAATGATCATAACGACAAGAGAGATGATTTTTGGTCTCCCCATAAGCTTTCTCTTCCCTACACTCAGCAAGCCCTGGGCCTTCAGGCATCTCCTCTCCAGCCAAGTGCTCCAACCTCCTCACTGTCCTGGTCACCTTACACCAAACTCGCTGCACTTGGTCCAGGTGGTTCTTGCATTGCAGCCTGTGCCCAACACCGGGGATGGCAGCAGGCGAGTGCTGAGCAGCACGACATCGTCGCTCCCACCCTTCTCCTGGTTCCACTCCTGCTCACACAGCCCAGGATGGTGGTGACAGCCCTCAGTGTCAGGGAGAGCAAGAGTGAGAGAGAGAGAGAGAGAGAGAGCTGTACAGACTTTTTGGTTGAAATAGATTTAAGAACGAAAGGGCCAAAAGAGAAAACCCAGGAAAGGCGACATTTAAGGAAGTTGGAGACACATTATATCAAGGCCTGCAGTGATTGGAGACGGAGCAAGATATTCAATGTGAAATAGGGTAGATGTAGAAGGCACAAAAGATAGAAATTTATGATGATGAGTGTGGTGAGGCACTGGAAAATATTACTTATAGAATGATGTGGTGCCCCATCCTGGGAAGGATCCAAGGTCAGGCTTAAAGGACTTTTGATTAAGCTAATGTAGTGACAGATATCCCTGTCCATGGAAAGGGGTTGGACTAGATGACCTTTACTGGATTCTTCCAGCTCCTGAAGAATGTGTAATATGTCAAGATTATCTCAATTCAGGATCATCTCTGATGTCAGCTAGTTCTGGTTCCAGCCAGGACAGGGTCAATTTTTGCAGCAGCCAGGAGAGGGCACGGCCAGGACTTGGAGGTATTTCTATACCACTTCAGATCATTGCTGGGGCCGGGAGAGGGAAGGGAGTCTCTTCAGGAAGGAAGGGCTCTCTTGGGGTCGGGGCAGTTGTGGCTGCAGTTGGGTTGGGAGCTCCACGGTCACATTTTGGCATGTGATTCACTCTCTCTCTTGTACACTTTTGTTATTAATATTGCTGTGATTATAGTTCATTTTCTTATCTCATTGCTGCTTCCAGTAAAGTGTACCGATCTCAGCCTGTGATCTTTGCTTTTTGTGCCTCCAATTCTCCTCTCCTGCCCTCCACAGTGGAGAAGGAAGGGAAGGGAACAGAGCAGCACGTGGTTGGATTTGGAGCACTAAAGTGGAGAATACCACTGTTAAACCAGGACAAAGATCTTTCTCTACTTGCCAGCCTAATCAAGCAAGAAAGGGGATCTAATGATTGGAACAGGCAGTGGCTGCCTCCCCTAGTCAAGGATATCTGGGAACTAACAAGGCTTAAAGATGTAGCTGTCCTGGTTTGGCCCAGGTAAGCAGGAGGGGGCATGGGCAAGACTCATGTGAATTGAAACCAGCCCATGTTGGTACCTGGACGAGGTGGAGGGGGGAGAGGAAGAGGGACCCTCTGGCTTCCAGGAAGAAGGGTGTTCCTTCCATTGGGAAAAAGCCTGGGGGATGAAACCATCTGGACTTGTTTAACTTTCCTGTAGATATTTTCTTTGTCTTACACCTTTTGTTTTTAATATTGTGGCAGTTACTGTTTGTTTTCTTATCTCATTGCTGTTTCCAGTAAATTGTTCTTATCTCAACCCGTGACCTTTGACTTTTGTGCTTCCATCTGGGGGGGAAGGGGAAGTGAGTGTTGGCCTGGCGTTTTTTTTAGCGGGACTACTAAATTGGAGAATACCATTCCTAAAACACAACAGTAGTAAATCAAGATGTTGTGTGCCAGTGGAGCAGATTGCAGTTAGCATGTCTTCCTCCCAGACATCTTGTATGGAACTCAGTAACCAACCCCAATAGAGGGGCTGCACTTGGAAAGCTTCTACCTCTGAACTTCTGGGTACAAATAATGGCATGAAGAGTCTGGTGGGTATGCTTGATTTGGGGAATTCCACCGAGAACCCAGGCTTGTGCAACTCTGACATAAATAATCAGGTTCTCTTTGGAGTGTGTGATTATTGAGTTATTGCACAGTGGGCAACAAATCTGATTTTGTGGGCAACATTATCAAACCCATTCTGTGATTCCATGGTAACAGGGGTCTGTGTGAAGGCAGCCCACTGCTCTGTGTCCCTCATTTTGGGAATCCTGTGGTTAGGATGGGATCTCCTGGAGTCTGAGGGAAGCTGGTGCCTCCATCTTGTCAGTGCCACATTGAGTGCTGAGTCTTTGTGTCAACTGTTCAGCTTAAAGAGGAAAGGGAAAAGAGGTGCATGGCTGTCCCTGGACTATGTAGGGTAATTTTATTCTGTTCTAGGGTTATTCTATTCCATACTATTCTATTCTATTCTATTCTATTCTATTCTATTCTATTCTATTCTATTCTATTCCATGCCATGCCATGCCATGCCATTCCATTCCATTCCATTCCATTCCATTCCATTTCATGCAGCACTGCCAAGGAAGACTTGGGGGTGCCTGTGGGATGATAAGCTTGTCACAAACCAGAACTGTGCTCTGGCAGCCCAGAAAGCCAACTGTGTCCAGGCCTACATCAAAACCATCTTGGGCAGCTGGAAAAGGGAGGGATTCAGGGAAACTGAGGACCCAGAGAGTCGCTCAGTGCACACTGAGCACAGCCAATGCCAGCCTGTGTTGACAGCCAGTGCAAAACCAGCCCAACAACCCCCTCCCAGAAACACCCCAGGGCAGCCTCTCTGCCTTGGGAGAGGGTCTGCAGGGCAAAGGATGACACAAAGGCATGTGCTGGGATGCAGCAGAATTTAATGAGTCAAAAGAGGGAAAAGAGGGGGATCGAGGTGGAGGCTCCCGTGCAGGGAGCAGCTTTAGCAGGGGAAGCACCTCGTGCCACAGAGGCCACTGCCCAAGCCTGAGAGGCCAAAGCCCCCAGAGCTGATGGGCACTCCCTGAGAGCTGAGGATGCTGCCAACAGCAGCCGAGGTGGAGGATCCCACGGCGGTGTTCTGTGGGAAGGAGCTGAGGATGGGCCCAGGCAGCGTCACCACGACTGGGGAGGGCTGGATGGCCACGGTGGAGTCCTGGCACTGCCTGACACAGCACTCATTGCAGCTGTTGGCCAGCGGGGTGGGGCCGCAGGGCTGGCAGGGCCGGCACGGGGTGTAGCAGGACATGTCTTGGGGCTGCAGGTGCACCTGGCATAGAGGACGCAGAGGAGCAGAGTACAAGGAGTGGGTGTGAAGCAGCCTTTCAGCCCACCATGAGGATGACCCTGTTTCTCTCAGTGCCAAAGACTCCCCAAATCATGACAAAGTCCTATGGAGATCCCCACCTGACCAGTAGCTCAGGAGACACCTCAGCCAAGCCCCAGTGTCTGTCTCTGCCACACCTTCTGCCTCCTTCCCTCACCCATGGCAAGGAGCCCCAGTGCTCAGCTGAACACAAGTAATGTGCTTAGAAATGCATTTGGAGGAGGACAAGGAGGAGGAGAAATGCTCCAGACTCACCTTATTCCCAAGGAGCTGGAGACAGGAAGAGTGGATGAGAGAGTGAGGAGAAGGAGCTGCTTTTATATTGCTCCTGAACTGCCCCAGGCCCACAGTCACTGCACAGGGGCAACAATTTTCCTACAGACTCATCTCCCAAGCACAATATCCTCCCTAATGCCACAGGGCATGTTTTGGTTTCCATCAACGCTGCCTTTTCATTTCCTCCTTTCTGACATCCCCACTAGGTCATGGGGATCCCTTTCATGTTAAAGGATGAGAAGCCCAAGGATTTGACTTGCAGGAACACATGAGGAATGGTTGGACTCAA